>NC_134265.1:354904519-355504519 GCF_031893055.1 Leptodactylus fuscus
TGGACATATCCAGCTATTTGTATCAGAAGTTTTTTCATCTTGTGTCTTGTGGCTATGTGCTATAACAAAAAAAAAAAAAAAAAAAATCCTGTTCCCCCAAAATTCTGTACTCAATACCTCATACTAATAAAGTGAATCAGTGTAGAAATGTCCACTCATTTATTGAAAAGGAAAAGAAAAATCAAATCTTGCCTTGTCAGGAGTATTCACACAGGATGCTTTTACTCAGTACTTCGATGCAGCAGCTTTGGCAGTTTGCCCACCGGGTTTTGGGGATTGTCTGCCATTCTTCTCTGCAGATCCTCAGTATAAAGGCTAATTTTTTATATATATATATATATATATATATATATATATATATATATAGTGACAATTGGGGGTAGTTTAGCCCCAAAGGTAAGCGGTTTTCCTGGACTTACAGAGGTGTTGGCAGTATTGGGTGCCAAATAAACAGCAGGTCGGGTGATACAATCCAAAATAAGTGACTTTATTCAGCTTATAACAGGAACAGTAAATAAGAAACAGCATAGCCCACACAGGCTAATACCTCACTTCTTGAAACCTGTCTATTCTATCAAGGGCAAGATCCTTTACTGAGGCTTTATAACAGCAGTCTGGCTCACACTGAGCTTAACCAAGTCTCTTCTGGATACTAGCCGCCTGTCTGTCTCTAACTGGTCCAAAGTACACCTGCCCCTGCAGGTCACTAGCAGCACTATTTTTCTGGAAAATTGAATAAAAACCAGCTCCCAGCCGTAATCCAACGAATTCCAGTCGTACGTGATTAAAATATAACTTTTATTTAAAAAAGTATAAAACAGTCACATCATGACTTATGGGGTCAACATATAAGAAAAGCTTTTTTAAATAAAAGTTATATTTTAATCACGTACGACTGGAATTCGTTGGATTACGGCTGGGAGCTGGTTTTTATTCAATTTTCAAGATTGTCTTCACCTTTGGATCCAAAAGGTTCCGGGCTCGTTGTATCCGACATTTACTACATATATATGGTGAGCTGGACTTGTATACTTTTTCTGAGTGGACTATTTTTCTGGAGTTGGGCTCCTTTTAGATTCCAGTCTTCATGGAACATACAGTGTTGGCCAAACGTATTGGCACCCCTGCAATTCTGTCAGATAATACTCAGTTTCTTCCAGATAATGATTGTAATCACAAATTCTTTGGTATTTTTATCATCATATAATTTGTCTTCAATAGAAAACCACAAAAAGAATTGTCAAAAAGCCAAATTGGAAATAATTTCACAGCAAAAATAAAAAAGGGGGTGGACAAAAGTATTGGCACTGTTTGGAAATTCATGTGATGCTTCTCTAATTTGTGTAATTAATAGCACCTGTTACTTACCTGAGGCACCTAACAGGTGGTGGCAATAACAAAATCACACTTGCAGCCAGTTGAAATGTTGACTCAACCTCTGTCCTGTGTCCTTGTGTGTACCACATTGAGCATAATATAACACATAGGAGATAGATAGATAGATAGATAGATAGGAGATAGATAGGAGATAGATAGATAGATAGATAGATAGGAGATAGATAGATAGATAGATAGATAGATAGATAGATAGATAGAAGATAGATAGATAGATAGATAGATAGATAGGAGATAGATAGATAGATAGATAGATAGGATATAGATAGATAGATAGATAGATAGATAGATAGATGATAGATAGATAGATAGATAGATAGATAGATAGATAGATAGGAGATAGATAGATAGATAGATAGATAGATAGATAGATAGATAGATAGATAGATAGATGAAATTATGTTTTTATTTATGGAAAAGTTAAGAGCATTGTATATTAAATAAATATTTTTCTTATAAGACTATCAATGTCTTTAATAACAGGACATTATATTAGGAATTATTATTATTATTATTATTATTATTATTATTATTATTATTATTATTATTATTATTATATTGGGATGAGGATGACAATAATATATGTAAAGATCCATCAGAATCCCAGGATATAAATGTATTGTAGTTCTCACCTGCTGGTGCATATTCCATAGTGGTCTGAAGATCTGCAGAGCTGTGACATAATCCCCTGCCCTAGTCCTGTCTATTCCTTACCTGTTCGCTGCAGCCTCCGGAGGTTTTTCTGCTTAGACTCATTGTCTGATTAATTGTTCTGTGTTCATTATTTTGTAGAAACCTGATACAGAATTTCTCTGCACAATGTAAACTCTTATCCACTGACCTACAATTCCTCCCAAATGTTTTCTGTAAAGAGATCTCATAATTGTAGAGCCGCGTCTGTGACTCATGTAATCTGGTGAACTCTCTATAGTGTATGGAGATGAAGGAGTCAGCGATATATACTAATCATGTTAGGTTTTCTAGATATTCCATTTCACCATATGATTTAGTAAAAGACATAGAGTAGTATAATAAACCTGAGCATATACAGTAATATATTATACCTGAGGATATACAGTAATATAATAAAGCTGAGGATATACAGTAATATATTATACCTGAGAATATACAGTAATATAATATACCTGAGGATATACAGTAATATAATATACCTGAGTATATACAGTAATATATTGTACCTGAGGATATACAGTAATATATTATACCTGAGGATATACAGTAATATATTATACCTGAGGATATACAGTAATATATTATGCCTGAGGATATACAGTAATATATTACAGATGAGGACATACAGTAATATATTATACCTGAGAATATACAGTAATATAATATACCTGAGGATATACAGTAATATAATATACCTGAGGATATACAGTAATATATTGTACCTGAGGATATACAATAATATATTATACCTGAGGATATACAGTAATATATTATACCAGAGGATATACAGTAATATATTATATCTGAGGATATACAGTAATATATTATACCTGAAGATATACAGTAATATATTACAGATGAGGACATACAGTAATATATTGTACCTGAGGATATACAATAATATATTATACCTGAGGATATACAGTAATATATTATACCTGAGGATATACAGTAATATAATATACCTGAGGATATACAGTAATATATTATACCTGAACATATACAGTAATATATTATACCTGAGAATATACAGTAATATAATATACCTGAGGATATACAGTAATATATTATACCTGAGGATATACAGTAATATATTATACCTGAGGATATACAGTAATATATTATACCTGAGGATATACAGTAATATAATATACCTGAGGATATACAGTAATATATTATACCTGAGGATATACAGTAATATATTATACCTGAGGATATACAGTAATATATTATACCTGAGGATATACAGTAATATATTATACCTGAGGATATACAGTAATATAATATACCTGAGGATATACAGTAATATATTATATCTGAGAATATACAGTAATATATTACACCTGAGGATATACAGTAATATATTATACCTGAGGATATACAGTAATATATTATACCTGAGGATATGAGGATATACAGTAATATATTATACCTGAGGATATACAGTAATATATTATACCTGAGGATATACAGTAATATATTATTCCTGAGGATATACAGTAATATATTATACCTGAGGATATACAATAATATATTATACCTGAGGATATATAGTAATATATTATACCTGAGGACCTGAGGATATATAGTAATATAATATAGCTGAGGATATACAGTAATATATTACACCTGAGGATATACAGTAATATATTATACCTGAGGATATACAGTAATATATTATACCTGAGGATATACAGTAATATATTATACCTGAGGATATACAGTAATATAATATACCTGAGGATATACAGTAATATAATATACCTGAGGATATACAGTAATATATTACACCTGAGGATATACAGTAATATATTATACCTGAGGATATACAGTAATATATTATACCTGAGGATATACAGTAATATATTATACCTGAGGATATACAGTAATATAATATACCTGAGGATATACAGTAATATATTATACCTGAGGATATACAGTAATATATTATACCTGAGGATATACAGTAATATAATATACCTGAGGATATACAGTAATATATTATATCTGAGAATATACAGTAATATATTACACCTGAGGATATACAGTAATATATTATACCTGAGGATATACAGTAATATATTATACCTGAGGATATACAGTAATATAATATACCTGAGGATATACAGTAATATATTATACCTGAGGATATACAGTAATATAATATACCTGAGGATATACAGTAATATATTATACATGAGGATATACAGTAATTTATTATACCTGATGATATACAGTAATATAATATACCTGAGGATATACAGTAATATATTATACCTGAGGATATACAGTAATATATTATACCTGAGGATATACAGTAATATATTATACCTGAGGATATACAGTAATATATTATACCTGAGGATATACAGTAATATAATATACCTGAGGATATACAGTAATATATTATACCTGAGGATATACAGTAATATATTATACCTGAGGATATACAGTAATATATTATATCTGAGGATATACAGTAATATATTATACCTGAGGATATACAGTACTATATTATACCTGAGGATATACAGTAATATATTATACCTGAGAATATACAGTAATTTACATGAGAATATACAGTAATATAATAATTTGCCAAATGAGTTGCTCAACCATACGTACAAAACATAGGAAGTGAGGATGAATATATGTGGCTGCACGGAAATCACTCCAGAATGAATTGGAGTCAAATATAGTTCCAAAAAACACCTAAAAATCTAGCATGCCAAAAAAATAAAATTTAATTTTTACTTCATATTAAGGTAAAACAGTCTTATAAAATGAATAGAGAGAGCGAACGGCGTTTGATCGAATTGGTATTCGATCAAATATCAGGCTGTTCGATATATTTGATTCCAATCGAATTCCACATGGCAAACGAAGTAAGAATTTGTATTCCCTCCCATCTTCCCTGGCGCGTTTTTTGCACCAATAAATGCGCAGGGGAGGTGGGAAAGGAACTACAACAATGTAGGCATTGAAAAAAAATTGGAAAAACCCATTGGCTGCCGAAAACATGTGACCTCTGATTCATAAGAATAGCCAGCGCCATCTTCGTCTCATGTTCGTTTTGGAGTGATAGGGAGAGCTTGGTCTCAGTGTGAGAAACAGATTATATTGTTTTAACATTCTTATAAAACAGCTCTTTTCAGAGCTACACTGCAGGAACACTGTATACATACAGTGAACCTGCCAATCATGCAGCAGGGTAGCAGCAGGGGACGTGGGCGAGGACGTGGATGTGGATATCAAGCTGGGTATCCAGTCCACAGTCCAGGTACTGGAGAGAGGCTGCCAGCACCCAAATCACTCATCCTCCTCATCCTCCTCCTCCTCCAACCCCAGCCCCTTCACTCTAATGTAATTCTTAAAAAAACTTGATTAAGTTTTCATGGATACCCCCACGGGCCTGCAATGCAATTTTGTAGGGCTCAACCCCAAGAGCCTGCAAAATAATTTTTTAGGGCGCCCCCAAAGGCCTGAAAATTAATGTTTTAGGGCTCTCCCCCAAGGGCCTGAAATCTAATTTTTTAGGGGTCACCCCAAGGGCCAAAAAATAAAACACTACTGGTGCATAGCTCAACTCACCTGAAGGTCAAAAAACACTGCTGTTTAAAGGCTCAACTCAAGGGCCAAAAACACTGCTGGTGCAAGGATAAACTAAACCTAAGGGCCAAAAACATTGCTGGTGCAAGGCACAACTAACCTCAAGGGCCAAAAACACTGCTGGTGAATATTGTTTCGTTCCAAAGGACTCTGTGTTTAGATTTGGCTCAGTTGCAGCTCCAGGACATGCCTTTGAAGGGAAGGTTTCCTTTAGTGGCTCCATCTCAGCAGGATGATGATGGTGAAGCTTGGTTAAATCTGGTGTCGGAAGGGAAAGTGGTTTCTGATCTACATCTAAAGTACTGGAGCATGTTGTTTGGACAATTAACACCTGATCAGAACCCTGTATAGGTAATATAGAGTCCCATATTAGAGGACCATTACCGCTAGTAGTGGTTGCAGCCAATTCTCCAACTTTGCGGTCCTCTAAATAAAAGTTACCCCCAGGACTTGATGCCAAAATGTTATCAATTTGACAGTCAAAATCAAGGTCAATGTCTGGGTCCTGAGTCCAATCCACTGCATCAATCCAACACAATGAGAGTGATGGTTCTGGAACCACTGTTTTAGGGGCTAAGAATTTTAAAGGGGCTAAAACTCTGCTGGAGCAAGGCTTTACTCACTCCAAGGGCCAAAATCTCTGCTGGTAGCTCAGCTTAAGGGCCTGTAACTTAATTTGGAAGGGCTCATGTTAAGGCCCAGTCCTGAAAAGTGACTATTTGAAGGTCTTACCACATCACACACAGACACACAGACACACAGACACACAGACACACAGACACACAGACACACAGACACAGACACACACACACACACACACACACAATGACAGTTCAGGGTGGATACTGTTGGATTTCCCATTGCCTATTCCATCTGTGGTTGTCATGGGCAACGTGATTTAAAGGGGTGGTTGGTAATGTTTCTTTAGCTTAAAATGTGGGTTTCTGTCCATCCAATTGGAGGGGAGGGGGGGGGGGGAGAAGGTTTCCAGGTATTTTCCCACTTTCATAGTGGTTTATTTGAGTGTAGAAAGTGTTGAAGTTGATAGGCTGTGATAGTGGGTGACAACATACAGCTTACGTGTTTTGGGAATTCATGATTGATTCCTTACTCATAGCCTAAAATATATCAACAAATAAACCAATTATATACTAGTTGGAACCACACCCCAAAGTGGTTAAACATTTTCTAACTCTATGTATGACATTAAGAGCAAGTAATCGCTACTACAATATCAAATGGAATGTAAAAACTGGAAGGCACTAGCACGACAACCAAGAATTATCAAATGTAAATATGAGTATAGCAAATGTCCTTAATGAGCAGGAAAGATGTATATATATATTGAAATCAGACACTGTGGATATACCTGTATATGTCAAGATTAAGAAATATTCACACCATGCGATTGAAGATTGCGATATTTCATAAACATGATAGACTAGATAGAACTCATATAATCATACGGACAGGACCAAGATGTATAAGAAATCATCAAAAACACAATAATAAACATAAAAAAAAACATAAAAAACTATGAATATAATACAAGTCCGTGTCAGACATGAATCGCACAATGAACAGCACCCAACACATCTCACAGATAACAAATAATACCATGATCAAATAATCACACGACGACTTACCCAAGGTAATAGATGGTATGTAGTGTTATTCTACCATTATGGTGTCTTGGGGATGATGTTTGCTGCCGCACCACTCCACATTGTGTTATAGACACCTCCAATGGTCTCACTTTTCACGGGTAATACTGAAACATATCAGGAGTATTAGTTTACTTGGTGTTTTATTAGCAATATCTATTAAATGTCTGTTTTATGGTTCTTTTCTGATAGTCGGAATAATAATAGAAGGAGCAGAAGTAATACTTATTATTATAGCTGTAGTCATAGATATCAGCACTAACCAATCTGCAATAGGGATTTATTATCAGAGTAAGGACTGACAAAGGAACAGACATTTACAGAATAATAAACAGGATTTCTATAGTTCCATGTACATTAAACATGAATACATTGTACAATAACAAAAACACCAACAAAACTAAGTAACTAAGTTCAGAGAACTATTCACATAACATGTCTGTGTAAGGAGTGTCCTTTACTGCTCACTTCAGGGTCTATCAGGATATTGTAACATTTAGGTAAGAACATGCAGCTCAATATTCCTCCCCCGGAACACAATATGGCGAATATCTCTACGATGACCATGTGTTTCCCTGTACTGCTCAGATAGGCCGGGATGGCACAGATCCAGACACTGCAGAACACCAGCATGCTGAAGGTGATGTACTTGGCTTCATTATAGATATCAGGTAATGTCCTCACCATAAAAGCTAGAAAAAAACTCAGCACCGCCAGAAAGCCCATATAACCCAACATGAGGTAAAAGGCCAAGACAGAACCTTCATTACACTGGATGATGATCTTCCCAGGATAATCCAGGTTATACTCTTGGTATGGAGGAGACACTGACAACCAGATAACTGCATTCACAATCTGAATAGATGAACAGACCAACACGACTGAATAAGGAAGCTTAACTCCCACACACTTTCTCCAGGAGCTGTCAGGTCTGGTGGCCTTGAATGCTATGTAGACTATGATGGTCTTGGCCAGGACAGAAGACACGGCGACTGTGAAGAAGGTCCCAAAGCAGATTTGTCGCACCATGCAGGTTATATCCACTGGACGACCGATGAACAGAAACACAGAGAGTAAGCTGAAGATGAGAGAGCTCAGTAGGATGAAGCTGAGGTTCCGGTTATTGGCTCTGACAATGGGAGTGTTCCGGAATAAAGTGAATATTCCTATTATAGATACAGTTATAAGAGAGAGTAATATGGAGATGGTGGAAAAGACTGAACTAAGGACATCAGTCCCATAGGAGAAAAACTCATAATCTAGGACCACACAATTGTCCTTTCCCTCATTCGGCCATTCATCTTCAGGACATCTCTGGCAATTATCACTGTCTGTGAATGAAAAGCAGATGAAGTTACAATTCAACTTTTGACTCCACATGAGTGTAAAAAATGGATCAACTGAAAGACAATGCGCAACTCCAAAACCAGCCGAGTCATGTCTGGGTATCTGTGACAGTCCTAAGTCTGTTCAAGTTACCTTCAGAGAACTGCAGGAAATTAATACAGATTTCTTCCCATAAATAATGGTGCAGAAGAGCCGCAGATCCAGGTAGATCCTGCCTCGGCTGGTAGGGGCATGAAAACCATGTTATATAAAGTGATGATGATGATGTGGACGTGTCCCCCACTATTTAACCAGGGGTTGCAGAAAGAAACTTCTAACACACCAGGGCTGGATACTGCTGCTCCTACTCTGACTGACCTGGCCAAGGAGCCGGACAATGTCCTCAACTGAAAGCAGAAGCTTTTGGCCACCTAGTTGTTACCGCAAGTGACAGGTCCCAGCAGGCACAGACATAATAGATTCTTCTAACTGTATCTCGTTTATGGCTCCACCAGTGTCTTACCCTGTTTTCTGAATAGTTTTTGTTTGGTTGGTCATTGAGCTCCTATACAGAGATTACTGCAGGGACTCAATAGTCAGAATTGGGTAAAGCCATTGTTAGATAGTTCTCTTTTCTTTATAATGCTACACCATAGGCTTTCTCTCTTTGGTCTAATGGTCTAAAATTCCAGCAGAGCCTTGTAAGAAACTCATTGCTGGTTACCGGAAGCGGTTGTGCGCAGTTATTGTGTCTAAAGGTTGTGCTACCAAGTATTAGGCTGAGGGCGCAAATACTTCTGTCCGGACCATTTTTGGAGTTGTGTGTAAAATGATCAATGATGTGACTTTTTTTCTTCATTCTCTTTTGTGTTTTTTTCATTGCAAGCAAAATAAATGAAGATATTACCAAAGAGTTTGTGCTTGTAATCATTTTCTGGAAGAAACTGAGTATTATCTGACAGAAGTGCAGGGGGGCCAATACTATTGGCCAACACTGTATATATACAAAGAAGGATTGCGATAAAAAATCCCAAAAAGAAGTTGAAGTATTCAGCATACATAGAAAATATTATAAAACAACATTTTTTATTCAAGGAAAAATTCCCGTTATTAAAAAGTTTTACAACATGTAAAGACAACACGTAAGGACACCAAAAATTCAAAAAATGGACAAACCACAGAAACGGGCACAATACTGCAAGATCACAAAAAAAGTGTATAACACTCCGTTATTCCTAGTTATCCACACAAGTGTATGGTCATATATGTATATCCAATCACATATCCTCTCCAAATTTAAGTTATGTATACAGAATCATACACAGGAGGGGAGATATCACGTATATATACATATCTCATCTCATACCCTCTCCCAGACTCAAGTGTACAAGTGAAATAATAAACAGAAAAGGGAGAGATATAGTAATACAGAGACAAACTGTTATCTACCATATATATATATATATATATATATATATATATATATATATATATGTCAGAGTATCAAAGGGCAAGGAAAACCATACCAATCATGTGGGATAACTGCCAGAATGTAAATGACCCATGGACTAAAACAGCCTATCTAAATAGACCTAAGTACAAGAGATCTCCTCCTCATATGAGATGAATATCAAACATCAGTGGACCATAGGTCTAGACAGAAAATGCCTAGGAGGGAGAAATGTATCCCTTACCCATGACTAGGGTGATCTGCAGGAGCCTGTGACCGTGACCGTGGAGAGTCCCAACCCGATGCGCGTTTCGGCCGTGTGAAGAAGGCCGGTCACCAATTTTTGGTGTCCTTACGTGTTGTCTTTACATGTTGTAAAACTTTTTAATAACGGGAATTTTTCCTTGAATAAAAAATGTTGTTTTATAATATTTTCTACGTATGCTGAATACTTCAACTTCTTTTTGGGATTTTTTATCCCAATCCTTCTTTGTTTGCATATATATTTTGGTTGAGGTATGTTCTCCATGATTGGGCTGATGAGTGGGAGTTAGTTACATATGCGTGACCCTTCTTGAACTCTCTTGTGCTATGCTTGTCTTATACTGTATATATATAGCAGTGTATGTAGGGTATGTCATATATAATGCCTGTATAATGTATATTGTATAAGAGATTAATAGCAATAGTGCCCTTAATAAAATAAATATATAATAATTAGAGATGAGCGAATACTGTTCAATCGAGTAGATATTCAATTGAATATTAGGGTATTTGACATATTCAATTCCAAATGAATACCACGCGGTAAACACAGTAAAATTTCATATCCCCTCCCACCTTCCCTGGTGCTTTTTTTGCACCAATAACTGTGCAGGGAAGGTGGGACAGGAAGCAGGAAAACTTAGGCATTAAAAAAAAAATAGGAAAAAGTCATTGGCTGGCTAAATCAGGTGACCTCGGATTTATAATAATAGTGTCAGTCATACTCGTGTCAGATGGGTTTTGGTGAGATAGGGAGAGACATTGTATTGAGGATGAGAGAGTTTAGCCACTGCTAGGCAGGAAAACATTACAATTAAAATCTCTCATCAGAGCTACACTGCAGGAACAGTACACATACACTGAACCTGCCAAAGATGCGTCAGGGTAGCATCAAGGGACGTGGACGTGGATGTGGAAATCCAGCTGAGGATCCAGTCCACAGTCCAGCTACTAGAGAAGGGCTGCCAGCAGTGCCCCTTGTCATTAGCACAAGGGGAAGAGGACAGGGATGTAGACGAGGAAATCAGTCTGGGGATCCAGGCCACAGTAGCTCAACTGCAGATCCATTTATCTACTGGAGAGGAGCAGCCAGCAGTGCCACAACATCAAGCAGGGTGCATAATGTAGTGCTGACGAGGCCCGAGCACCAGGAACCTATACTAGGGTGGATAGCAGATATTGTGGACCCGCAACCAGCATGTCCCGTCCACAGTACTGACGAGACACAGTTCCATGTGTCTGTGCACATGTCCTTGTCCATGTCCTTGTCCTCCTCCTCCACCAACACCACCACCTTCACCGTTAAGAAATATTGGAAGAAATGCAAATCTGTCTCCCAAGATGTAAACAGGGAGACAGTGCCTCTGTTATGCTGCCCTCTATGGGAAGTACTCTGAACATCATGCCCGACTTTCCCAGAAGTCTTTACTGCATAATGCGGGGTGGAGCAACTATGGCTGTATAAGTCTCCACACACCTGAAAAGGTGGTCTCTCCCCAAGGATGGACATTATCCCCATAATCTGGTCTCTCAGCCTCTCACTTCTACCAAATCAATTTTCTCTAGGCTGTGCTGATGAAGTTCAACCAGACAGAAACGGTGCCGCCCGTAGCTGAGAAATTGATTTGGTTATAACCCTGCATTATGCAGTAAAGACTTCTGGGAAAGTCGGGCATGATGTTCAGGGTGCTTCCCATAGAGGGCAGCATAACAGAGACACTGTCTCCCTGTTTACATCTTGGGAGACAGATTTGCATATTCTTCCCATGTTCCCTTGCAGCGGAGCAACTATGGCTGTATAAGTCTCCACACAACTGAAAAGGTGGTCTCTCCCTAAGGATGGATGTTAACCCCATAATCCGTTAACAAATAGTTAAAAAAAATAATAATAATAATAATAATGTTTTAGGGCGCACCCCAAAAACTAAAACTCTGCCAGTTAAAGGCTCTACTCACCCCAAGGGCCAAAAAAATAAAACACTGCTGGTTAGAGGCTCAACTCATCCAAAGGGCCTAACATGCTGCTGGTGCAATGCTCAACTCAATTAAAGGTGCAACGTTTAGATGGCTTCTTTCCAAACTGAGGGTGATTCCTTTCGGTAAGATGTGATGGCTGTTTCCAGCCCCGATTATCCTGGTTGATCGTGTTCAGTAATGAGGCCAGCTAAGCATGAGGATTTTCTACGTTCGGTTGTCCATGCCCCCTAATGTGCATGAAGACTCGATCACAGTAAATGTCCTTATTTTTCTCCAATTCAATCCCTGAATGAACTGCTCTGAGAGATGGCTTAGGCACTGCTGCAATGGCAATCACTGGGTTTTCCTGTTCTGGTTCCAAAGAATCTTGTGTCTTACTAGAAGAAGAGACAATCTTAGTCTGACTGCTGGTTGGTTGTGCTGCAGCATGTGGAGTTGGGTCTGTCAGCCTTGTGATGAACTCCTCATTCTGGATCCCATTACTTTCAACAGTCTCTAAAGTCTTTTACACTTTGAATTTTGTTCAGTTCCAAAGGACTCTGTGTTTAGATTTGGGTCAGTCGCAGCTCCAGGACATGCCTTTGAAGGGAAGGTTTCCTTTAGTGGCTCCATCTCAGCAGGATGATGATGGTGAAGCTTTGTTAAATCTGGTGTTGGAAGGGAAAGTGGTTTCTGATCTACAGCTAAAGTACTGGATCATGTTGTTTGGACTATTAACACCTGATCAGAACCCTGTAGAGGTAATGACTAGAGATGAGCGAACAGTGTTCTATCGAACTCATGTTCGATCGGATATTAGGCTGTTCGGCATGTTCGAATCGAATCGAACACCGCGTGGTAAAGTGCGCCATTACTCGATTCCCCTCCCACCTTCCCTGGCGCCTTTTTTGCTCCAATAACAGCGCAGGGTAGGTGGGACAGGAACTACGACACCGGTGACGTTGAAAAAAGTAGGCAAAACCCATTGGCTGCCGAAAACATGTGACCTCTAATTTAAAAGAACAGCGACGCCCAGCTTCGCGTCATTCTGAGCTTGCAATTCACCGAGGACGGAGGTTTCCGTCCAGCTAGCTAGGGCTTAGATTCTGGGTAGGCAGGGACAGGCTAGGATAGGAAGGAGAAGACAACCACAACAGCTCTTGTAAGAGCTAAATTCCAGGGAGAAGCTTGTCAGTGTAACGTGGCACTGACGGGCTCAATCGCCGCAACCCAGCTTTCCCAGGATCCTGAATGGAATACACTGTCAGTGTATTCCCGTATACCCGATATATACCCCGATACCCGTTCCAACGGTGTGCCCCCCCACCTTCACCCCAGAAATACCCTGCAAGTCCCCTAGCAATAGAATTGGGGCTATATACACCCACTATTTTTGCTACTGCCATATAGTGCCATTGTCTGACTGGGAATTCAAAGAATATATTGGGGTTACGTGCACCCACAATTTTTACTACTGGTATACAGTGCCATTGTCTGACTGGGAATTCAAAGAATATATTGGGAATACAAATACCCTCATTTCTTGCTACTGCCATATAGTGCCAGTTTCTGACTGGTAATTCAAAGAATATATTGGGGTTACGTGCACCCACAATTTTTACTACTGGTATACAGTGCCATTGTCTGACTGGGAATTCAAAGAATATATTGGGGTTACGTGCACCCACAATTTTTACTACTGGTATACAGTGCCATTGTCTGACTGGGAATTCAAAGAATATATTGGGGTTATAAATACCCTCATTTCTTGCTACTGCCATATAGTGCCATTGTCTGACTGGGAATTCAAAGAATATATTGGGGTTACGTGCACCCACAATTTTTACTACTGGTATACAGTGCCATTGTCTGACTGGGAATTCAAAGAATATATTGGGAATACAAATACCCTCATTTCTTGCTACTGCCATATAGTGCCAGTTTCTGACTGGTAATTCAAAGAATATATTGGGGTTACGTGCACCCACAATTTTTACTACTGGTATACAGTGCCAATTTCTAACTAGGAATTCAAAATGCGCAAGGCTCCCGGAAAGGGACGTGGACGAGGCCGTGGGCGAGGTCGGGGGAATGGTTCTGGGGAGCAAGGTAGCAGTGAAGCCACAGGGCGTCCCGTGCCTACTCCTGTGGGGCAGCAAGCATTGCGCCACTCCACAGTGCCAGGGTTGCTTGCCACATTAACTAAACTGCAGGGTACAAACCTTAGTAGGCCCGAGAACCAGGAACAGGTCTTGCAATGGCTGTCAGAGAACGCTTACAGCACATTGTCCAGCAGCCAGTCAGACTCTGCCTCCTCTCCTCCTATTACCCAACAGTCTTGTCTTCCTTCCTCCCAAAATTCCGAAGCTTTACAGAACAATAACCCAAACTGTCCCTGCTCCCCAGAGCTGTTCTCCGCTCCTTTCATTGTCCCTCAACCTGCCTCTCCATGTCACGATTCCACGAACCTAACAGAGGAGCATCTGTGTCCAGATGCTCAAACACTAGAGTCTCCTCCATCTCCGTTCGATTTGGTGGTGGATGACCAGCAACCCACCCTCATCGACGATGATGTGACGCAGTTGCCGTCAGGGCATCCAGTTGACCGGCGCATTGTGCGGGAGGAGGAGATGAGACAGGAGTTGGAAGAGGAAGTGGTGGATGATGAGGACACTGACCCGACCTGGACAGGGGGGATGTCAAGCGGGGAAAGTAGTGTGGATGTTGAGGCAGGTGCAGCACCAAAAAGGGTAGCTAGAGGCAGAGGCAGAGGTCAGCAGCTTAGGCGAAGCCAGGCCACACCCGGAATCTCCCAAGATGTTCCAGTTCGTACCCAGCCCCGAAAAACTCCCACCTCGAGGGCACGTTTCTCGAAGGTGTGGAGTTTTTTCAAGGAATGCGCCGAGGACAGATATAGTGTTGTCTGCACAATTTGCCTCTCGAAATTGATTAGGGGCTCTGAGAAGAGCAACCTGTCCACCACTTCAATGCGCCGTCATTTGGAATCCAAGCACTGGAATCAGTGGCAGGCAGCAACGGCAGGACAAAGGCCGCCTGCCGTTCACGCCACTGCCACTGCCTCTGCCACTGCCTCTGCCTCTGCCACTGCCACTGCTGACTGTGCTGGCGATGCACTCCAGAGGACGAGCCAGGACACCACTTCATCTGCCTCCGCCACTTTGTTGACTTCTACCTCATCCTCCCCTGGTCCTGTTTTATCTCCTTCTCCTGCACCATCAAAGGCACCATCAGGCGTTTCTTTACAACAACCCACCATCTCTCAGACATTGGAGCGGCGGCAGAAATACACTGCTAACCACCCACACGCGCAAGCCTTGAACGCCAACATCGCTAAACTGCTTGCCCAGGAGATGTTGGCGTTCCGGCTTGTTGAAACTCCCGCCTTCCTGGACCTGATGGCAACTGCGGCACCTCGCTATGCCGTCCCTAGCCGTCACTACTTCTCCCGGTGTGCCGTCCCCGCCTTGCACCAGCACGTGTCACTCAACATCAGGCGGGCCCTTAGTTCCGCGCTTTGCACAAAGGTCCACTTGACCACCGACGCGTGGACAAGTGCATGCGGACAGGGACGCTACATTTCACTGACGGCACACTGGGTGAATGTAGTTGAGGCTGGGACTGCTTCCCAAACTGGCCCGGTGTACCTCGTCTCCCCGCCTAACATTCCTGGCAGGGACACGAGAAGAACACCCCCCTCCTCCTCCTCCTCTACCGCCTCCTCCTCCGCCACCGCCTCCTCCTCCGCCACCGCCTCCTCCTCCGCTGTTAGATTGACCCCAGCTACGAGTTGGAAACGTTGCAGCACTGGCGTTGGTAGACGTCAGCAGGCTGTGCTGAAGCTGATCAGCTTGGGGGACAGACAGCACACTGCCTCCGAGGTGAGGGATGCCCTCCTCGATGAGACGGCAATATGGTTTGAGCCGCTGCACCTGGGCCCAGGCATGGTCGTTTGTGATAACGGCCGGAACCTGGTAGCAGCTCTGGAGCTTGCCGGACTCCAACATGTTCCATGCCTGGCCCACGTCTTCAACCTAGTGGTGCAACGTTTCCTAAAGAGCTACCCCAATGTTCCAGAGCTACTGGTGAAAGTGCGGCGCATGTGCGCCCACTTTCGCAAGTCGACAGTAGCCGCTGCTAGCTTAAAATCTCTCCAGCAACGCCTGCATGTGCCACAACACCGGCTTTTGTGCGACGTCCCCACACGCTGGAACTCAACGTTTCAGATGTTGAATAGAGTGGTTGAGCAGCAGAGACCTTTGATGGAATACCAGCTACAAAACCCTAGGGTGCCACAAAGTCAGCTGCCTCAGTTTCACATCCATGAGTGGCCATGGATGAGAGACCTTTGTGACATCCTACGGGTCTTTGAGGAGTCCACAAGGAGGGTGAGCTCTGAGGATGCGATGGTGAGCCTTACAATCCCGCTCTTGTGTGTTCTGAGAGAATCCCTGATTGACATCAGGGATAACTCAGATCACACAGAGGAGTTAGGGATAGCATCCGATCCGTCACAGCTGGAGAGTAGGTCCACACATCTGTCCGCTTCACTGCGTTTAATGGAGGAGGAGGAGGAGGAGGAGGAGGAGGAAGAAGAGTTGTCCGATGATGTGATGGTGATACAGGAGGCTTCCGGGCAACTTCGAATCGTCCCATTGTTGCAGCGCGGATGGGTAGACATGGAGGATGAGGAGGAAATGGAGATTGAACTTTCCGGTGGGGCCAGAGGAGTCATGCCAACTAACACTGTGGCAGACATGGCTGAGTTCATGTTGGGGTGCTTTACAACCGACAAGCGTATTGTCAAAATCATGGAGGACAACCAGTACTGGATCTTTGCTATCCTTGACCCCCGGTATAAAAACAACATCTCGTCTTTTATTCCGGTAGAGGGGAGGGCCAATCGCATCAATGCTTGCCACAGGCAATTGGTGCAGAATATGATGGAGATGTTTCCAGCATGTGACGTTGGCGGCAGGGAGGGCAGTTCCTCCAGTAGGCAACCAAGTTCTCACCGGTCCACACAAACGAGGGGCACACTGTCTAAGGTCTGGGACACCTTGATGGCACCCCCTCGCCAAAGTGCCGCCACGGAGGGTCCTAGTGTCACCAGGCGTGAGAAGTATAGGCGCATGTTGCGGGAATACCTTTCCGACCACAGCCCTGTCCTCTCCGACCCCTCTGCGCCCTACACGTATTGGGTGTCGAAGTTGGACCTGTGGCTTGAACTTGCCCTATATGCCTTGGAGGTGCTGTCCTGTCCTGCCGCCAGCGTCCTATCTGAGAGGGTGTTCAGTGCAGCCGGTGGCATCATCACTGACAAGCGCACCCGTCTGTCAGCTGAGAGTGCCGACCGGCTCACTTTGATAAAAATGAACCACCACTGGGTAGAGCCGTCATTTTTGTGCCCACCTGTGTAAAGCACCCCAACATGAAACTCCATGTCTGTACTCAACCTCTCCAATTCCTCCGCATCCACATACTCATCCACCATAAGCGTTGCACAATTCTGCTAATACTAGGCTCCCTCCACCCTGATTTCCCCCAACTCTGCTGGTTAGAGGCTCCCTCCACCCTGATTTCCACCAACTCTGCTGGTTAGAGGCTCCCTCCACCATGAATTTGCCCAAACTGGGCTGTTTAGAGGCTCCCTCCACCATGAATTGGTCCAAACTGGGCTGGTTAGAGGCTCCCTCCACCATGAATTGGTCCAAACTGGGTTTTTTAGAGGCTCCCTCCACCATGAATTTGCCCAAACTGGGCTGTTTAGAGGCTCCCTCCACCATGAATTGGTCCAAACTGGGCTGGTTAGAGGCTCCCTCCACCATGAATTTCCCAAAACTTGGCTGTTTAGAGGCTCCCTCCACCATTAATTGGTCCAAACTGGGCTGGTTAGAGGCTCCCTCCACCATGAATTTGCCCAAACTGGGCTGTTTAGAGGCTCCCTCCACCATGAATTGGTCCAAACTGGGTTTTTTAGAGGCTCCCTCCACCATGAATTGGTCCAAACTGGGCTGTTTAGAGGCTCCCTCCACCATGAATTTGCCCAAACTGGGCTGGTTAGAGGCTCCCTCCACCATGAATTGGTCCAAACTGGGCTGGTTAGAGGCTCCCTCCACCATGAATTTGCCCAAACTGGGCTGTTTAGAGGCTCCCTCCACCATGAATTGGTCCAAACTGGGGTTTTTAGAGGCTCCCTCCACCATGAATTGGTCCAAACTGGGCTGTTTAGCGGCTCCCTCCACCATTAATTGGTCCAAACTGGGCTGGTTAGAGGCTCCCTCCACCATGAATTTGCCCAAACTGGGCTGTTTAGAGGCTCCCTCCACCATGAATTTGCCCAAACTGGGCTGTTTAGCGGCTCCCTCCACCATTAATTGGTCCAAACTGGGCTGGTTAGAGGCTCCCTCCACCATGAATTGGTCCAAACTGGGTTTTTTAGAGGCTCCCTCCACCATGAATTTGCCCAAACTGGGCTGGTTAGAGGCTCCCTCCACCATGAATTGGTCCAAACTGGGCTGGTTAGAGGCTCCCTCCACCATGAATTTCCCAAAACTTGGCTGTTTAGAGGCTCCCTCCACCATTAATTGGTCCAAACTGGGCTGGTTAGAGGCTCCCTCCACCATGAATTTGCCCAAACTGGGCTGTTTAGAGGCTCCCTCCACCATGAATTGGTCCAAACTGGGTTTTTTAGAGGCTCCCTCCACCATGAATTGGTCCAAACTGGGCTGTTTAGAGGCTCCCTCCACCATGAATTTGCCCAAACTGGGCTGGTTAGAGGCTCCCTCCACCATGAATTGGTCCAAACTGGGCTGGTTAGAGGCTCCCTCCACCATGAATTTGCCCAAACTGGGCTGTTTAGAGGCTCCCTCCACCATGAATTGGTCCAAACTGGGTTTTTTAGAGGCTCCCTCCACCATGAATTGGTCCAAACTGGGCTGTTTAGAGGCTCCCTTCACCATTAATTGGTCCAAACTGGGCTGGTTAGAGGCTCCCTCCACCATGAATTGGTCCAAACTGGGGTTTTTAGAGGCTCCCTCCACCATTAATTGGTCCAAACTGGGCTGGTTAGAGGCTCCCTCCACCATGAATTGGTCCAAACTGGGGTTTTTAGAGGCTCCCTCCACCATTAATTGGTCCAAACTGGGCTGGTTAGAGGCTCCCTCCACCATGAATTGGTCCAAACTGGGTTTTTTAGAGGCTCCCTCCACCATGAATTGGTCCAAACTGGGGTTTTCAGAGGCTCCCTCCACCATGAATTGGTCCAAACTGGGCTGTTTAGCGGCTCCCTCCACCATTAATTGGTCCAAACTGGGCTGGTTAGAGGCTCCCTCCACCATGAATTTGCCCAAACTGGGCTGTTTAGAGGCTCCCTCCACCATGAATTGGTCCAAACTTGGCTGTTTAGAGGCTCCCTCCACCATGAATTGGTCCAAACTTGGCTGTTTAGAGGCTCCCTCCACCATTAATTGGTCCAAACTGGGCTGGTTAGAGGCTCCCTCCACCATGAATTGGTCCAAACTGGGGTTTTTAGAGGCTCCCTCCACCATGAATTGGTCCAAACTTGGCTGTTTAGAGGCTCCCTCCACCATTAATTGGTCCAAACTGGGCTGGTTAGAGGCTCCCTCCACCATGAATTGGTCCAAACTGGGTTTTTTAGAGGCTCCCTCCACCATGAATTGGTCCAAACTGGGGTTTTTAGAGGCTCCCTCCACCATGAATTGGTCCAAACTGGGCTGTTTAGCGGCTCCCTCCACCATTAATTGGTCCAAACTGGGCTGGTTAGAGGCTCCCTCCACCATGAATTTGCCCAAACTGGGCTGTTTAGAGGCTCCCTCCACCATGAATTTGCCCAAACTGGGCTGGTTAGAGGCTCCCTCCACCATGAATTGGTCGAAACTGGGGTTTTTAGAGGTTCCCTCCACCATGAATTGGTCCAAACTTGGCTGTTTAGAGGCTCCCTCCACCATTAATTGGTCCAAACTGGGCTGGTTAGAGGCTCCCTCCACCATGAATTGGTCCAAACTGGGTTTTTTAGAGGCTCCCTCCACCATGAATTTGCCCAAACTGGGCTGTTTAGAGGCTCCCTCCACCATGAATTGGTCCAAACTGGGCTGGTTAGAGGCTCCCTCCACCATGAATTTCCCAAAACTTGGCTGTTTAGAGGCTCCCTCCACCATTAATTGGTCCAAACTGGGCTGGTTAGAGGCTCCCTCCACCATGAATTGGTCCAAACTGGGGTTTTTAGAGGCTCCCTCCACCATGAATTGGTCCAAACTGGGGTTTTTAGAGGCTCCTTCCACCATGAATTGGTCCAAACTGGGTTTTTTAGAGGCTTCCTCCACCATGAATTTGCCCAAACTGGGCTGTTTAGAGGCTCCCTCCACCATGAATTGGTCCAAACTGGGTTTTTTAGAGGCTCCCTCCACCATGAATTTGCCCAAACTGGGCTGTTTAGAGGCTCCCTCCACCATGAATTGGTCCAAACTGGGGTTTTTAGAGGCTCCCTCCACCATGAATTTGCCCAAACTCTGCTGGTTAGAGGCTCAATCCACCCTGATTTTCAAAACAAATGTTGGTGCCAACCTCAACTTACTACAAGGGCCAAATTCACTGCTGGTGACAAGCTCTCCTCACTCCAAGTGCCAAATACACATGTTTCAAGGTGTTTTCCTACTGTCAGAGAGGTGGTATTGAGTGTGTAAAGTGTGTAGTTGTTAGGCTGTGATGTTGGGGTAATAGAGGGTCTTTGGTGTGTTAGATGCCCCCAGACATGCTTCCCCTGCTGTCCCAGTGTCATTCCAGAGGTGTTGGCATCATTTCCTGGGGTGTCATAGTGGACTTGGTGACCCTCCAGACACGGATTTGGGTTTCCCCCTTAACGAGTATCTGTTCCCCATAGACTATAATGGGGTTCGAAACCCGTTCGAACACACGAACATTGAGCGGCTGTTCGAATCGAATTTCGAACCTCGAACATTTTAGTGTTCGCTCATCTCTAGTAATGTAGAGTCCCATATTAGAGGACCATTACCGCTAGTAGTGGTTGCAGCCAATTCTCCCCCTTTGCGGTCCTCTAATGATGCCAAAATGTTATCAATTTCCCAATCAAAATGAAGGTCAATGTCTGGGTCCTCAGTCCAATCCACTGCATCAATCCAACACAATGAGAGTGATGGTTCTGGAACTACTGTTTTAGGGGCTAAGAATTTTAAAGGGACTAACACTCTGCTGGTGCAAGGCTTTACTCACCCCAAGGGCCAAAAACACTGCTTTTTAAATGCTGTACTCACCACAAGGGCCAAAAGCACTGTATGTTAAAGGCTCTACTCACCCCAAGGGCCAAAACCACTGCTTTTTAAAGGCTGTGCTCACACCACGGGCCAAAAACACTGCTGGTGCAAGGCTCTATTCACTCCAAGGGCCAAAAACACTGCTTTTTAAAGGCTCTGCTCACACCAAGGGCCAAAAGCACTGTATTTTAAAGGCTCTACTCACCCCAAGGGCCAAAAGCACTGTATTTTAAAGGCTCTACTCACCCCAAGGGCCAAAAGCACTGTATTTTAAAGGCTCTACTCACCCCAAGGGCCAAAAGCACTGTATTTTAAAGCCTCTGCTCACTGCAAGGGCCAAAAACACTGCTGGTGCAAGGCTCTACTCATGCCAAGGGCCAAAAATTCAGCTTTTTAAAGGCTGTACTCACTCTAAGGGACAAAATCTAAATCTCTGCTGTTTAAAGGCTCAACTCACCCAAAGAACCAACAAATCTCTGCTGGTACAAGGCTGAACTAAGTTGAAGGACCTGAAACTCTGCAGGTAGAGGCTGAAGTCACCTGAAGGGCCTCAATCTCTGCTGGGAGCTCAGCTTAAGGGCCTGGAACTTAATTTGGAAGGGCTCATGTTAAGGGCCATAAAAGTGAATTTTGGAAGGTCTCCCCACATCACACACACACACACACACACACACACACACACACACACACACACACACACACACACACACACACACACACACACACACACACACACACACACACACACACACACACACACACACACACACACACACACACACACACACACACACACACACACACACACACACACTGACAGCTCAGGGTGGGGACTCTTGGATTTCCCATTGCCTATTCCATCTGTGGTTGTCATGGGCAACGTGATTTAAAGGGGTGGTTGTTACTGTTTGTTGAGCTTAAATTGGGGTTTGTGTCCATCCATTTGGGGAGTAAAGAAGGTTTCCAGGTATTTTCCCACTTTGATAGAGGTTTTTTGAAATGTGGAAAGTGTGTAGTTGTTAGGCTGTGATGTTGGGGTAATAGAGGGTCTTTGGTGTGTTAGATGCCCCCAGACATGCTTCCCCTGCTGTCCCAGTTGCATTTCAGAGGTGTTGGCATCATTTGCTGAGGTGTCATAGTGGACTTGGTGACCCTCCTGAGTCGAATGGTGGGATCCCCTAAAACGAAGCATTTTCTCCCATAGACTATAATGGGGTTTGATATTCGTTCAAATATTGAGCAGCTATTCAAAACGAATAACGAACATCAAATATTTTACTGTTCACTCATCTCTAATTATATCATCACTTCCAGGATTCTTCTGGATTCTGGATTCTTCTGGATTCTGGAGGTCTGGTCAGACTGTACTCTGAGTCATATTGCACATTGCCAGTGATTTTTGTCACTCCTGACCCCTGATGAGTTTTGTACACTGTGAATGAAACATGCCTGTTGGGTTTTTTGATATAATACTAATTCAATTAATATTTTGACCAATTGTTTTGGTGAACTTATAAATGCAATATTGTTGTATTTATTTTTGTACACACCCTTGCCAGGGAGTATTTTGAGCCTGTATATAATAGGAACAGGTTCCAATTGGTATATACGGTATATAGAGTGGTGGCCTCGGGTTAAGAATCTAGGGTGCATCAAGGCCTGTGTGGGTGTTACGGTTCTGTGTATATATATAAAATAATAAAGAACACAACCCGAACCGCTAAGCTGCAGAGCACTGCAGCGAGGTCCACAAGCCTAGATGGGCAACCATATGTCTGAATATGAACCACCAGTTAAACTGCACTGGCAGTGATGTTGTGCGGCATCAATGTGAACAGGCTGCTCCCAGTTAACTTCACTGGGAGAGCATGCCTATGTATAGCAGTTGAGTGAAGTCAAATGAAGCCTTGTAAGAAGCACCTGCTAATTATAGCAGGGGAACCAGGCCCTAGCATATGCTTCACTCTGCTGCACAAACAAGACTGCCAGGGGTTAACTTCACTCCTGGTCAGTCACACAACAAGCTCCTTAAACTGCGAGGAGCTACACAGCAGTTAGACAAGGGAATAGGCTACTGGTTCCCAATGGCAGAGCCAAGGAATACAACTTGGTCCCTACTCAGCACCTGCAATTAACTGGAACCTGGCCCTAACCTCCTGTCTCAAAGTGTTTCTAGTCAAAGTGTGAGGCGGGCGTCGGCTCACACTATATAAAGGCTAGTCCCTGCCCAACAGGGGCGGTGGCATGATGTCACTGATCATGCTCAGTATGGCAAAAATGGGACTTAGCCTCTGAGCGGCCCCAAAATGTCTGAGCATGCTCAGTGGGCTGAAAGCTGGACTTAGACTCCAGACACCTCACTGCACAACGCCGAGGGCGAGGTTTGGATTGGCCCGCAGGTGGTGCTATGCGCTGGACGGGAAGCCTGCGGGACCCAATTCTAACAGTGGGATAGGACACAATAGGAATAGGTAAAACTCTTCCTTTTTTGCCTTCCTGCCCTCTCCTGCTATGCATACATTCCAGAGCAACCATTATCTGAGGTGCATCCCAAAATAGGTTCCACATCCAGGATCTGTATATGGTAAGACAAAGTGGTTTAATTTACCATTATGCTAGATTTTGAGGCCAGCATACCTATTATTTATTATATCTTAACAGTCTTTGGGCACGCTGTTCCCATGTGTTTTTTACATTGTCTTATGTTTCAGAGTTGGCTGCTGAGTACAGCGTTCAGTCACACAGTTTTCTTTGCATTATCAATTTTATGAACATGATTTAGTCAATGTTTAGTTTTACATATATTTAAATCACATTTTGGACTCTGTGATCAAGATTTGTTAGTATCTAATGTCCATGTTGACGTCTTTTATCCCTGAAACCAAATATCATTAGTTATGTACTGGAACAAGCCCAACTTTTCCCAGGTCTCCTGATGGCAGTGGAGTCCAAGATTATAATGAAGGGTTAGAAGTAACCTATTTAGTGGATAACACTAAATCTCACCTAATAATGGATGCTGTCAATCAGACAACAACCATTACTGAGGCAGCAATGATAAAGTTAAATAAACACACATACATATACAAGCGCCTTGTGAAAGTATTCGGCCCCCTTGAACTTTTCAACCTTTTGCCACATTTCAGGCTTCAAACATAAAGATGTGAAATTTTAATTTTTGGTGGAAGAATCAACAAGTGGGACACAATTGTGAAGTGAAACGAAGTTTATTGGATATTTTAAACTTTTTTAACAAAGAAAATACTGAAAAGTGGGGCGTGCAATATTATTCAGCCCCTTTACTTTCAGCACAGCTAACTCACTCGGTTCAGTTCAGTTCAAATCTCTGAATGATCCAATGTTGTCCTAAATGACTGATGATGATAAATAGAATCCACCGGTGTAATCAAGTCTCTGTATAAATGCACCTGCTCTGTGATAGGCTCAGGGTTCTGTTTAAAGCTCAGAGAGCATCATGAAGACCAAGGAACACACCAGGCAGGTCTGGGATACTGTTGTAGAGAAGTTTAAAGTCAGATTTGAATACAAAAAGATTTCCCAAACTTTAAACATCCCAGGGAACACTGTGCATGCAATCATATTGAAATGGAAGGACTATTAGACTACTACAAATTTACCAAGACCCGTCCATCCCTCTAAACTTTCATCCCAAACAAGACGACTGATCAGAGATGCAGCCAAGAGGCCCAGGATCACTCTGGATGAACTGCACAGATCTACAGCTGAGGTGGGAGAGTCTGTCCATAGGACAACAATCAGTCGTACACTGCACAAATCTGGCCTTTATGGAAGAGTGGAAAGAAGAAAGACATTTCTCAAAGATATCCATAAAAAGTCTTGTTTAACCCCTTCCCGCCGATGGCATTTTTTGATTTTCGTTTTTTGTTTTTGACTCCCCTCCTTCTAAACCCCATAACTTTTTTATTTCTCCGCTCCCAGAGTCATATGAGGTCTTAATTTTTGCGGGACAATTTTTTCTTCATGATGCCACCATTAATTATTCTATATAATGTACTGGGAAGCAGGAAAAAAATTCAGAATGGGGTGGATTTGAAGAAAAAATGCATTTCTGCGACTTTCTTACGGGCTTTGGTTTTACGGCGTTCACTGTGCAGCCAAAATGACATGTCCCCTGTATTCTGTGTTTCGGTACGGTTCCAGGGATACCAAATTTATATGGTTTTATTTACATTTTGACCCCTAAAAAAAATTCCAAAACGGTGTTAAAATTTTTTTTTTCTAAAAGTCGCCATATTCCGACAGCCGTAACTTTTTTATACATAGGTGTACGGGGATGCATAGGGCGTCTTTTTTTGCAGGGTCAGGTGTACTTTTTAGTTCTACCATTTTCGGAAAATGTTATTGCTTTGATCACTTTTTATTCAAATTTTTATCAGAATTAAAACAGTGAAAAAACGGCGGTTTGGCACTTTGACTATTTTTCCTGCTACGGCGTTTACCGAACAGGAAAAATATTTGTATAGCTTTGTAGAGCGGGCGATTTCGGACACGGGGATACCTAACATGTATATGTTTCACAGTTTTTAACTACTTTTATATTTGTTCTAGGGAAAGGGGGGTGATTTGAACTTTTAATACTTTTTATATTTTTTTATATTTTTTTTTACTTTTTTTTTTTATTTTTTTTTTGCATTTATTAGACCTCCTAGGGGTGTTGAACCCCAGGGGGTCTGATCACTAATGCAATGCATTACAATGCTAATGCATTGCAATGCATTGCAAAAAATCATCATCTCTTTTGTAGGCTGTATACACCAGCCTGCAAAAGAGAGAATTTGCAGACTGGCTGGGAGCCCTTAACAAGGCTCCCGGCTGTCATGGCAACGGGGGGTCGGCCCTGGAGCATGCTCCAGGAGCCGGCGATCCCTGCCAAAATGGCGGCGCCCATGCGCCGCCGGGAAGATGGCGCCTCCGGCGCCTTTGACAGCAGCGCCGGAGGGGTTAATGCCTCCGATCGGTCCGGGGACTGATCGGAGGCATTAGAGCCGGTTGTCTACTGCTTAAAGCAGTAGACACCCGGCGGCTATGACGGCCGCCTGTCTCCTGGGCGGTCGCCATAGTTACAGACCCGACACGCGCCGTACTATTACGGCGCATGTCGGGAAGGGGTTAAAGTTTCCCACAAGCCACCTGGGAGACACCAAACATGTGGAAGAAGGTGCTCTGGTCAGATGAAACCAAAATCCAACTTTTTGGCCACAATGCAAAACAATATGTTTTGCGTAAAAGCAACACAGCTCATCACCCTGAACACAACCTGATCCCCACTGTCACACATGGTGGGGGCAGCATCATGGTTTGGGCTTTTCTTCAGCAGGGACAGGGAAGATGGTTAAAATTGATGGGAAGATGGATGGAGCCAAATACTGGACCTTTCTGGAAGAAAACCTGTTGGAGTCTGCAAAAGACCTAAGACTCTGATGGAGATTTATCTTCCAACAAGACAATGATCCAAAACATAAAGCAAAATCTACAATGGAATCATTCACAAATAAACGTATCCTGGTGTTAGAATGGCCAAGTCACAGTCCAGATCTGAATCCTATTGAGAATCTGTGGAAAGAGCTGATGCTGCTGTTCACAAACGTCTCCATCCAACCTCACTGAGCTCCAGCTGTTCTGCAAGGAAGAATGCGCAAAAATTTCAGTCTCTCGATGTGCAAAACTGATAGAGACAAACCCCAAGCGACTTGCAGCTGTAATCGCAGCAAAAGATGGCGCTGCAAAGTATTAACGCAAGGGGCCGAATAATTTTGTACGTTCAACTTTTCTTTTTTTTTTTGTTAAAAAAGTTTCAAATATCCAATAAATTTCATTCCACTTCACAATTGTGTTCCACTTGTTGTTGATTCTTCCCCAAATAATTAAAATTTGATATCTTTATGTTTGAAGCCTGAAATGTGGCAAAAGGTTGAAAAGTTCAAGGGGGCCGAATACTTTTGCAAGGCGCTGTATGTACTATAGTGATAAAGATGATTACACAATTGTTCCTGTATATACCCCTTCCTATATTCCATTCACGATTCTAAGCCTTCTTGATTCCTTAGACCTTCACCTCCCCATTTCTAATGTTTTGCTCCTCCCACCATTTGCTGTTATAGTGTACATATAATTCAGTATACTCTCTACTGCATCAGAGTTTTTGTAAAATTGTTGTTACTTATCTGCTCTTTCTTGTATATCGTATATTTCTGCCCTGCAACATAGTGTAAGCCCTCGCAGGCAGGGCCCTCTACCCCACTGTGCCAGCCGATCACTCTTAGTATGATATGTACCTGTATATTTTGTGTATTGTATGTAACCCCCAAATGTAAAGCACCATGGAATTAATGGTGCTATATAAATAAATAATAATAATAATAATAATAATAATAATAATAGTATTATGTCGGTCAGATAGCTCAGTAAAAGCACTGCTGCGGACCCAACCAGTCAGAGACATGAACATAAAATCTGTAGCAAACAAGTTTATTTAGACAAACAGCAAAATGAATAAACCTTTACTTCAGGTACAAAATAAGCAAAGTAAAATACAGCCTTAACTTCAGGCAAAAGGATGTCATACAAAACCCTGCTCGTCTGAGCACTAATTAAACAATAATAAAATACTAAGTGTACGTGTGGCTTACTACTAATCATACGAATACACAAAAATAGTGCAATACAGTCTTACCAGACTCTCAGTGTCAGGACAGACCCAGGCACCTCCTCTCGCTCCCAAGATCTTCCCTGAAGTGCAGGCTATTCAGCCTTTTATGGCCCAATAATGAGTCCAGGACAACACATAGGTCTGAAACCTGGGGTTGATATATCGGGACTACAGCACTCTGCCTATCGCTGTTACGATCAGCAGGCTAACTTAAAAAATTATAAATAAACAATAGCCTGCGGAGCCCAACTGGGCTCTAAACTGCAGGGCACCCTGGTGTGAATGAGGCCTGACAGTTAACTTCAGTGCCGGGTTAAACCACCAACTGAGTGCTTCCTGGGAAACTGCCTCTGCAGCACAGAGCAGCCGCAAATCAATTCTACAGTCTACCAGTTACTGCACCGCTAGACCTAAACAAACTTTGACCGTGTGCTCCCAGTAACTTTCTGAGTGTTAGGATTGGGTCCCGCAGGTTGCTATCATAGCACACAGCGCCACCTGTGGGTCAGTCTAACCATCCAGCTTTCACTTTACTGAGCATGCTCAGACGTATTGGAGCTGCTCACAAGCTAAGTGCCATTTCTCCCCCACTGAGCATGAGCTCACCGCCCTCATCACCACCGCCCCTATTGGGCGGCGACTTCCCTTTAAATAGTGTGAGCCGACGCCCGCCAGGGGCTCACACTTTGACTAAAATCACTTCAAAGTCCACGGAGTGAATGATAGTAGTTTGCAGGGATAGGCTCCAGTACTCAGGCAGGTTTCAGACTAGGCCTCTGTGTGGGGTTCTTCTGCTTTCCCTGGGTGCTGTTAGGTAGGACCTGTAAACCCTGAACTGCTAGATCTACACCAGGACTAGGAGCGGTAGACGCCATTCCAGCTTGTAGATCTGCAACAGGTATGGTCTCTGAGATAGCCTATGTGTACTGTCTGACTTCATGTATGGCTCCTAGCTGTGTGCGGGAGCATGGGTGTTTGATGGTTCCAAGCTGTGTGCAGGAGAATGTTCTAAATTTCCGTGGTGGCCCCTAGCTGTCGCAGGGGTAAGTATATGTGTTTGCTGGCCTGGGGTAAGTGTTAACCCTTGGCAGCCGTGTGTGTTTCACTTGTACTGGTGCACCTGGCCAGTGAGCTAAACTGGCAGGATTTTAGTTTCACCTTGTTCACATGGAGTGTCGCACAGTACACACTGTTCACATTGAGTTCAGGCTGCAGTGTTTTGCAGTAGTTCACATTTAGTCTAGGCTGCAGTGTCTTGCAGTAGTTCACATTGAGTCCATGTTGCAGTGTCTTTGCAGTAGTTCACATTGATTTTCACACTGCAGTGTCTTTGCAGTAATTCACATTGAGTTCAGACATACAGCCACCCACCATTGGGCCTGTGGACCTCGCTGTAGTGTTCTACAGCTAAGAGGTTCTGTAGTTTAAAATATATATATATATATATATATATATATATATATATATATATATATACGGAACCATAACACTGAGCTGCACTCACTACAGCTACCTGCTGTTGCAGCACAGCCAGGAAGATGAGAGGCTGAGGTAGGAGTTCCCCCAGGAATATACAATTCCTACCAACTAGACAGAAGGCAGCAAACTGCCCAAAATACATCTGTACCCTTGTACAGGATCATTAGGAACTCTTCCTGCCTAAGGCAGCTTGCTGCCAAAACTAATGTCTTGCACAGATGTGCACAATTTAGAATTGAGGCTAGAGCACCGGGCTGCCAAACCTGCCTACTTAAATGGAGGGAAGGCCGGCCTGATCACCAAGCCCGGGTGCCCAAGCCAGGTGCTCTTAGGCTGACACCACTGTCAGTCAGAAAACTGACCACGCCCATAAGCTGCAAGGGAATTAACCCCTACTATGCTGGACTGCCAACAACAAGAAGGAAATGACAGTCGGCACGACACCACAACAGAGGAATGGGCCTCAACCTGACCCCTTGGCCGCACCTGCCACACTCTCCTAACAATCGCCTTTTCACAATTGTTGGAACTGAATTTGTTTCCTTTCCTACAAAAACTAAAAGAAAAAAGGGAAGAAACCCCTCAAAATAAGAATGTTAAAAACAATAACTAATAAAAAAAAATAACTAAACTGGTAAATTTCCTAAATAACCAATATTTTATACATTTTTATACACAGCCTGGTTGAGATGTTGTATTATGAGAATCCATATGAGGTGAATGTACTGTGCCATGGCAGGGTTCTGGGGCCCACCAGGGGATTCACCCGATCACCTTTGGGCCAGTCGCAGCCTGTTCCTCTCTTACACTGACCCCTATCATAGAAGTTATCTGCAGGTACCACTATCTGGGTCTCATACTATGTATTATAGATCATTATTCAGTTAGGTTCCCGCTATAGGTGCTTATATGCAGTTTTCAAGCAAGTAAGATTTACATATTGAACTTTCTTATACAGCTATAGATCATTGCTCCATTCATTCTTATGGCCTGGCTACACAGTGATCATTGGCAGCTCCATAGAAGTGATGGAGGACGTAGCCAAGAAAGTTCACGGCCAGGCCCCTGTTTTCCTGATCTGGACCTCAGTGATCAGATTCTTATCCTCTATCCTTCTTTTGTTCTTACACATATATTTTTTTTTATCACTCTGTCTATCTCTCCTATTTTATTTGCTGTTCCCTTGTGATAGTGACTTTTCTGATTTTCTGATTTTTTTCACTAGTGCACAGAATAGTCAGTATATTATTTATTTTAGTAGAAACTCCATTGTATGTGGTTATATAAACCTCTCCCTGCTCCAACCTCTGCAGCACAGCTGAAGGATCCCTCACGTTCCGTGCTGCTGCTGCTGATACATCTGCTGGACACACAAGGATCTTCTGTCTTCTATTGAACATGTTAGTATTGTTTTTGGCTTTTTGTATTACTTTCTGTATCTCTAAGACTCAGGACCCTGCAGGTCAATGTGATCTGGTAATAAAGAATTATACCACTGAGTACAAATATTCTCAGGAAGGAGATATCATTCTAGGAGGGATCTTCACTGTCCATTCCTGGATGATGCGGGTGAAGACTAAGACTGAATATGGCTCTGTTTGTAGCGGGTAAGTAAGAAACATCACATACTGTATAAAACCAAGAGATACAAGAAGAGTCTAAAACATTCCCATTTGCAGTGGACATTTCTCCTGTTACAGATCTGCCCTCTCAGGAGATAACACTATGAAGGCCGAGTCTGATCTGTATTACACCCTGTATTGTCTCATATGTTGTGCTACAATAATCCGTGTTAGCCAGAAAGTAGTCATGGCAAATATTCTGTGTCATAAAAGATCAAATAAAAATATCACAGAACACACAAGTGGAGGATCTTATAGAAAGGTTTAACCCCTTCCCGCAAACCGCCGTAGTACTACAGTGGCTGCATGGTGCGCACACAGAAACTGTGTGCGCACCATGCCCTGCGGGTGTCATCCGTAACATATGGCTGACAATGCCCTGTAACACCCGCGGTCAGAACCGGGTCCAATCATGGGTGTTAACCCCTGAGATGACGGCAGTCAAACTTGACCGCCGGCATCTCCGGGGATTGGGACATAATGGTGCTTGATAAATTCTTTGAGGGGTGCGGTTTTCAAAACGGGGTCACTTTCTAGAGGTTTCCACTGTTTTGACTCGTCAAGGGCTTTGTAAATGCGACATGGTTCCTGAAACTGATCACAGCCAGATCTGCCCTCTAAAAGCTCCTTGGCGCGCCTTCCCTTCTGCGTCTCACTGTGCGTCCGCATATTAGTTTACACCCATAAGTGGGGTACTATGGTAGTCGGGAGAACTTGCATAACAAATTGTGGGATGCGTTTTCTCCTTTAACCCCTTGTGAATGTGCAAATTCTAGGGCTGAAAATTTCACCTCCAATTTGTATTAATTCCTGTTAAGCACTTATAGGGTTAAAATACTAGGTATATGTTGTTTTGGCTTATTTAAGGGGTGCAGTTCTGAAAATGGGGTGATTTATGGGGGGGTTTAATACAAGGGTCTTTCAAAACCCCTTCATAACTGGATTAGTCCCTTAAAAAATGGGTTTTGGAAATTTCTTGAAAATTTTGAATATTGTTGTTTCACTTGTAAACCTTATAATGTCTGTAAAAAAATAAAAGGGTGAATAAAGTTTGATGCCGACATAAAGCAGAGATCTGGGACACGAGATTTATTATATAATTTTGGCGCTCTGACTATCTGTATACAATGCACATCATTTCAAACTTTATAAAATGCATATTTTTCAAAATTTCCACCAAATTTCCTATTTTTTTCATAATTAAACACAAAACATATCAACCAAAATTTACCACTAACATGAAGTACAATGTGTTACGAAAAAACAATCTCAAAATCACTTTGGTAAGTTAAAGCGTTCCAAAGTTATTACTGCATAAAGTGACACATGGCAGTTTTGAAAAATCGAGCTTGGTCAGGAAGTCAAATAGTGCCATCGTCGGGAAGGGGTTAATAATTAGTTTTTTTGTTACATGTGACTGAAGAAAGACAGAAAGATTTTAACTAGATTAACCCTACAATGAGAGGACAACTTTTATTTTATTCAAAGTTTTTAAAGCAATAACATATACTATATTATACATTATTATTATTATTATTATTATTATTATTATTATTATTATTTACTATATTATTGTATATACTATATTAAAGATTATTATTATTATTATTATTATTATTATTATTATTATTTACTATATTATATATTATTTATTGACCAGTTTTGTGCTCAGATGAAGGTTTAAGTGCCCATTGAATGCAGAATACTGTATCATAGCAGATAATCAGAAGTATGTTTTACAGAGATGGCCCTATCCAAAGACAGCAGGTCCAGAACTATCCAGGGATTTGAGCCTGTGGAAGCTGCACGGCTTGTGAGGTCTTGATAGTCATGTAGAATAGATGGCTGGGATAACAATGATGTAATATGGGAACACATTGCCTGCGCCACTACAGCTGTCATCTATCTACTGAAATGTATATTACATAGGAAAGATGCATCAGGAACGTTTAAGAAGAATTTGAATCAGGTGATACACAATATAAGTTACAGAGAAATTTCGGGCTGGGGTATTTGTCACCTGGATAGATAGATAGATAGATAGATAGATAGATAGATAGATAGATAGATAGATAGATAGATAGATAGATAGATAGGAGATAGATAGATAGATAATAGATAGATAGATAGATAGATAGATAGATAGATAGATAGATAGATGATAGATAGCTAGATAAATAGGAGATAGATAGATAGATAGATAGATAGATAGATAGATAGATAGGAGATAGATAGATAGATAATAGATAGATAGATAGGAGATAGATAGATAGATAGATAGATAGATAGATAGATAGATAGATAGATAGATAGGAGATAGATAGATAGGAGATAGATAGATAGATAGATAGATAGATAGATAGATAGATAGATAGGAGATAGATAGATAGATAGATAGATAGATAGATAGATAGATAGGAGATAGATAGATAGGAGATAGATAGATAGATAGATAGATAGATAGATAGGAGATAGATAGATAGATAGATAGATAGATAGATAGATAGATAATAGATAGATAGATAGATAGATAGATAGATAGGAGATAGATAGATAGATAGATAGATAGATAGATAGATAGGAGATAGATAGATAGATAGATAGATAGATAGATAGATAGGAGATAGATAGATAGATAGATAGGAGATAGATAGATAGATAGATAGATAGATAGATAGATAGATAGGAGATAGATGGATAGATAGATAGATAGATAGATAGATAGATAGATAGATAGGAGAACATTGTATACCTATTATGCGTAATATGCACCTCTCTGGCACCTATGGAGTTAACAGGTTGTCACTCCTGATTGGCTGAGAGATATAAAGTTAGGATTGATAAACCCTGAGAATCAAAATGTTTTGGCCAACATAATGGTAAATGAAACATGTATCAGGTGGCGCAGGCAGATAGACTAGGGATAGAATAACTGAGGGACAGTCTAGTATAGCTATCACTAGAGATGAGTGAACAGTAAAATATTCGATGTTCATTATTCATTTTGAATAGCCGCTCAATAATCGACTATTCGAACGAATATGGAACCCCATTATAGTCTATGGGAGAAAATGCTTTGTTTCAGGGGATCCCACCATTCGACTCAGGAGGGTCACCAAGTCCACTATGACACCCCAGGAAATGATGCCAACACCTCTGCAATGCAACTGGGACAGCAGGGGAAGCATGTCTGGGGGCATCTAACGCACCAAAGACCCTCTATTACCCCAACATCACAGCCTAACAACTACACACTTTACACACTCAAAAAAACCTCTATCAAAGTGGGAAAATACCTGGAAACCTTCTTTACTCCCCAAATGGATGGACACAAACCCCAATTTAAGCTCAACAAACATTAACAAGCACCCCTTTAAATCACGTTCCCCATGACAACCACAGATGGAATAGGCAATGGGAAATCCTTCAGTCCCCACCCTGACCTGTCATTGTGGATGTGTGTGTGTGTGTGTGTGTGTGTGTGTGTGTGTGTGTGTGTGTGTGTGTGTGATGTGGTAAGACCTTCCAAAATTCACTTTTCTGGCCCTTAACATGAGCCCTTCCAAATTAAGTTACAGGCCCTTAAGCTGAGCTACCAGCAGAGATTGAGGCCCTTCAGGTGACTTCAGCCTTTTTCCTGCAGAGTTTCAGGTCCTTTAACTTAGTTCAGCCTTGCACCAGCAGAGATTTGTTGGTTCTTTGGGTGAGTTGAGCCTTTAAACAGCAGAGATTTAGATTTTGTCCCTTAGAGTGAGTACAGCCTTTAAAAAGCTGAATTTTTGGCCCTTGGCATGAGTAGAGCCTTGCACCAGCAGTGTTTTTGGCCCTTGGTGTGAGCAGAGCCTTTAAAAACCCAGTGTTTTTGGCCCTTGGAGTGAGCAGAGCCTTTAAAATACAGTGCTTTTGGCCCTTGGGGTGAGTAGAGCCTTTAAAATACAGTGCTTTTGGCCCTTGGTGTGAGCAGAGCCTTGCACCAGCAGTGTTTTTGGCCCTTGGTGTGAGCAGAGCCTTTAAAAAGCAGTGTTTTTGGCCCTTGGAGTGAATAGAGCCTTGCACCAGCAGTGTTTTTGGCCCGTGGTGTGAGCACAGCCTTTAAAAAGCAGTGGTTTTGGCCCTTGGAGTGAGTAGAGCCTTTAACATACAGTGCTTTTGGCCCTTGTGGTGAGTACAGCATTTAAAAAGCAGTATTTTTGGCCCTTGGAGTGAGTAGAGCCTTTAAAATACAGTGCTGTTGGCCCTTGGCGTGAGTAGAGCCTTTAAAAAACTGTGTTTTTTGGCCCTTTGGGTGACTAGAGCCATGCTGCAGCAGTGTTTTATTTTTTGGCCCTTGGGACGACTAGAGCCATGCAGCAGCAGTGTTTCATTTTTTTGGCCCTTGTGGTGACTAGAGCCATGCTGCAGCAGTGTATTATTTTTTGGCCCTTGGGGTGACGAGAGCCATGCAGCAGCAGTGTATTATTTTTAGGCCCTTGGGGTGACTAGAGCCATGCAGCAGCAGTGTATTATTTTTTGGACCTGGACTGTGGACTGGATACCCAGCTCGGTATCCACGTCCACGTCCTCGCCCACGTACACTGCTGCTACGCTGCATGATTTGCAGATTAATTTTATATTTAGCTCTGAAAAGACCTGTTATTTCCTGCCTAACCAAAGCTAGAAAGCACTGTATTGCCCTGAGACCAAGCTCTCCCTATCACTCCAAAACGAAAATGAAACAAAGATGGCCGACACTATTCTTATGAATCGGAGGTCACATGTTTGCGGCAGCCAATGTTTTTTTTTTTTTAATTTTTTTCACTGCCTCCGTTGTCGTAGTTCCTGTCCCACCTCCTCTGCACAGTTATTGGTGCAAAAAAAGCACCAGGAAAGGTGGGAGGGGATACAATTTTTTACTGCGTTTGTGGCCTTGTATTTGATTGGAATCGAATATCCCAAACGGCCTGATTGTCAAGACCTTGTTTGTATTTTGGTGTGTGTGTTGGTTGGGGATTTGATCCGGGCTCCTGTGTTCTGCTGGGGGTTTCTTTGCCACCTGGACCATCGGTTTTGGTATTTGGTGTCTGTCCTCTGAGCATACTTGAGGTTCCAGGAATCAAACCTCAGATGTTAATTATTTGCCATCAACCTATGGGAGGATTCTGGGGCCTTTATAAGGATGAGGGCAGCTCCACTAGTTGCTGGTTTTTGTGGTCCCAACCTAAAATTCGTGGCCCAGGGAGGAGGAGTGTTTTGCTTGTGCTGCAACTGTCTAAGAAGGAGTTTGAGTGATAGTTTGTGTGTGAGTTTGGTTCTTCCCTCCACACTTCTACTCTGCCCTGTCCTTCACTTCTGTTTGCTTGGCACTATCTGGTTGTTTGAGGTGGGTTCCAGTTTATTTTGCCCCAGTCCTGTATTTACCCTTTCCTCACCTCTCCACTGTCCCTCTCCTCATTCTCTTGTTGTGTATTGTGTTGTGCTGTGTGTCTGTGATCCAGCACATCCCATCCCGTTTGTTTGTCTACAGCAGCACCTTGATTTCTGTAGGGGTCACCACCTTAGAATCCCCAGTCCCTAGCTCTCCTATAGCTCTCGCCCTATCTGTCTGTTAGGTCTTCGTGCTAGAGAGCCAGGAGTTGTCGAGGCCAAGACTAGCTTGGGGGCAGCTGACCACCACCCGTAGGCAGGGCCTAGTTAGCCACCGTAGTGCCAGGGATAGTCTCCTTCCCCTGTTTCCTTAGCGGTGCAACCTGAAGTCCGGAATCCGGGTCTGGACTCAGACACGAACGTGACACTGATATTCGATCGAACGACGTACGCTCATCTCTAGCTATCACCCATAATACAAATGAAAGGTACACCCTGGAATTTTCCATGCTATACTCTAGCTGTACAGGCTGCAGGGTTTCTTTCCCAGAGCTAGGCACACAGTGTATTTCCATTCATAGCTGCTGTTTCGGCTGGTTTCCTGTTTATGTGATGCTGCACTGACACAACATTGGTGGTGCCATGTTGGTGCTGCATACGAAGAACTGCTCTTTTATGATCTGCTATTACATTGTGGCTCAGCTGGGAGTGAGTGCGGTCCTTAGGAGATGGCAGTGAGTGGACATCTCATAAGCCGCTCACTTGGAATGGCTTCTCAGTATACACAGTGGGGACAAGCACACGGGTATCACAATAGTTGCATACCTCCCAACCGTCCCGATTTCCGCGGGACATTCACGATTTCGGTGATGTGTCCCGCGGTCCCGGTTAGAGGAAGGTATGTCCCAATTTCAACTCAGATCTGCGTCCAGAGGAATCTGGGAGCAGAGATGGAGGGGACATGAATCTGGGGGCAGAGATGGAGGGGACATGAATCTGGGGGCAGAGATGGAGGGGACATGAATCTGGGGGCAGAGATGTGGGGACATGAATCTGGGGGCAGATGAAGGGTGTATATGAAACTGGGGGAGAGATAGAGGGGAAACATATAATTTACGGGTGTCTGTAGGAGGATTATACTGTCTGCGGGCACATGAAAAATTAATGAGAATGGGCGGAGTCAACACAAAAGTGGGCGGGAGTAAATTTGTTCCTCTTTCCGTTTTTCAAAAGTTGGGAGGTATGTAGTTGTGTCACTCCTCCACTTACTTACTTATCCAGCACTTTCACAGACTGTCCATTATGGAATTTACAATTTACTGTCAGACTTCTAGTCTTCTGATCTAGTTCTTTCATGGTTAGACACCTCCGCACCCATCAGCAAAGGGGGACATGACTTTGGGATGGGGGAACCAATAACTCCTGTATTTTCTTCTTTGTGCAGTAGTTGTGTAGATTTATACAGACTGGTTCAGCTTTAAGAGTATAACGGTGTATATTAGGAGTATATATCTGTGTATATTCTGCTATAGGAGTATATATCAGTGTACTGTATATTCAGCTTTAGGAGTATATATCTGTGTATATTCTGCTTTAGGAGTATATATCTGTATATATATTCAGCTTTAGGAGTATATATCTGTGTATATTCTGCTTTAGGAGTATATATCTGTGTATATTCTGCTTTAGGAGTATATATCTGTGTATATTCAGCTTTAGGAGTATATATCTGTGTATATTCTGCTTTAGGAGTATATATCTGTGTATATTCTGCTTTAGGAGTATATATCTGTGTATATTCAGCTTTAGGAGTATATATCTGTGTATATTCTGCTTTAGGAGTATATATCTGTGTATATTCAGCTTTAAGAGTATATATCTGTGTATATTCTGCTTTAGGAGTACATATCTGTGTATATTCTGCTTTAGAAGTATATATTAGTGTATATTCTGCTTTAGGAGTATATATCTGTGTTTAATCAGCTTTAGGAGTATATATCTGTGTATATTCTGCTTTAGGAGTAAATATCTGTGTATATTCTGCTTTAGGAGTATATATCTGTGTATATTCTGCTTTAGGAGTATATATCTGTGTATATTCAGCTTTAGGAGTATATATCTGTGTATATTCAGCTTTAGGAGTATATATCTGTGTATATTCAGCTTTAGGAGTATATATCTGTGTATATTCTGCTTTAGGAGTATATATCTGTGTATATTCAGCTTTAGGATTATATATCTGTGTATATTCTGCTTTAGGAGTATATATCTGTGTATATTCTGCTTTAGGAGTATATATCTGTGTATATTCAGCTTTAGTATAGGAGTATATATCTGTGTATATTCAGCTTTAGGAGTATATATCTGTGTATATACAGCTTTAGTATACAGCGCTTAGTGTGTTACTGTAGGGGGGAGGAGTTAGGAATAGATGTCACTTCCTGTCTCCTCCATCTTCAGCCTCTTTCTCATCACAAGACCTGGATGAAGCATGTCTAGTGTATCAGGGAGTATAAGACTGGGGTCTATCACCTCACACAGCACTGGTGTCACCACATTACACCGCACTACTAGTGTAGTATCACCAACAATACTGTATATACTGCAGTGTTACCACAAGATGTCTGCAGTCACAGAGTCCTCTCATGTATTTACCACAGACACTGCAGACATGGCTGATATCTCATATATACTGCAGTATTACCTCAGGATATATACAGTCACAGAGTCCCCTCATGTATTTACCTCACACATGGCTGATATATCATATATACTGCAGTATTACCTCAGGTTATATACAGTCACAGAGTCCCCTCATGTATTTACCTCACACTGCAGTATATAGCTGATATCTCATATATACTACTATATAATACAGACTGTTCATGAGTTCTGGGGACTGAGGGGGTCTTTATAGTGGAGCTGAGAGGACACATGTAATGGAGGTCCTGTGGTGAGAGGGACAGCCTGGTACAGTGTGGTGAGGGTAATGGCGGCCGCACTGATACTCCCTGTATACACCTGCAGCTCTGCTAATACTGACCATGCTGGGGATAAGTTAGAGTTGATCATTTCTATGTAATTTCTCAGGGCTGTATACAGGTCATACTGTATATACTGGCTATACTGTATACAGGTCATACTGTATATACTGGCTATACTGTATACAGGTCATACTGTATATACTGGCTATACTGTATACAGGTCATACTGTATATACTGGCTATACTGTATACAGGTCATATTGTATGTACTGGCTATACTATATACAGGTCATACTGTATGTACTGGCTATACTGTATACAGGTCATACTGTATGTACTGGCTATACTGTATACAGGTCATATTGTATGTACTGGCTATACTGTATACAGGTCATACTGTATGTACTGGCTATACTGTATACAGGTCATACTGTATGTACTGGCTATACTGTATACAGGTCATACTGTATATACTGGCTATACTGTATACAGGTCATACTGTATATACTGGCTATACTGTATACAGGTCATACTGTATATACTGGCTATACTGTATACAGGTCGTACTGTATATACTGGCTATACTGTATACAGGTCGTACTGTATATACTGGCTATACTGTATACAGGTCGTACTGTATATACTGGCTATACTGTATACAGGTCGTACTGTATATACTGGCTATACTGTATACAGGTCGTACTGTATATACTGGCTATACTGTATACAGGTCATACTGTATGTACTGGCTATACTGTATACAGGTCATATTGTATGTACTGGCTATACTGTATACAGGTCATACTGTATGTACTGGCTATACTGTATACAGGTCATACTGTATGTACTGGCTATACTGTATACAGGTCGTACTGTATATACTGGCTATACTGTATACAGGTCGTACTGTATATACTGGCTATACTGTATACAGGTCGTACTGTATATACTGGCTATACTGTATACAGGTCGTACTGTATATGCTGGCTATACTGTATACCGGTCGTACTGTATATGCTGGCTATACTGTATACAGGTCGTACTGTATATGCTGGCTATACTGTATACAGGTCGTACTGTATATACTGGCTATACTGTATACAGGTCGTACTGTATATACTGGCTATACTGTATACAGGTCATACTGTATGTACTGGCTATACTGTATACAGGTCATACTGTATATACTGGCTATACTGTATACAGGTCATACTGTATATACTGGCTATACTGTATACAGGTTATTTTTAATTGGTGGGGGGTTCTTGGAGTTGGTTGAAATTGTAAACGGTGGGGAACATGGTGGTTGGTTTCCCTAGGATTATTTATCTTGGTCTGGCCGGACTTTGGGCTCCTGCTGGGGGTGTCCCGGGGAGGGGTTATTATATATGTAAAACTGCCATTCTGGGTGTTATGGTGCCCCTGAGCCAGTGCTTGTGGCTGGGGGTAATTTGGTGTGATGGAACAGATTGGTGGCCAGAGAAGTATATGGATTACCATTGTGTTATGTTACATCATATACTGCAGCCGGTCCCATTACTATGGCATATACTATGTGATGGGATATTTCTCAGTGGGGTCCTATAACAGTATAATGTACCCACTGACAGCTGCTGAGTCTTTCCTTATTACTACATGACTCTGGATTATTCTGGAGCTGGTATGACTTAGTATTATTTCTTGTACAGTATTTAGGGTGAGCCGTGTAAGTTATTATTTCTTTCAGTGCACCTTTAATTTCATGCTGTTGTATACATATATACATCCCAGGAGATGTTGACGTTCCGGCTTGTGGAAACAAAGGCCTTCCGTGACCTGATGGCAAGTGCGGCACCTCGCTATGCCGTCCCTAGCCGTCACTACTTCTCCTGGTGTGCCGTCCCCGTCTTGTACCAGCACGTGTCACGCAACATCCGGCGGGCCCTAAGTTCTGCAATTTGCACAAAGGTCCACTTGACCACCGATGCGTGGACAAGTGCATGCGGACAGGGATGCTACATTTCACTGATGGCACACTGGGTGAATGTAGCTGAGGCTTGGACCGGGTCACAATCTGGGGCGGTCTACTTCATTTCCCCACCCAAAATTCCTGGCAGGGGCTCTGAACCACCACCCTCCTCCTCCTCCTCCTCCACCATCACATCAACCCCAGCTACCAGCTGGAAACGCTGCAGCACTGGCATGGGGAGATGACAGCAGGCAGTGCTGAAGCTCATAAACTTGGGCAACAGACAGCACACTGCCTCAGAGGTGAAGGATGCCCTCCTCGATGAGACGGCAACATGGCTTTCGCCACTGCACCTGGGCCCAGGCACGGTCATGTGTGATAACGGCCGCAACCTGGTAGCGGCTCTGGAGCTTGCCAACCTCCAACACGTTCCATGCCTTGCCCACGTGTTCAATTTCGTGGTGCAACGGTTTTTGAAAACATACCCCAATGTAGCCGAGCTACTGGTGAAAGTGCGTCGCTTGTGCGCCCACTTTCGCAAGTCCACAGTAGCTGCTGCTAGCCTCCAAAGCCTCCAGCAATGCCTCCATCTGCCAGAACAATGGCTGATGTGCGACGTCCCCACACGCTGGAACTCAACGTACCACATGTTGAGTAGAGTGTGTGAGCAGCAGAGACCCTTGATGAAGTACCATGTCCAAAACCCAAGGGTTCCTCAGAGTCAGCTCCCACAGTTTTCTCACCATGAGTGGCCATGGACTTTTGCAAGATCTTGCGTGTCTTTGAGGAATCAACCATGAGAGTTAGCTGTGACGATGCACTCGTGAGTGTCACAATCCCGCTCCTGTGTGTGATGCAAGAATCCCTCATTGCCATCAGGGATAACGCATTGGACGCTGAGGAGTCGGGCATAGGAGCAGAAACATCCCAGCAGGATAGTCATGGCACACTCCTGTCCGCTTCACAGTGTATATTGAGGGAGGAGGAGGAGGAGGAGGAGGAGGAGGATGAAGTGGCAGATCTCATTGTCACACAGGAGGATAGCGGGGAAGTTCATTGCGTCCCATTGCTGCAGTGCGGTTGGGCCGAAATGGAGGAAGAGAAGGAAATGGAGAGTGACCATTCTGGTGGGATCAGCCAAGTGACGCCAAGTAACACTCTGGCACACATGGCTGAATACATGTTGGAGTACTTTGCAACTGACAAATAAACAAAATCCTGGAGGGCAACGAGTACTGGATTTTTGCAATCCTCGACCCCTTGTAATTTTATTCCAGTAGAGGGGAGGGCCAGTCGCATGAGTGATTGCCAGAAGCAACTGGTGCAGAATATGATGGAGATGATGGTGTTGGCGGCACACAGGAGAGTTCCTCCAACAGGCGACAAACTGTCATCCGGTCCACACCCGGTAGGGGCACACTCTCCAAGGTTTGGGACACGTTAATGGCACCCACTCGCCAAAGTACCGCCACTGAGGGGCCTAGTGTCACCAGGAGGGATAAGTATAGGCGAATGTTGTGGGAGTACCTGATCTCTCCGATCCCTCTGCGGCCTATACTTTTTGGGTCTCAAAGTTGGATTTGTGGCTGGAATTTGCTGTGTATGCATTGGAGGTCCTTTCTTGCCCTGCCGCCAGCGTGCTTTTGGAAAGGGTCTTCAGTGCTGCCGGTGGCATAATTACGGATAAGCGCAGCCGGCTGTCAGCTGACAGTGCTGACCTGTTGACGCTCATAAAAATGAACAGCCACTGGATAGACCCATCTTTTTCATGTCCACCGGTGTCAAGCACCCCGACATGAAGTTTCATGTGTGTGCTCACCCTCTACAATTCCTCCTCATACTCCTTTACCGTCATCATTGCACAATTGTGCTCCTACTAGGCTCAATCCACCCTGATTCCCCCCAACTCTGCTGGTTAGAGTCTGAATCCACCCTCATTCCCCCAACTTTGCTGGTTCGCATCTCAATCCACCCTGATTCCCCCAAACTCTGCTGGTTAGAATCTCTACTCACTTCAAGGGCCAAAAACACTGCTTTATAAAGGCTCTACTCACGCCAAGGGCCAAAAACACTGCTTTTTAAAGGCTCTACTTACTCCAAGGGCCAAAAACACTGCTGGTTCAAGGCTCTACTCACGCCAAGGGCCCAAAACACTGCTTTTTAAAGGTTCAACTCACCCAAAGAACCAACAAATCTCTGCTGGTACAAGGCTGAACTAAGTTAAAGGGCCTAAAACTCTGCAGGAAAAAGGCTGAAGTCACCTGAAGGGCCTCAATCTCTGCTGGTAGCTCAACTTAAGGGCCTGTAACTTAATTTTGAAGGGATCACGTTAAGGGCCATAAAAGTGAATTTGGGGAGGTCTTACCACATCACACACACACACACACACACACACACACACACACACAATGACAGTTCAGGGTGGGTACTGTTGGATTTCCCATTGCCTAGTCTATCTGTGGTTGTCATGGGCAACGTGATTTAAAGGGGTGCTTGTTAAGGTTTCATTAGAGTAAAATTTGGGTTTCTGTCCATACAATTGGGGAGTAAAAAAGGTCTCCAAGTATTTTCCCACTTTGATAGAGGTTTTTTTGAGTGTGGAAAGTGTGTAGTTGATAGGCTGTGATGTTGGGGTAAAACTGTGACTTGGTCTTGTTAGATGCCCCCAGACATGCTTCCCCTGCTGTCCCAGTTGCATTCCAGAGGTGTTGTCATCACTTGCTGGGGTGTCATAGTGGACTTGGTGACCTTCCTGAGTCGAATGGTGAGATCCCCTGAAATGAAGCATTTTTCCTCATAGACTATAATGGGTTCGATATTTGATCAATAAGTCGAATATTGAGCGGCTATTCGAAACGAATATTGAATATTTTACTGTTTGCTCACCTTTAATTATCATGTAACATTTCTTACTAAAAACACACAAAGGAATGTCCACAGCTCTTAGATTCGTTGGTATAATGGAGTCAGTTTTTACCCTTAAGTGCCCGAAAAGACGCAAAACCGGTTAGGGCAGAAAATAGTCTAACACCATAGCAAAGAAGTCTTCAGCACAGAAGGTATATTTCAGCAAAAAATATCCTTTATTCACAAAAACATAAAAATAGTAATAACAGAATGCACCAGATACAAAAAAGAGAAAGGGGTAGGTGGAAAAAACTCACAGCATGCGTATGTGCGGCATTCAGATGAAACAGCACATTGGGCCTGAGAAAGGTCGCTTGTCTGACGGAAACATCGCCGGTATACTCTGCTTAATAATTATCATATAACATTTCTTACTATGAGAATATATACTGGTGGATGATCATATAACCTTAAGAAACCTTTACAGAAATGAATAAGGATGTGCCATGGTATTATAACATATCTGTACTGTGGGGGCAACTGAAACGGGACATTATACTGTGAGGGTAACTGGAGGGGGACATTATACTGAGAAGCTATATCATTACAGGGGCCAAATATGCTTTTTAGTTATATGATTTTGAAGAATGGCTGTTGCTTTGCTCCACCCATATCTTCAGCATTCTCTCTCCGGGTGGTTAGAACCCCGTGCATGCGCAGTAACGCTCCGTTCTGAGTGTTACTGCACATGTCCAAGTGCCATGTTGTTGTAGAGAAGTGCACGACCATGCTGCGCATGCGCAGGACGCTCATATAGTTCTCGGGGAAACTGAGCATACTCAGTAGCTTAGAAACAAAGTGGAATACAGCAAATGTTTCCATGTTTGAATGGAATCAATGGAATAAGAGTTTGAGTTAGTAGAGATGGACAATTGGTTCATGTCTAGTTAGAAAAAAAAATCCTTTGTTATTTCGCAGTGTTCACCCAAGAGAATATTTACATCTGGCGGCTTTTCGTTTTGCTATTGAAGAAATTAATAATCGTTCAGATCTTCTGCCCAATATCACTCTGGGATATCATATATATGACTCTTGTGGAGATGAGAATAAAGTTATAAAAGATGTTCTGCAGATACTGTCCGGACACACAGTAACAGCTCCAAACTACTCATGTATGGAGAATGACGCAGTGGTCGGATTTATTGGAGATTTACGCTCTATCACGACTCTCCCCATGGCCCAGCTGTTAGGCTTATATGGATATACACAGGTAAGTGAAGATTACTGTATATGTGTAAGTAATTATTATTACAATAATCTATAATAACTTAGAATATAATTGGGGAGATAAGCTGAGGTTAGTCCTGCTCTGTCCACAATGAGTTGCAGGGGGATTATCGGCATTTTGGCCAATCCAAGCATCAGTCTCTGTTTGGAGTCATTCTGGAAAGCTATGGATTAATATACAGTTTTTTGCTTCCAATATTTTCTTAGTAAAGTTATATCAAGCACTTGTATTGACGCTGAGGTTGTACATTGTATACAGACGTGCAGATATGTATAAGCATCCAAGAGCGTAATATAAACCTATGGTAAAAGAAAACACTGGACAATGCACAACCACTGTACAAAATATAGCACCGCATATAGTATACTGCACACACGGATCACAGGGGTAGCAAAGTGTAAAAACACACTTATCACAATAACACGGAGGCTCCGAGTTTTATGGGAATCTTTACAAGACTGCAGAAAGTAAAGTTACTTCTGCTCCATCTGTATAAAGATACAGTGCTATGAAAAAGTTTGTGCCCCCCTATTAATCTTAATCATTTTTAGTTCTAAATATTTTGGTGTTTGCAGCAGCCATTTCGGTCTGATCTATCTAATAACTGATGGACACAGTAATATTTCAGGATTGAAATGAGGTTTATTGTACTAACAGAAAATGCGCAATATGCATTAAACCAAAATTTGACTGATGCAAAAATGTTGGTCCCCTTATCATTTTATTGATTTGAATACTCTTAACTACTTTTTACTGACTTACTAAAGCACAAAATTGGTTTTGTAACCTCACTGAGCTGTGAACTTCATAGCCAGGTGTATCCAATCATGAGAAAAGGTATTTAAGGTGGCCAATTGCAAGTTGTTCTCCTATTTGAATCTCCTCTGAAGAGTGGCATCATGGGCTACTCAAAACAACTCTCAAATGATCTAAAAACAAAGATTGTTCAACATAGTTGTTCAGGGGAAGGATACAAAAAGAGATTTAACCATTCAATTTCCACTGTGAGGAACATAGTAAGGAAATGGAAGACCACAGGGACAGTTCTTGTTAAGCCAGAAGTGGCAGGCCAAGAAAAATATCAGAAAGGCAGAGAAGAAGAATGGTGAGAACAGTCAAGGACAATCCACAGACCACCTCCAAAGAGCTGCAGCATCATCTTGCTGCAGATGGTGTCACTGTGCATCGGTCAACTATACAGCGCACTTTGTACAAGGAGAAGCTGTATGGGAGAGTGATGAGAAAGAAGCCGTTTCTGCAAACACGCCACAAACAGAGTCGCCTGAGGTATGCAAAAGCACATTTGGACAAGCCAGCTTAATTTTGGAAGAAGGTCCTGTGGACTGATGAAACAAAGATTGAGTTGTTTGGTCATACAAAAAGGCGTTATGCATGGCGTCCAAAAAAACAGCATTCCAAGAAAAACACATGCTACCCACTGTAAAATTTGGTGGAGATTCCATCATGCTTTGGAGCTGTGTGGCCAATGCCGGCACCGGGAATCTTGTTAAGGTTGAGGGTCGCATGGATTCCACTCAGTATCAGCAGATTCTTGAGAATAATGTTCAAGAATCAGTGACGAAGTTGAAGTTACTCCGGGGATGGATATTTCAGCAAGACAATGATCCAAAACACTGCTCCAAATCCTCAGGCATTCATGCAGAGGAACAATGACAATATTCTGGAATGGCCATCCCAGTCCCCAGACCTGAATATCATTGAACATCTGTGGGATGATTTGAAGCGGTCTGTCCATGCTCGGCCACCATCAAACTGAACTGAACTTGAATTGTTTTGTAAAGAGGAATGGTCCAAAATCCCTTCATCCAGGATCCAGGAACTGATTAAAAGCTACAGGAAGCGACTAGAGGCAAAAGGAGGATCTACTAAATATTACTGGCACTTTTCTGTTGAGGTGCCCAGACTTTTTCACCGGTCAAATTTTGGTTTAATGCATATTGCACATTTTCTGTTAGTACAATAAACCTCATTTCAATCCTGAAATATTACTGTGTCCATCAGTTATTAGATATATCAAACTGAAATGGCTGCTGCAAACACCAAAATATTTAGAACTAAAAATGATTAAGATTAATAGGGGTGCCCAAACTTTTTCATAGGACTGTAATAGACATAGGACAGGTCCATAGACAGTTAACCCTTACCAATAATTTCATATTGTCTGACAGTACTTGTGTAATAGAACAATTACATCTTTCTATACATTCATACAGTCAGCATCAGCCGCTAAGTGCCACGATTTTTGATGGATGTTAATTAATTGCCACGGTAAAACATGATCACCACATCTTAAGTCTGGACATCGGTATTTTTAATGATCACTGCCATCCGTAACATCAGTAGAGGGCAGCAATTGGTTGACATAACCGTAGGGAGCGTATACTATAGTTTTATAGGCATGCTCACTATTCAGCTTGGCGCAGAGAGGACTGACTTGGCAGAGGAAGTTCTACCATTTTCGGGAAATGTTATTGCTTTGATCACTTTTTATTTAAATTTTTATCAGAATCAAAACAGTGAAAAAACTTCGGTTTGGCACTTTTGACTATTTTTCCCGCTACGGCGTTTACCGAACAGGAAAAATATTTTTATAGATTTGTAGAGCGGGCGATTTCAGATGTGGGGATACCTAACATGTATATGCTTCACAGTTTTTAACTACTTTTATATGTGTTCTAGGGAAAGGGGGGTGATTTGAACTTTTAATACTTTTTATATATTTTTTTTTTTTTTTCCTTTTTTTAATTTTTTTTTTGCATTTATTAGACCCCCTAGAGGTGTTGAACCCCAGGGGGTCTGATCACTAATGCAATGCATTACAATACTAATGCATTGCAATGCATTGCAAAAAATCATCCTCTCTTTTGCAGGCTGCATAGACCAGCCTGCAAAAGAGAGAATTTGCAGACAAGCCTGGGAGCCTTGTACAGGCTCCCGGCTTTCATGGCAACATGACGTCGGCCCTGGAGCCGGAATGCTCCAGGAGCCGGCGAGCCCGGGCAAAATGGCGGCGCCCATGCGCCGCCAGGAAAATGGCGCCTCCGGCGCCTTTGACCGTGGCGCCGGAGGGGTTAATGCCTCCGATAGGTCCGGGGACAGATCAGAGGCATTAGAGCCGGTTGTCTACTGCTTAAAGCAGTAGACACCCGGCGGCTATGGCGGCCGCCCGGCTCCCGGGTGGTCGCCATAGTTACAGACCCGACATGCGCCGTACTATTACGGCGCATGTCGGGAAGGGGTTAAAAGAGGTGTTCATGGCCACAAAAATCTCTGCACATTTCATTCCTTCTTATATCACAAACAACACCATGAACAATTTGTTGAGACAAAACAATATGTCACTGTCCCACCTGATCTGCAACCTTCCAAGTTAGTGGAACTCCACCTTATACATGGCGGAGCATCTGTGAGAGCAGCAGAAGATGGGGAATGCAGCAGAACATAGGGACAATGTGCGACTTATAAGACACTAGACATTCATGAGGGCAGTTTGCTGACTTCTCAAGCCCTTTCAAGAAGCCATCAAATTTGTCAGCTGTTATGACTGCAGTAAGGTTATTTGTCTATTGCATATCTTAAAAGAAACTCTTATACTCATGCGAAGATGAATAGAAAAAGAGGAACAGTTTCCAATGCTTAGATAATATCATTGCTCTGTGTTGATGGAGGAGTATTAGGATCTGGGTCAGTGCCATTATGGTAGAGGACTGGGACTCCTAAATTAGGAAGAGGAGGAAACTTGACCTTGAATGCAAAGGGGGCCTTAGATATGTCACAGCCATGGGAAGAGACTGGTCCTAATTGGCTGCATGAATGACAATAACAACCATGGGGGTCAAGGACATCAACCATGGCAGGCCCCTAGGTCCATGCATACAAGCTTATTATTAGCATCAAGCAAAGGGATGAGTTTGAGATGACAGTGTTCTTAGACCATTACTATAAAAATACCATTAGGGTGTGAGAGGCAGGCATATTCCTACTTGCCCATGTTTCACAACCTACATATTCTGAATGAGTACCCTGGAGTTTTTGATGAACTGTACAGTTGCATATTGTATGCTGATCACATTATATTGTATGCACTAATACCTGCGGTATTGCCCTTTGGTCACAATATACCACTGTCCCCCTCCCATTGTTCCTCCACAGACTTTGTTAGAGTTTTGTTGGTAGGAGGAATGGCCTCTGATGTGACCATTTTAGTTTGTTAGTCTCCAAGGATCGGTGAAAGGCAGAGATGCTGGGATAGGACCTGTCACCATCCACACTGGGGAACTTTCTCCCGGAACCAAGAGTAACGCTGGGTAAACAGAGACCACCTCTTCTACACTCCTCACCTGAGATGGGAGAAGATTGCACAGAAGAGTGTTGAAAGCCAAACCTCGTGAGGAGTTGTGACTGAATGTATGACAGTGAAGAGAAAGTGCAGCTCGCAGTAGAGGACACCCCGCATCAAGAGCAGATACTTCATCTGGAAAGGTCCATGACCTGGGTCGGTAAGCCTGAGCTCAGGTATACCGTACAGCAGTTGCCTACAACGTGCATGCAATAACAGCTTTGGTGTCTTAGTGTAGGTTGTTAGCACCTTCTATTGTCACTCAGTTCAGCCTGATGCTATTAGTTATAGACGGCATCTTCAGTAAATTATTAGTTGCATTATTAAGGACTCTGAATTCTTCATTGTTTCCTCTTGCAACCTAATCTCAGAGGATTATTCCATCTGCATATATATATATATATATATATATATATATATATATATATATATATATATATATATATGTGGTGTTCCCCAGCTTCATGCCCCCCCCCCCTTCATTGGCCCCAGTGTAGTTGGACTCACCTTGCCACGCTCCCCTGACGCTCTCTCCGCTCGCTCGCTGCACATAGGTGTTCGGCGGCTGGCTGCGTATGGCAGGTACACTGCGGTATTCGGCAATGCGCTGTATGATACCCGCGCCTGTATTGCAGTCTACCTGCCTAGGCTGCAATACAAGCGCACGCCTGACAGGCCAGGGAGGCAGAGCGAGGCTCTGGCTGTCATAGCAACCTGACGCCCTCGCTCTGCCTCCTATACGCCACACGCAGCCAGCTGCCCGACACTGATGTGCAGCAAGCGAGCGGAGAGAGCAGCGGTGGAGCATGGCAAGGTGAGTCCAGCTATACTGGGAACGATGTGGGCGGGGGGGGGGGGGGGCATGAGGCTGGGAGCAGAGATGGGGGACAAGAAACTGGGGGAAGATGAAGGGAGGACAACAAACTGAGGGCAGAGATAGAGGGGACAACAAACTCGGGGAAGAGATGGGTTGCACCAACTGGGAGCAGAGATGAGGGGGAACAAGGAACTGGGGTCAGATCAAGGGGGAGCAAGAAACTGGGGGGCAGAGGTGGGAGAACAAGAAATATAAGCGGTTCAGCGCCACCGCCAACCCACAGACGAAGTCGCGGGTAACTGCTAGTGTGTATATATATATATATATATATATATATATATATATATATATATATATATATATATATATATATATATAGTAGGGAAGGTATCTTGGTAGAAGCAGTGGTGCGGACCCAACCAGTCACAAACAGGGACATAAATCTTGCAGGGACACAAATCTTTTTTTTAAGAAAAACAGCAAGATAACAGTGGCGGATCCAGGCTTTGCGGGGCCCTGGGCAATTGACTTTGGCGGGACCCTACTTACCGGGGGGGTCTGGGGGTCCCCCCCCAGGATTTTTTTTAAAACATTAGCCCAAAAAATGCATTTTTGAGGCGTTTTTTTAACTAGTTAGCTGTGCTTGCACACCTTATAAAACTGACCTTATTTGTGTACTATTAGCTGCATTGGGAGCGTGCACACAAGGCCAGTGGCATAGAAGCACCACCAAGCCTCATGCTTGTAACCCATACCTCCCTTTTGAAAATAAGAAAGATGGAGAAAATGTGCGGCGCGCCGCAGCAAACTTGGCTCCATCCACTTTTATGTTGACTCCGCCCATTCTCATTCATTTTTCATGTGCTTCCACAAAGTATAATCCTCCTACAGTCACCCGTAAATTATATGTCCCCCCTCCATCTCTCCCCCAGTTTCATATACACCCTTCATCTGCCCCTAGTTTCATGTCCCCCCCTCCATCTCTGTCCCCAGTTTCATGTCCCCCCGTTTCTGCCCAGTTTCATGCCATTCACCCCCTTCATCTGCCCCGTGTCATGCTGTTCTCCCCGCCCCCTTCATTTTCCCAAGTGTCATGCTGTTCTCTCTCCCTTCATCTGCCCCAGTGTCATGCTGTTCTCCCCCCCCTTCATCTGCGCCAGTGTCATGCTGTTCTCTCTCCCTTCATCTGCCTCAGTGTCATGCCGTTCTCCCCCCCTTCATCTGCCCCAGTGTCATGCCGTTCTCCCCCCCTTCATCTGCCCCAGTGTCATGCCGTTCTCCCCCCCCTTCATCTGCCCCAGTGTCATGCCGTTCTCCCCCCCCTTCATCTGCCCCAGTGTCATGCCGTTCTCCCCCCCCCTTCATCTGCCCCCAGTTTCATGGGCCCCCTATATTATGTTCCATTTTAATGTTTAACACAAAAAAAACCACGCTCCTTCCCTCGCTCCCCCGCCGCTCTCTCCGCAGTCTCACTCATACACATATTGTAGGCGCGATGTGACGTCATCATGCCGGAGCACAGCATTAAAGCAGGAGCTGAACTTTGACAGCTCCTGCTTTAAACGCCTATGTATTCAGCTCATCGCCGATGAGTTAAAATCGGGACATACCTCCCACCAACCAGGACCATTTTGTTAGGTCCGGGCCGCGCCGCGGGGCCCCGCTGGGCGGGGGCCCCAGGTGGTTGCCCGGCTCTGGATCCGCCTCTGTGTAATACCACCCATTTATGAGGACATGACTGGTCTAGGTATAGGACACATATAGGACCTGCTCCATAATTTGCAGCTCTTCAATGTGGCCCTAACACACAGCCGCAAAAACAATGGCCATGTGTACTGGGCCCATTGAAATATAATAGTACAAACTTTTATCCACAATTGAGGATGACGCTAGGTTCACACCTGCGTTCGGGTCTCTGTTCTGTGGTTTCCGTCTTCTGCATGTAAGAAGACGGAAACCACAGACCGGGTCCGGCCGTGAGCATTTTATGCTCTCCGCCGCAAAACCGTTTTTTTAATCCGGACACAGAGTACTGCATATCTGACTCTGTGTCCGGATTAAAAAAAATGGTTTTGCGGCAGAGAGCATAAAACGCTCACCACCGCTCACACCCATTCAAATGAAAGAGTCCTGCAGGTTTCCGTCTCCTGCCTCTGTTTTATGCAGGAAACGGAAACCTGCAGAACGGAGACCGGGCGCAGATGTGAACGAGTCCTAAAAAGTACAGTCATGTGCATTACAGCTTAGTAACTCCTTGTGCCTCATATTAATAGCAGTTAACCCCATCATGTCCTTCACATTAACCCCCTGTGTTCCTCACATAAGAGTTACTGATATGTGAGAGACATGGAGGTAATAATGAAGTATCTTCATGATTAGTACCCCATATATCTTACACATCAGTAACCCTTATGGTGAAGTACACAGGGGGTTAATATGAGGGACATGATGGGGTTAACTGCTATTAATATGAGGCACAAGGAGTTACTAAAACTAAATGAATAACTCCAAATGCCTGACATTAATAGGAATACTAAGTGTAACCCCCCTCCCCCCTCCAGCCTGTACCTGCATGTTCTTTCTTTAGTTTGCTGAAGCTTCCTTCCTCTTCTCCCTCTCACGTGTGCAGGACGGCAGGGATCTTCTGTAGAGCGATAAGCTCCGCCTCCTGGGCTCTCCTCACCCTCTCATTGGTTGACAGAGCGAGGGCAGCCAGAGAAGGGGGGTGAGGAGAAGCTTCCTGACAGCGCAGAGTGGAGCTTCTCCTGTCCATAGCTGCAGCTCCCTGCGCTGGCTGCTCTACTCTGTTAGCCGCTGCTGCAGTGCTGGGGCCCTCGGCAATTGCCCTGCCGACCGACCCAACCTGCATTTTGCTAGGCGCGGGGCCCCGGGCGGTTGCCCGGCTCGCCTGGCCCTGGATCCGCCCCTGCAAGATAAATAAACCTCCACAGGCAAAAAAATGAGCAAAATAAAATACAGCTTTAACTTCAGGCAAACAAAATCCTGATGATATAGTGGAACTCCAACACTTTGCCTTTCACCTTCTCAAGAAAAAAATAAAAATGAGTGAGTAGTGAAATACTCGATATTCATTTCAAGTAGACCCTCAATATTCGACTTTTCAAAGTCGACTTTCGAATCCCATTATAGTCTATGGGGAAAAAATGCTGGTTTCAGGGGAAACCCAAATTCTACTAAGGAGAGTCACCAAGTACACAATGACACCCCAGGAAATGATGCCAACACCTCTGGAATGCAACTGGGACAGCAGGGGAAGCATGTCTGGGGGCATGTAACACGCCTAAGTCCCAGTAATACCTCAATACCTATTGATGGCAACGTTAAGCAGGGTGCAGGGTACAAAACTGACGAGGCCCATGCACCAGGAACAAATGTTACAATGGCTAGCGGATAATGCTTCCAGCAGCTTTTCCACTAGCCAGTCAGCCACTACCTCTAGTCGTGTTCATACCCAAGAGTCTGCCCCTCCTTCCTCCCAACATGCCCAATCTTCCCAGCAGAGTCATCCCATCCTTGCCCCCTCCCAGAAGCTACCAGAACAATTTCTGTGTCCTGATGCCCAAACACTGGAGCATCTGCCCAATGTGCCTGTCCCATACGGATGTGAAACAAGGGGTATACTTTCCCTACAGTATATACTGTACTTGGAATACACTCAAAATATATACTGTGTATACTTTAAAAAAATACGCTTGTATACATTGGTTTGGGCGTCCAATATACCTGTCTCATACGGGTGTGAATCAAGGGGTATACTTTCCATCTGGTATATACCGTACTTGCTATAAGCTCAAAATATATACTGTGTATACGTTCAATACACTACGCTTGTATGCATCTTGAAATGCATATGTCTGGCGGAAGAGGATGGGTGTGTGGAAATCCAGCCAGGGGCCCAGGCTGCGGTCAAGCTACTGCAGATGCAATGCCTACTGGTGAGGGTCAGCCAGCCTTGTGGTCATCTGCAAACCCTGGCTTGATGGCAACGTTCAGCAGGGTACAACACTGACGAGGCCTGAGAACCAGGAACAGGTATTACAATGGCTAGTGGATAATGCTTCCAGCAGCTTTTCTACCAGCCAGTCAGCCACTACCTCCAGTCATGTTCCTACCCAAAAGTCTGCCCCTCCTTCCTCCCAACATTCCCAATCTTCCCAGCAGAGTCATCCCACCCTTGTCCCCTCCCAGGAGCTGTTTTCAGGTCTTTTTCCACTCTTCGACTCTGTTCAACCACTTCTTCAATCCAAGAAGATAACAGACAAATTTCTCTGTCCTGATACCCAAACACTGGAGCATCTGCCACATCCAGCTGATTTTGTGGTTGTGGACCCGTAACCAGCGTTTCTCGGCCTTAGTGATGATGATGAGACACAGTTGCCATCAGGGCAGGCTATGGTTATGTGAAGTTTGCAGTAAGAGGAGAGTGAGCAATTGGAAGAGGAGGTGGTGGAGAACAAGGCCACCGACCCGACCTGGACAGGGAACATGTCTACTGGGGAAAGCAGTGTAGATCTGGAGGCAAGCACAGCACCAAAAAAGGTGTTTAGAGGTAGATGCATGTCCAGAGGCATAGGACAGCTGCTTCACAGAAGACAGGCCAGAGACAGCAACGCCCAAGATGTTCCCTGTCCTAGCTACTCGCCCAAAAGTCACCCATCGAGGCCACGTCCCTTGATGGTGTGTAGATTTTTCAACGTATGCACGAAAGACAAACTGTGTGTGGTTTGCACACTGTGCAACTCAAAACTGAATAGGGGCTCCGAGAAAAGCAACCTGACCACCTCAGCCATGCGCCGTCATTTGGAAGGCAAGCACTGGGCTCAGTGGGAGAGAGCAAACGCAGGACAATCGTCGGCCAGCGTTGACAACATTGACTCTTCTGCTGTTTCCAGTGCTGGCGCTGCAGTCCAGACCACCAGCCAGGACACCTCCACATCTGCCTCTGACACTTTGGGGACTTCACCCTCATCCTCCCCTTTTCCTGCCTCTGCTCCTTTTGCCTGCACCATCATGCGCCTCTTCACAGCAACTCTCCATCTCCCAGGTGTTTGATCGCAGGCAGAAGTACAGCGCAACCCACCCACATGCCCAAACCTTAAACAGCCACATCTCAAAACTGCTGGTCCTAGAGATGTTGGCGTTTAGGCTTGTGGAGACTCAGGCCTTCCGTGACCTGATGGCAGCTGCGGGACCTCGCTATGCTGCCCCTAGCCCTCACTACTTCTCTTGGTGTGCCGTCCCTGCCAGCACGTGTCCAATAACATCAGGTGGGCCCTGAGTTCCACGCATTGCTCTAAGGTCCACTTGACCACCGATGCCTGGACAAGCGCACGTGGACAGGGATGCTGCATCTCTGTAACGACAGGCTGGATGAATGTAGTGGAGGTCAGGTCACAAACTGGGGAGGCCTATCTCCTCTCACCGCCCAAAATTCCAGGCAGTGGTTCTCACAAAGCCTCCTCCTCCACTGTAATATCGACCCCAGCTGCGAGCTGGAAACGCTGCAGCACTGGCATGGAGAGACGTCAGTAGGTCGTGCTGAAGCTCATCAGCTTGTGCGACAGAAAACAAACTGCCCCCCAGGTGAGGGATGCCATCCAAGAGGAGACGGCAATGTGGTTTTCACCGATGCACCTGGGCTCAAGCATGGTCGTGCGTGATAATGGCTGGAACCTAGTAGTGACTCTGGAACTTGCCAGACTCCAAACACTTTCCATACCAGGCCCAAGTTTTCATGTTGGTGGTTCAAATGTTATTAAAAACCTACCCCAATGTGCCTGAGCTACTGGTGAAAGTGCGCCGCTTGTGCACCCACTCTCGTAAGTCTACAGTAGCCGCCGCTAGCCTGAAAACCCTCCAGCAACGCCTCCATCTGCCTGAACACTGGCTTTTGTGAGACGTCACCACATGCTGGAACTCAACATACCATATGTTGAGCAGGGTGTGTGAGCAGCAGAGACCTTTGAGGGAGTACCATCTCCAAATTTCAAGGATTTCTCAAAGTCAGCTCCCGCAGTTTCTCAACCTTGAGTGGGAATGGATGGCAGACATGTGAAATCCTTCGCGTCTTTGAGGAGTCCACCAAGAGGGTCAGCTGTGATGATGCTTTAGTGAGCGTAACCATTCCGCTCCTCTGTGTGATGCGAGAATCCCTCATCGCAATCAGGGATAACACATTGCACGCTGAGGAGTTGGGGATAGGAGCAGACCCATCCCTGCAGAATAGTTAGTGCACACTTCTGTCAGCTTCTCAGTGTTGAATGACGGAGGAAGAGGAGGAGGATGAAGAGGCAAATTATGTCATTCTCACACACCAGTCTAGCGGTGAAGTTCAGTGTGTCCCATTACTTTAGTGCGGATGGGACGAAGGGGAGGAGGAAATGGAAAGTGACCCCTCTGGTGGGGGCAGTGAAGTCATACCAAGTAACACTCTGGCACACATGGCTGACTTCATGTTGGGCTGCTTCTCCAGTGACAAATGCATTGTAAAAATCATGGAGAACAACCAATACTGGATTTTTGCAATCCTCCACCCCGGTCTAAAAATAACATCTCGTCTTTCATTCCGGTAGAGGGAATTGAATGGGAATTGGTGAGTTTGATGAGGGGGTGCCAGTACGCCCACAAGTTAGTCTTTTTGGTGGGACAGAGTGTACACAAAGAACCACATCTGTCACTTGCTGAGCGACTCTTCTACTTGTAACTCCATTATAGAACCTGCGTGTCTGTTTTCTTTTGAGTTCAACTTTGATTTCTGTTTCCAATCTTGTCACAATTTTTGAAGAATGAAAACTGGTCAACGATTTCCTGTAGTTGTTTTCTCATAATGTTAGATTATCAATAGAGTATAAATAGATTAGCGTTAGAATATCAATAGATTTGTATTTGATTTATTGAGAGTTGCTGAAGAATGGCATGGAGAAAAGTTTTTCTTTAAAGATAATTTTGGAATTTTTATGGACTGGTGTTTTATAGTAAGTCTTCTCTTCTCATAGCCCTTTGCCCCTTGGTGTGAATTCAGCCTTGCACCAGTAGATATACGGTAGTAGATCAACGTCATATATACCGGATGACAGTATACAGGAATGAGTGAGTTCACAAACTGATGTATTGATGTAACAAAAACACTTGTATACATCAGTTTGTTTAAAGTATACATGGAGGGTGATAGCTATAGCATTTATCTACTACCGTATATACTGGATGCAAGGTAAACTGCTTGCTTCTAACCCGTATGGGACACATACTGTATATACTGTATACCAGTGGTAGAGAATTGGAGCCCTAAAAAGGCCTTTTGTCAGAATTAGCTGCAGATGAGTGTATATACTATTGGTGTATATACTAGTGGTGTATATACACTCATCAAGCAGTGTAGCTCTGAGAATGTTTCCTGCCTGCCTAGCAGAAGCTAATTCCTCTCTCGCCCTCAGTAGCACGATGTCTCTCCCTATCTAACTCCCAGTCGCAAATGACATAAATATGGCTGACACTATTCTTATAAATCCGAGGTCACCTGATTTCACCAGCCAATGACTTTTTCCTATTTTTTTCAATGCCTACATTTTCCTGCTTCCTGTCCCACCTCCCCTGCACAGTTATTGGTGCAAAAAAGGCACCAGGGGAGGTGGGAGGGGATTCAAATTTTTACTGCGTGGTATTCGAATATGTTGAATACCATAATATTCGATCGAATACCTACTCGATCGAATGGTATTGGCTCATCTGTAATATATATTGTGGGGAACCGCTCAGGTAGATGCTTGTAGCAGTGCAGGAAACAGGGACACAGACACTGGATTGCACACAAGTTCAGGCTTTATTCACATGCAACGCATACACTGCTTTTGCAAAGCCACAAAATAAACAAAACAAAACCCTTCTCGGCTGAGAAACTAACTTAAACGTAAGGAAAGTTTCCCTGACTATTCAGGAGACTGGCTACCAGTCTCCCACCTTGGCAGTAACAATGGGTGGCACAGTACCTGCTTTGGAGGTCCGGTCTGGACAGTTCAGTGTGGTGCCACCCTGCGAGTCTTCACACTCAGACTGTTGTTAGGGCCTGATTAGTCAGCTGACCTCCCTGGTGTGAGTCTTTACCAAACACCCTTTAGCTGCCTGGCTGCAATATACTTGTCTTCCCAGAGCACACCCTTCACTTTCTCAGTATATATATATATATATATATATATATATATATATATGATACATATCTAACCACATCACATGCAGGGGCGTAACTACCGTAGAGGCAACGGAGGCGGCTGTCACAGGGCCCGGGCCATTAGGGGGCCTGGTGTCAGCCACTACCACTGCGGTTTATTTTTTTTTTAATAGGCCATTACTGACACCGTGGGCCCCACAAATACTATCATTATACAAATACTATCATTATACTCGGGGGTCTTTGCAGACCCCCGAGTATAATGATCGGAGGACCAGGAGAGGTAAGGGAACGTAAAAAATACTGTTACTTACCTCTCCACGATCCTGCCAGGCCTCCTTCATACTTGTCTGATGTCTCTGACATCACATGAACCCGGCCTGCTTCCCGGGTCATGTGACGTCCGACATCATTAAAGAAGGATGAGAGTGGCGGCCGACAGCGTAGGAGCCGGGGGACAGGTAAGCAACTGTTTTTTTGTTTATGATTATATTCCCCCAGGTCTCCGATTATTATACTCTGGGGTCTGAAAAGACCCCAGAATATGATAATTGTTTATGGGTGTCCACAGTGGGACATACTACTGTGTGCAGGGGACACTATGGGGCATAATACTGTGTGCAGGGGCCACTATGGGGGATAATACTGTGTGCAGGAGACACTATTGGGGATAACACTGTGTGCAGGGGACACTATTGGGGATAATACTGTGTGCAGGGGACACTATGGGGGATAATACTGTGTGCAGGAGCCACTATGGGGGATAATACTATGTGCAGGGGCCACTATGGGGTATAATACTGTGTGCAGGGGACACTATGGGACATAATACTGTGTGCAGGGGACACTATGGGGGATAATACTGTGTGCAGGGGCCACTATTGGGAATAATACTGTGTGCAGGGGCCACTAAGAGACAATACTGTGTGCAGGGGCCACTAATGGACATAATACTGTGTGCAGGGCTTACTAAGGGACATAATAGAGTGCAGAGGAGGTTTTCGGTGTCAGTTGGGGGGGCATGTCAAAAGTTCGCCACGGGGCCCCGCCATTCCTAGTTACGCCACTGATCACATGCCTGTGAGTTTCTCTAAAAAATGGGCCCATATATAAGATTTCATGTGCGTCAGACAGTCACTGGTGATATAGTGGTGCCTATAAAACTGCCAAGCAAACGGCTTACTTTACATGTCGGTAATTGCTGGGGAAAAAAACAAACATTTTTGGTGTTGACAAGGCTGACATGCCTCTTTTGATGAAGCACTAGTTGCAGGTAAGTTAGGAACACCTTTAATGTACAAGGCCTTAGGAATTGTAGTTTGGGCAGCTGGTTGGGGCATAATGTGCAGGCACTGTGAAGAAACCATTGGTAAGATTAGAAGAGAAGAGGGGACAATATGGTGCCCTAATGGAATATCTGTGGGAATGTTATTGAAGAAAACAAGAATTACTACATGGTTAGAAGCTGTTACTACTAATAATCTGGCTAGGGATGATCGATGAAAAAAAGAATGCAGGCGGAGAGCTTCCATAAGATTCTACCACCAGGACTGTTCACTTTAGCTTTATTGTTATTCCATCACCAGCACATAATCCTATGGTGGGATTTAGCACAAACCCTGCCGAGTACTTTGTATTTTTTATTTTTTTTATGGGAAAAATATGCAAATCTGCCTTCCATGATGTAATTAGGAAGACAGTTGCTGCCTCAATATTGCAAACCAATAGAGGGCGCTCACTGGAATGTGCAAGCCTGTCTTATGACAGGATTCCAGTGAAATAACCCAATAATGGCTGCTCCCTTTAGCATCATGCCCGACCTTCCAAGAGGCCTTTGTTTTACAATGACGCTGGGATTATTACCAGGTATAGTCTTTCAATCGAGGACAGCTGTTTCGATCTACTTGGATCTCTTCAGCTCCATGTAGAGAGGACTATAACCTGGTAGAGGTGAGAGGCTTAGACAGGGTTAAGGGGATATTGTCACTCCTTAGGGAGAGACCACCATATAGGTGTGTGGAGACTTGTTAAGCCTTTAGCACTCCACTTTGCAAGGAACTATGGGAAGAATATGCAAATCTGCCTTCCATGATGTAATTAGGAAAACAGTTGCTGCCTCAGTATTGCATTTTTTTTTTTTTTATCCTAGATCAGTTATGGGGCAAGAGATCCTCTTCTAAGTGATAAAAGGCTTTACCCAAACTTCTTCCGAACAGTCCCAGATGACAAGATACAATTTTCAGCATTTGTGAAATTACTGGAAAGATTCCGGTGGAATTGGGTTGGGATTATCTCAACAGATGATGAGAGTGGACGGCAGGAGTTACAGCAGATAATCCGACAATTTACATCTCATCAGATCTGTGTGGAGTTCTCCATTCTTGTAACTGTAGATAGTTATATGAATGTCCCTAAAGATTTACAGGAATCATCTACTGATGTTATTATTATATGCGGCTCCTATAGTGTGACTTATATAAAGTTTTTACTCAGTGTAGTTCATGTCCTAAGTAACAAGACTCTTATACTTCCAAATTCCTGGTCACTTCCTACAGAGCTTATAGTTTCCACTGGGGGTGAAGTTCCAGCTAACTGCAGTTTAGTGTTTTCTACTCCAAGACACAATATTACTGAGAACAAGATTTTGCATATTTTTCGATTATCAAAACAACCATCTGATGAGATATTGGAAGATTTCTGGATGATTATATCCAAGTGTTATACAGGAAATCCAGTAAAGGATTTGCTTATCAGAAGGTATTATCGTTCTACATTTCGTAACTGTTCTGAGGAAGAAAAAAAAGTTAATGTACATTTGAATTTTTCTGAAGACACAACTCCTTACCACGTGTACACTGCTGTCTATATTATGGCTCAGGCTTTACATGAAATGAACATTTTTCTTAGTAAATATGAAGAAGAAAATACCATAAAAATGTCTTACTATAAGAGCAGAGTGAGTATAAGAAGTGCAGGATATTCCATCCTAGAATCACAGGAGTAGGAGAAGTAGAACAAAGTTTAGTCACATTTAATCAACTAGAGGTAGATAGTGATGGAAATAAAAGATACGAGTGTGGGGATATCTGCTGTAAGGATGTATCTGTAGGAACTACATGTCTACATACACACATGAAAAGGCTTCACCATCTTACTTAGCAAAATAGACCTGGCAGTGGCATTGTCAGGGTAAGTGAGCAAACCTGGTCTACTCCTTGTCTGAGATCTTCCTTGTAGGCAGCCCCATCCACATCTAACATATGGTCGCATGTGTTAACTGGCTGAATTGCTGGTGGTGCAGTCACTAACATAGCACTCAGTGGACTCCATTGTGTTTCACCAACTGATGGCATGCCCTCAACCCTCATGGAGGACACCTAGTTGAACTTAATTTTTCTATGAGAGCTGTCCTTGTTTTTTTATTGCCTTGTGTTGGAGCATGTGGGCTTTTCGCTGGATTTGTCAATCTGGGGGAAGGAAAGCTCACCGTCGACACCTGCAGCAGAAATTATAGACATGGACAATACATGGCATTCATGGCCCCTGGGGCAATATTATGAGTGGCAGCTGCCACATTACAGAAAAACCAACAAGGCAAGGTGCTAGTTACACCCTGTTTGTGCAAGCCCAGTTCTAACACCATGTAAGTTCCGATGCTTCAATTAGACTTCAATCACAGGTAAGATGGAAAAAAAAAAAAAAAAAAATCACTATCCAGCAACAATTTATACAGAGAGGTAGAGACCGGTATAAAGATATAATATATTTATATATCATCATGTAATGCATATCCATCACATATATCTCTTACCTGTGATTGATGTCCAAATGAAGAGCTGTGACTCCTCCTTCCTATTTTTAGTTGTAATTTTTTGTGTGTCCCTGTTTGTTGGTATTATTTATGAGTTTATTCATTTTTGTATATTTTTGATAATTTTGTGTTCTGTAGTGTTTATTTGGATACTAGTAGTGTCAAGGACATGTTTCATCCCTTCTACCTCTGATCGGTGTCTTCCAAATTAAGAGTGTGCGCTGGTGCCACGGACACAGAATAATTCACAACATAGTCAATTATTAGAGATGAGCGAACACTAAAATGTTCGAGGTTCGAAATTCGATTCGAACAGCCGCTCACTGTTCGAGTGTTCGAATGGGTTTCGAACCCCATTATAGTCTATGGGGAACATAAACTCGTTAAGGGGGAAACCCAAATTCGTGTCTGGAGGGTCACCAAGTCCACTATGACACCCCAGGAAATGATACCAACACCCTGGAATGACACTGGGACAGCAGGGGAAGCATGTCTGGGGGCATAAAAGTCACTTTATTTCATGGAAATCCCTGTCAGTTTGCGATTTTCGCAAGCTAACTTTTCCCCATAGAAATGCATTGGCCAGTGCTGATTGGCCAGAGTACGGAACTCGACCAATCAGCGCTGGCTCTGCTGGAGGAGGCAGAGTCTAAGATAGCTCCACACCAGTCTCCATTCAGGTCCGACCTTAGACTCCACCTCCTCCGGCAGAGCCAGCGCTGATTGGCCGAAGGCTGGCCAATGCATTCCTATGCGAATGCAGACTTAGCAGTGCTGAGTCAGTTTTGCTCAACTACACATCTGATGCACACTCGGCACTGCTACATCAGATGTAGCAATCTGATGTAGCAGAGCCGAGGGTGCACTAGAACCCCTGTGCAAACTCAGTTCACGCTAATAGAATGTATTGGCCAGCGCTGATTGGCCAATGCATTCTATTAGCCCGATGAAGTAGAGCTGAATGTGTGTGCTAAGCACACACATTCAGCACTGCTTCATCACGCCAATACAATGCATTAGCCAGTGCTGATTGGCCAGAGTACGGAATTCGGCCAATCAGCGCTGGCTCTGCTGGAGGAGGCGGAGTCTAAGGTCGGACCTGAATGGAGACTGGTGTGGAGCGATCTTAGACTCCGCCTCCTCCAGCAGAGCCAGCGCTGATTGGCCGAATTCCGTACTCTGGCCAATCAGCGCTGGCCAATGCATTCTATTAGCCCGATGAAGTAGAGCTGAATGTGTGTGCTAAGCACACACATTCAGCACTGCTTCATCACGCCAATACAATGCATTAGCCAGTGCTGATTGGCCAGAGTACGGAATTCGGCCAATCAGCGCTGGCTCTGCTGGAGGAGGCGGAGTCTAAGATCGCTCCACACCAGTCTCCATTCAGGTCCGACCTTAGACTCCGCCTCCTCCGGCAGAGCCAGCGCTGATTGGCCGAAGGCTGGCCAATGCATTCCTATGCGAATGCAGACTTAGCAGTGCTGAGTCAGTTTTGCTCAACTACACATCTGATGCACACTCGGCACTGCTACATCAGATGTAGCAATCTGATGTAGCAGAGCCGAGGGTGCACTAGAACCCCTGTGCAAACTCAGTTCACGCTAATAGAATGCATTGGCCAGCGCTGATTGGCCAATGCATTCTATTAGCCCGATGAAGTAGAGCTGAATGTGTGTGCTAAGCACACACATTCAGCACTGCTTCATCACGCCAATACAATGCATTAGCCAGTGCTGATTGGCCAGAGTACGGAATTCGGCCAATCAGCGCTGGCTCTGCTGGAGGAGGCGGAGTCTAAGGTCGGACCTGAATGGAGACTGGTGTGGAGCGATCTTAGACTCCGCCTCCTCCAGCAGAGCCAGCGCTGATTGGCCGAATTCCGTACTCTGGCCAATCAGCACTGGCTAATGCATTGTATTGGCGTGATGAAGCAGTGCTGAATGTGTGTGCTTAGCACACACATTCAGCTCTACTTCATCGGGCTAATAGAATGCATTGGCCAATCAGCGCTGGCCAATGCATTCTATTAGCGTGAACTGAGTTTGCACAGGGGTTCTAGTGCACCCTCGGCTCTGCTACATCAGATTGCTACATCTGATGTAGCAGTGCCGAGTGTGCATCAGATGTGTAGTTGAGCAAAACTGACTCAGCACTGCTAAGTCTGCATTCGCATAGGAATGCATTGGCCAGCCTTCGGCCAATCAGCGCTGGCTCTGCCGGAGGAGGCGGAGTCTAAGGTCGGACCTGAATGGAGACTGGTGTGGAGCGATCTTAGACTCCGCCTCCTCCAGCAGAGCCAGCGCTGATTGGTCGAGTTCCGTACTCTGGCCAATCAGCGCTGGCCAATGCATTCTATTAGCCCGATGAAGTAGAGCTGAATGTGTGTGCTTAGCACACACATTCAGCTCTACTTCATCAGGCTAATAGAATACATTGGCCAATCAGCGCTGGCCAATGCATTCTATTAGCTTGATGAAGCAGAGTGTGCACAAGGGTTCAAGCGCACCCTCGGCTCTCCTACATCAGAGCCGAGGGTGCGCTTGAACCCTTGTGCAGCCTCGGCTCTGCTACATCAGAGCCGAGGGTGCGCTTGAACCCTTGTGCACACTCTGCTTCATCAAGCTAATAGAATGCATTGGCCAGCACTGATTGGCCAGAGTACGGAATTCGGCCAATCAGCGCTGGCCAATGCATCCCTATGGGAAAAAGTTTATCTCACAAAAATCACAATTACACACCCGATAGAGCCCCAAAAAGTTATTTTTAATAACATTCCCCCCTAAATAAAGGTTATCCCTAGCTATCCCTGCCTGTACAGCTATCCCTGTCTCATAGTCACAAAGTTCACATTCTCATATGACCCGGATTTGAAATCCACTATTCGTCTAAAATGGAGGTCACCTGATTTCGGCAGCCAATGACTTTTTCCAATTTTTTTCAATGCCCCCGGTGTCGTAGTTCCTGTCCCACCTCCCCTGCGCTGTTATTGGTGCAAAAAAGGCGCCAGGGAAGGTGGGAGGGGAATCAAATTTTGGCGCACTTTACCACGTGGTGTTCGATTCGATTCGAACATGGCGAACACCCTGATATCCGATCGAACATGTGTTCGATAGAACACTGTTCGCTCATCTCTATCAATTATCAGTTTCCTTGCGCACAGAGCTACTCGCGGCAGGTGTACCAGAGTAGACTGTCTCACAAGCGTTTATTGTTATCTTATAGAGAATGTGTTTGACCAATCATCATTGTACTTGTAGCATTATGCGGCAGACATGGTCCAATCATCTTTTTTGTTGTAACAACTGAAGAATGTCTTTGTGATATTCCTCGGACTCTCTGCGCAGGCTCCAGTCTTACTCCTTATCATATACTGTTTCTTGATACTTTGCACAAACTTGCTTTGGCATGGCGCCCAGTGTCTTCTCATTCTTCTCATATCAGAAAATAGTTTACCTCGACGCAAACAAAAGGACATTATTAAGCAGTTCAAACATTGCATGGCATTACCTTTGGATGGAGATGCTTTCATCATAAGCATAGAGTATATAAAAGTATAAAAAGTATATACACATGACCTTAACAGTCCCCCCTTGAAACAGCTCCAGACAAAGGGAATGCAGGGTGGGATGTCTGTCCCTATCTCTCACTACTGGACTGTAAGGAAATACCCTTCAGATCTTACAAAAAACATATACATTGACTATTGTCAGACCTATGAACAATATGAATATAATAACTATAGAAACATAACAGGAATATAAGTTCAGATTGATCCAACAGTCTTCAAAGTTTCTCTTCTCAAGGTCCATATCCTCTAACAGTTTATTGTCCCATTTATTTTTAAGAACATTATCAAGTGGGCAAAGGTTTAAGGTTTTCATTATAATCTCACAGCTGTACTGGCGATCAACAGGAACTGGAAATGACCATTGAATCTCATATCTCTCTTTATCACCATCCAATCTTTGGGTTTTAGTTTATGAGTTCCTTCCACTGACTTAGAATCTGGAGGGAAGGAGAAAAACTCGAGAATATACATTAATCATATGTTTTTGATGATCCATCACATAGTCAGTCAGCACATCATATTACATCTGGAACAATTGTGAAAAATACAATCTGAGTATAGTGCCAAGGTCAATTTTCCTTTATAAAATGTACCTTACAGGAAAGACAAATACAAGTGACAACCAATAAATACTTTCTAATGCTCTGGGAACAGTATGGGGGTAAGAAACACTTGTTATATCCCCACGGCCTTCATCATTTCTCATTACCTGTCTCGTTTATGGTGGTTTTCCTCACCAGACACGCCCCAGGCTATCCCGAAGAGAGACAACCGTACACACAAGCACATACCCATACCATCTCACCTTTAGTAACCGCATATAGTTAACCTGCAATCCCTGGAACAGGTACAAGGGCTTCAGGCTTGGCTCTTAGAAACTTCTCACTTTTTGGCCTACATTGCATTTACCACATGCCATGCAGGCTTACATATATCTGACTATAGTGATGCTAAATCCTGCAGCCGCCCATCCTCTGCTCACCAGGTCACACATGGCTACTTCTAAACAGTGCACTTAGTAATAATCTGCTTATGCCATCAATGGGGACAATGTTCTCAGTACATACTCTCTTACCACTGGACACCAGGACTTGTACATCCTCTTTTGATCCTTGTTTCCAAGTCTCCTTTCCTCCTGGACCATTTTCGGTGCATTGGTGTCGTAAAACCTGAAAAGAGAGCTAAAAGGTTTGGGTCTGGGATGGTGACCCCTTATCAGCAAAACATGTCCCCTAGGCTTCTGCAGCTGGGCTAATGGCAGTATCTGCCCACATGTTACCTCTGCTTTCTTTCATATCAGCCTTGGTGTTTGCCATGACTTTTGACTATACCCACCTGTGTGGGGAGCAGCTGCAGGGTCTCCATCACCACCTGAATAGACTGGAAATCCTTTTAAGCTTAACATTAAACATCCTTCTATATCAAACACCTACCCTCAGGCCTTGTACCATATCTCAGTGATGGCTCGCATGAGCTGAGACCTATAATGCTTCTACTCGTGCTTGGTTTACCCCATATCCGGTGTCTGTGGCATGTCCAGTGCAGAATCCACCATTTTCCAAAATCTAAACCATCTGATCTGCAAAAGAACTCGAAAAAATCAAAGTTAACAATAGGTGCATCTTTTAAATGACCAGCAATCTCTTGTGACATACAATCATGTTGTTCCATATTGTCAGCAGAAAATACTTGTACATCTAAGTTGCCAGACTCTCCTTACTCCCCCCCCTGAACCTATTGATAACATCACGGTTGTGTCAATGCCCAAACAACCATATACTGAATGCTGCATGCACCTCTATGGGAATGGGGTAGGAAGACTCTCCCTGGCACTACTGGCTGACTAGGCCCTGCCTGCGGGTGTTGGTCAGCTGTTCCCAAGCTAAGCTTGGCCCCGACAACTTCTGGCTCTCTAAACACGAAGACCTAACAGACAGGTGGGGTGAGAGCTGAAAGAGGCTAGGGACTGGGATACTAAAGATGGTCACCCCTAATGAAAGAATAGGTGCAGCTGCCAACGGTAACAAATAGGATGGGGCGTGCAGGAAAACAAACAACAATTTCCCAAACAGCTCAGATCCTGACAGTTAACCAGTTAGAAAGGACTTTTAGTGCAGAGTGGGAAGGCTACATTAGGAGACATAAACACGACACACTGCAGCTGAGCTGTCCAGCCATTCCCATCTTTACTTCCAATGCGAGATTTAATCAGTGGTGTCTTCTTGTGCAAGCAGCTACACATCCCACACATGACTGTGCTGTCTCTCCCCCCTGCATCTCATAGCTGTGTCTGAAGGACTACAGAACTCAGCAAACTCTTTTAAAGTAACAGAGGCACATTTATACAATCTCATAATATTAATCCAATAAGGTTAGGTAAATATTCAGAATATATATGTATATATATCAGCAGAGAAGGCAGAAACATTAAATAAAGGATTAAATCAATCTCTTGGTCACATAACAAAATTATACCCAAAGGACAGGACAGGGCAGATATGGGAGTGACTTCTAATTCACTTAGTATAGAAACAAAGGAATTTTTCCTCTCTTATCTTCTTTTAAAACCAAAACATCATTGAAAAGACAATCTGTGCTACGTTTTTTTTTTTTTTTTTTTTTTTATCAATCAACATACACACACATGTTCTCAAAATTTTAAAACTTGGGACACCTTATTGAGTTTCTAAGCTTATATAATAGTTTTCTAGGGGCATGGTTCATCACAAAATAATACAAATGTAACAGACTTTACTGTTTACGTTTGAGACAGGTCCAGTATTGAGATTAAAGATGGCGGAGAAACACTGGGACTACGCCCTTCCTCCTGCATTCCATAAATGAAACATTGATATCAATCCTTTAATGGCGAATAGTGAATTTTTATACAGTATAGGTGTGGATATATACTGCTGAGACAAAGAAAAGATGCGATTAGCATAATTAACATAAAGTTATAGCACAAGTTTTCACACTTAACTATTGGAAAAGACACGAAGAAGAAGAAGCTTCATCCCATTATTCCCCATAAATAAAACATAAACACATAGATGATAACATGTATCCCTTTGTTCCCTGAACTCTTGCACAAAAATTTCAACTTGGGATAAAACCCCAACTTGTGGGTTACTGAGGCGACAGAGGGCGAGCGGCCGTCTCCCCCTCCGTGACCTCGCATACCCACGCTGTGAAAATTCAAAACTTTTCACTATCACCTTTCTTTTTTTCTTTTTTTTTTTTTTTTTTTTGTGTGGATACAACAGTTTAAATGATAACAAACAAACAATAAATTCACATAACATAATTCAAGACATAACCATAACATCATCTGCTTGGATATCCCTGTATACACGTTGTCAATATACTTTACTTGGATTAACCCTTTTGTACCAAACCATTTTCCTTTGGACACAATAGATATGATACATAGACTGTGGGCTCTGGTGTTGGAACAAAGCCAAGTTTCGACTCCTCTGCGTTCTCCAGAACCTGGCAGTCTATTAGATAAAACAACCTTGAAGCTCTTGGCAGTCAATTAAAATGCTTTGATTGTTCTGTACAGAAATACAGGGATATAGGAACACAATTCAAAACAGCAGTTAGTACCGGCACCAAAATTACATATTAATATTTTTGTGCAATTTTGAATATTTTCATAGCAACCCCACTTTACTAATTGCCACAGGTGTTCAGAACCTCTTAAACTATACTTGAAGTTACCTTAAGCGAAATTTACCAGACTTTTAAATTTTCTTTACTAGATCCCAACCAAAGGTTGAATTTATAATCCTCTAAACATGATAATAGTGGTATACAGTGAGGTCTTTTATAAAAAAGGACTCTGCATCTTCCAACAAGCCACCGTCTTTCAACGCCCCTCTGTGGCAATTGATACCTTCACGCAGCAAGGAGGGTTGGATACGTCCTCCCACAGGCATTGCCAACAACTTAAAGGTTTTCTTCGCCTTGTCCGTGCGTTTTCAGCCCTCCCTGGCTGCAATCAGTTGTGTGGGGCTCAGTGCCCCCTCAGGTAATTTAATTTTCTTCTTAAACATCTGCAACATTGTCTCTGTATCTCAGTGAAACTTCCAGCTACCGTGTAGTTGTTATCTTATGAAGATGGGGGAAGTACAACCCGTTCCACCCGATATTGTGGACGTATCGACACCAATATCTCCGATTATCCTATAAGCTCAACTTCTGGGCTCACTAATGGCGTGACCCAATACAGTAACTGTACTCAATCACTGGATGACTATTTAGGTGATTGCAACCAGAGGGAGGGTTAACAACGTCTTCGTCAACAGACAACCAATCAGGGCTTATTCAAAATAAACAATATCTTCGGCGGGACGCACGTGATAAACCAACTCACAGACCAACTGGACAGCCAACCAAACCAATCCAATAGACTGACACTATAGGACACATAAATGATAAGTGTATCTGGATACAACTTACCGTGTCCTTGTGAGGGTGATAAGTCCTCAATGTTCAGTCCACTGGGATCTGGATGCTTGCCACTGGGTGCGGTCGGGAGATGGCCACTAGTCCCTTCACGAGGATCCTGCCGACTACACCAAATTGTCAAGGACATGTTTCAGCCCTTCTACCTCTGATCGGTGTCTTCCAAATTAAGAGTGTGTGCTGGTACCACGGACACAGAATAATTCACAACATAGTCAATTATCAGTTTCCTTGCGCACAGAGCTACTCGCGGCAGGTGTACCAGAGTAGACTGTCTCACAAGCGTTTATTGTTATCTTATAGAGAATGTGTTTGACCAATCATCATTGTACTTGTAGCATTATGCGGCAGACATGGTCCAATCATCTTTTTTGGTGTAACAACTGAAGAATGTCTTTGTGATATTCCTCGGACTCTCTGCGCAGGCTCCAGTCTTACTCCTTATCATATACTGTTTCTTGATACTTTGCACAAACTTGCTTTGGCATGGCGCCCAGTGTCTTCTCATTCTTCTCATATCAGAAAATAGTTTACCTCGACGCAAACAAAAGGACATTATTAAGCAGTTCAAACATTGCATGGCATTACCTTTGGATGGAGATGCTTTCATCATAAGCATAGAGTATATAAAAGTATAAAAAGTATATACACATGACCTTAACAGTAGAATCCCCGCGGCTTCGCTTGTGTAAAATATGTTACATTGTTGGTTATGCTAAAGTAAATCTTCAGTGTCGCAGTGATATTGCCATTCTCAGAACTACAGTAAATCTTTTTTTCCACTTTAATTTTTTATTATTTTGGCATTTTCCTTATTTGTCGTAACATTGATGTGAACAACCACTTTTTCTTTAATTTCGTTTTTATTGATTTTACATATTTAATACATATTATGTAGTATAAACTATTTTTTAACAATTTTTTATCAAAAATTTAAATTTCTGCCCCTTACACAAACATATAAAACCTTTACACCCAATTAACAACATAGTGCACCCCTCCCCCTCCCTCCAGTGCAATCTATAAGTAGTTCACAGACCAAAGAGTACAATTGGTTTCCAGTGACACAACTATCTATTGTAGTTACTTTTTGGTGACAATGTTTCTTGTTTTACCTTCAGGTGCATACCGTATATGAAAAGATTTTTGGGGTTACCCACTCTAGAGCAAGTAACTGTCCATGTGACAAACACGGGCTCTCCAAATTACTGCCGGCTACTTTAAGTGATTGACCTTGTGCTTTGTTTAGGATAAGTTCACATGGGGTTTTTTTGGACCGGAACCTGAGGCTGTCCAAAATACGGGTACCTGCCACTGGATGCTGGCACAATGCACCGAAATCCAGTCGCGCACTCCGCTCCAGATTAGACCCAAATGAATGAGCCTACATGAGGGAGTGTCTTCAGGCGGATGCCGTGAGGTGAAACAGCCGGAAGAATGAACATCTCGCTTCTTTTTCCAGGAGCCCGAACAAAACGGGAGCTCTCTTTTTGGTCAGGATTTTGTCTATGAGTGCAGTGTGTTCTCTGTTCGTCCGTGTGTATAGTGTGCATCCATCCGAGTGTGTTTGCATGCATGCGTGCGTGTGTGTGGTGTGCATGTGGTATTTGTGGGGTGGTGTTTGTGTTGTGTGTGTCTAGAGTGCTCTGGTGTTTGTGTGGTGTATTGTGGTATTTGTGAGGTGTTGTGCTTGTGGGTCGGTGTATGTGTGCTGTCTGTGTGATGTTTATATGGTGTTTGTGTGTTGTGTGTGGTGGTGTGGCCCTTTTAGCAGCGACTCTTTGGCACCGTCGCTATAATCCGTCCCAGTCAGTCACAACTGTTGTTTTCCCCTCAGCACTTTCACTTTCACATTTCCCCATTATATGTATAGGGCCTAACTTCGGGGGCCCCAATCTCGTGGAGGGGGGACACTAGCAAGATGTAACGTGCGCAGTATTCTGCTCCTGTGGGTGGAGAGGGGACGTGGCAAATTTCACCCAAATCGGGCGAGAACTGTGGATTTCTATAGAGCAGATACTACAGGATTTGTGTTTTATATATATAGATGGGTATTCGGTCATTCCATGTGGGTTTATATACTGTATTGCTTTTTGAAGGGAATGAGAATGTATTACCTAGGATATAAGTTTATAGGTTTGATTATGGTAGAGGAACTGGGACTCCTAGACTGGAAAAGGAGAAGACTTTCCTTTGGATGCAGAGGGAACCCTTAGAGTCCATTCACAAGGAGGAAGTCGGCGCTGATTCTTGTGCGGAACCTGTGTCAGAATCAGTGCTGAAACAAAAAGACTCCCATTGACTTCAATGGGGTACAAATTTCTGCGCGAATCCCATTGAAATCATTGGGAAAAAAAAAGCCTCCCATTGATTTCAATGAGTTCCGCATGGAAAATGGACCCCATTCAAGTCAATGAGAGGCTTTCTTTTCAGCGCTGATTCTGACGCGGATTCCGTGTGAATAATCAACCCTTAATATGTCACAGTCACAGCCAGGGGAGGAAGCTGAACCTTCATTTATTTAAGATGATAACGATAATGATGGTGGCCACACTGGCCAAGAAGAGCAACCATGAGAGACTGTTAGGTCTTTGCACAAGCTTACCATCATGGCAGACTGTATACTCTTCTGCATACACAGCGACACATATATTATTAGCATCAAGCAGTGGGATGAGTACGGGATGGCAGTGCTCCCAGACTAGGCTATAAAACCAAAATGGAGATGAAGTCTGTTCTTTGTAGGTTTTATCTTTGTTGTATGCATCACTCCAGTCTTCGTTCTTAGTAATACATTGTTTTGGGTCATTGGTATAATCTGTGATTTATGAAATATTGGTTTCAGTGTGCACCGATATTGGGAATGTGTAGAAGAGACCTGGGATCCCATTTTAGTCGAGACATACTTGAATCTGATTGAGAGCAGGCCCAGAGGGATTCAAGCAGTGTTGAAAGCCAAAGGTGGATTTGCCAAATACTCTAAGTGAATCAGTAACAATGAATTTACATGACAAGAATCTGCATAAGTATGGCAGCACGGTGGCTCAGTGGTTAACACTGGAGTCCTGGGTTCAAATCCAAGGACAACATCTTCAAGGAGTTTGTATGTTCTCCCCATGTTTGCATGGATTTCCATCCCATATTCCAAATAAGACATACTGATAGGGAAAAAAATGTACATTGTGAGCTCTATGTGGGGCTCACAATCTACATTAAAGAAAAAAAAGAATGAATTGGGGGAGAGTAGACGATAAAATTATCATTCTCTTTGTATCAGAATATATAAAGGTTTTAATAAATAATTAAAGTTAAGTTTTCCAATCTATTGAGTTTATTCTTAAGTGAGATTTTCTATCAAACCCGTGACTTATCTTTTACAGTTAGCAAAATACTTAAAAGAAGAAAATATATTTTTTAATGCGGATGGAGATTGGATATCACCACTGGATATAACTAACTGGGTATTAAACATATCGAGAGGGTATGATATAGTAACTGGGACACATGTCGGAAGATTTGACACATCATTTCCAGAGGATAAACAGCTGTATATAGGTTTAGAGAAAATAACATGGACTCACAACCAGGTATGTTACTGTATAGACCTTCACTAGTATTCATATACAAATATACCCTTAAGCTTTATCTATGTCTTTATCCCCTTGACAAGATCTACTGTGCATGTACTATATGGGAAAAAGTCAGTTCCTGCATATCGCGAGCTGACAGGGATCCCGACATAATACAGTGACTTGGGCATGTTAGATGCCCCCAGACATGCCTCCCGTGCTGTCCCAGTTACATTGCAGAGGTGTTGGCATCATTTCCTGGGGTGTCATAGTGGACTTGGAGACTCTCCTGAGTCGAATGGTGGGATCCCCTGTAGCGAAGCATTTTCTCCCATAGACTATAATGGGGTTTGATATTCGTTCGAATAGTCGAATATTGAGCGGCTATACGAAACAAATATCGAATATCGAACATTTTACTGTTCGCTCATCTCTAGTCTCTACGCATTTCACCCCCATCCTGCTGGTGTAGGGTCAACGGAAGATGATATTAGAACTAGGGCAGAAGCAAGAAAAAAAGTGATGCAGTTAGAACATGGCTATTTCTGACACTGGAAGGAATGTGTATACTTTATACCTCCAGTATTTGGAAGAATATTCAGCTACCTGCTGAGAAGGTTTTGGAGGATATATTTAGGCCAGGGGCACCCAATACGTCGATCGCGATCTACCGGTCAATCGCGAAGGACGTATGGGTCGATCGCGGGATGCAGCCAGGGATCCCCGCTGTCTGCTTGTTCACAGTGCAGGCTGAGAATCATCTCTGGACACTGGCAGGCCAGGGCTTTGCATTCGTTTGCAGTTAGGGCTGCGGCGGCCCTGCCTGCGAGTGTCCGGAGATGACTCTCAGCCTGCGCTGTGAACAAGCACTCCGGACACTTGCAGGCCAGGTAGCAGCAGCCCTGACTGCGAACGAGTGCAAGGCCCCGGCCTGCCAGTGTCCAGAGATGATTCTCAGCCTTCGCTGTGAACGAGCAGACACCGGAGAGCTGTCTCCTGCTCTTACACTCTGCCCCGCCCACAGGCCCTGCCCTGGCCCCACCCCAGCCCTGCCCACATGCCCCGCCCACAGGCCCAGCCCTGGCCCCACTCCGTCCCTGCCCACAGGCCCCGCCCACAAGAAGTGGGTAGTAGATCTTATCCCTTGGTCAGTTTAGAAAGTAGCTCACATGCAGAAAAAGTGTGAGCACCCCTGATTTAGGCTGTCCAAACCCACTGCTGGTATTTGGGGTACCAGATCAGTACTGCAGGTTCATTCATTTAGCATGGTGGATAATTCTAGAAATCTTATGGAAAGATTTTCCCTAGGTGGAATTTAGTAATCCCTTTTGGGGCTTTTTAGCTCTCTGTATACCCTATGTCTTGCTGACAAGGATAAATGTCTTCAGTGAGTCCACCAGATACACCTATATATCAGTGTGTTTCTGAATCTGTATTCTCTTCTAGTGTGGCACCATATTGCATGTGGCACAAAATATGCTGATAGGGAAATTAGTTTGTGAACCCTACTGGGGACAGTGTTGACTATGCAGAATATAATGTCCCTGTATAAGTAAGAAAATATATCTATTAAAAACATGGTAAGTCTTTATTAATCTTATATCCCATTGTTTCCCTATGAATTCTATAGACTTATTAATGGGATTACTCCTTTTGTGACAATCACCGTGCATGACATGGTACATGGGAAGTTGGCTTATATGTCAGCCCACCAGGCCACTTCTAGGTTATATTGATGGCAACATAACGATTACCACATTGTCTCCAGACTCTTTTATATCTAGTGCATGTGCTCAGTGTGATCCTGGTCTCATCTGTAAAGAGAATGTGGCACCAATGGCCGACCTAACAACTCTTGTGTTCTCTGGCCAATTGAGCTAGACAGTGCAGGACTGTGAGCAAAGATCCATCTGCATGATGTCAGGTCCTCATGTACTCTAATGGAATCTGTTTGGGACAATTTGGTCAAAAGACCTACACACCAGTATCCCGCTGGATGCCATTTTATAGGGCTCTTATAGAGCTCCCTCTGCTCATACAGAAGAACATGTAGTAGTTATGCAGCTGGATTGATGCCCTTCTATAACGCTGGTTGACTCTTTTTGTGTAATGGCCCCTGTCCTGTATGGTACAAGAGACAGCAAACCTTCTTGTGATGGCCCATTTATTGTAGATGTCACCCTGGAGGAGCTGAACTACCTGAGCAATCTGAATGGGCTCTAGGTCCCACCTCAGGCTACCAATAGAGACAAAGATACTAACAAAACACAGAACTAGAGAAGCATCAGCCAGAACCTAAGTTACCCCTTATAACTCAAGGAGTATCCAATATATCAGAACATAATAGTAAGTATATAAGTGTATAATACATTTCATGTGAAGCAGCACATGACCTTCCCCTCCCTAGCTGGGACAACCACTATAAGGTTATACTTTACCTTTATGAAGATGAATGTGCTAAGTGACAACTATTAATGTAAATCTTGTATCTTATTTCTTACATAGGTTCCTAAAGGTCAATGCAATGAACCCTGCCTACCAGGAACCCAAAAAGTCTCCATAGAAGGCTCTTACTCCTGCTGCTATGACTGTATCCCGTGTTCAGAAGGAGAATTTACAAATCATTCTGGTAGATTATTATGGATTTATTTTCCTAAAATTAGAAATTATATTGTTCTCCTAGAAATATATTTATTATTATTATTATTGTTTATTTATAGAGCACCAGTAATTCCATGGTGCTGTACATTATTATATTAATTCCATGGTGCTGTACATTATTATATTAATCCCATGGTGCTGTACATTATTATATTAATTCCATGGTGCTGTACATTATTATATCAATTCCATAGTGCTGTACATTATTATATTAATTCCATGGTGCTGTACATTATTATATTAATTCCATGGTGCTGTGCATTATTATATTAATTCCATGGTGCTGTGCATTATTATATTAATTCCCTGGTGCTGTACATTATTATATTAATTCCATGGTGCTGTACATTATTATATTAATCCCATGGTGCTGTACATTATTATATTAATTCCATGGTGCTGTACATTATTATATTAATTCCATGGTGCTGTACATTATTATATCAATTCCATGGTGCTTTACATTATTATATTAATTCCATGGTGCTTTACATTATTATATTAATTCCATGGTGCTTTACATTATTATATTAATTCCATGGTGCTTTACATTATTATATTAATTCCATGGTGCTTTACATTATTATATTAATTCCATGGTGCTTTACATTTGAGGGTTTATATACAGGACACAAAATATACAAACAACTATAATACTAGTATTGACTGACTGGCACTGTAGGATAGAGGGCCCTGCCCGCAAGGGTTTACAGTCTATGGGGAAAGAGGGATAGAGACAGAAGGTGAGGGGGGAGACTGTACAGATGGTCATGTGGTGACAGTAGTGTTATTGGAGGTTGTAGGCCTTCCTGAATAGGTGAGTCTTCAGGGCCTTCTTGAAACTTGTGATTGTTGGGGTCAGTCTTATGTGTCTTGGTAAGGAGTTCCAGAGTGTGGGATATGCATGGAAGAAATCTTGGAGATGGTTGTGTGAAGAGTAGATGAGAGCGGAGTAGGAGGTCTTTGGAGGATCTGAGGTTGCTTTTGGGAAGGTAGCGGGAGATTATGTCAGAGATATATGGAGGGGACAGGTTGTGAATGTCTTTATATGTCAGTGTTAGTAACTTGAACTCAATTCGTTGAGTAAGTGGTGAGGAAGGAGCGGATTCAATGGATGTTCTTGAGTTGGAGGCAGCAGGAAGTGCTGAGGGTTTGAATGTGTGACTTGAAGGATAGGTCAGAGTCTAGTGTATATACTTGATATATAACATGACCTGCTGCAATTGATGCCTCACTATCTCTGATAGATACATCGATCGATCGATCGATCGATCGATCGATAGATAGATAGATAGATAAAAGTAGAAACATATAGCATCACTCTGTCACAGCACAAAGGCTATAAGGAACAAAGAAAAACTATAAAAATACTATAAACTAAATATATAAATAAATTTGAGGTTCTTCGTTGTACATATTTGATCAAACAGTAGGAAGCCCACCTGCCCCGACAAGGCGACCTCATTAAGGTAGGACCCTACACTAATACCTCTCCTGGACCCAAATATGGGTCTGCAGGCCGTGGCCAGGATTATTTGAGTTTCTATGATCATCTTCCGCCCTCCCTCCTAGGAGAAAGAGTGTGTCAAAGAAGCATCTGGCCTGTGCCAAATGCAGGATCCCGCTACCAGATTCCTGTGAATACAGGTTTTGCCAGGGATGCAGAGCTCCTCCCTCTGAAGCCAGGGGTGGCGAGAGGTAGTGTCGTGGGTCAAAAACTTTGTGTCCCACTCCATGAGAAAGGTGGAGGACACCATTTCCCACCTGGTTAAGAGGCCCCGCCTAGAGTCATCTGAGCCCTCACACCCCCCCCCCCCCCCCGGAAAGGCTCCATCAGGGAGGTGGACTCCTCCTCCGAAGATGCAGAGGATGCGGAAAAGGAAATATTCCCACTGGAGAGGATGCCTAGGCTATTTAAAATCATCAAGCCTAGAGATCGAGAGGCTGGCTAGGGGCCGAGCACAGGTCAAAGACCTTCAGGGGCAGCTCGGACCTAATCCGGACCATGGAGGGGGAATGGAGGCATCCCGAAAGAGCGTTCATCCCTTCCAAAAGATTTAGAGCGCTATTCCCTACCGCTGAATCCCAGCAGGGGGCCTGGGGTCTAACCCCCAAGGTGGACATCACGGTAACAAAGCTCTCCCAGCGCATGGTTCTCCCCTTGAAAGACGGGTCAGGTCTGCGAGATCCCATGGACCGCCGGGTAGAAGGGTCCCTGAGGCATACATACGCAGCCTCTTCTGCTCAGGCCTCTGTGGCCATTGCGGCTAATGAGGTCGTCTCGGGACTCCAATCTGAGTTGCATTCCCTCAGCAGAGATATTGATGCATGAGTCAATCGGGACAATCTCTTATCGGCAGTGAAAGACATCAACCTGCTGGTTGACTATCTCTCGGTGGCCACTTGTTTCCAAGCAAGACTGGCTGCCAGAGCGATGGCACTCTCCACTGTAGCCAGATGTCCCCTATGGCTAAAGCCTTGGAGAGTGGACAACTCTTCGAAGTTCAGCCTCTGCTTGCTCCCCTTTGAACCAGGTAGACTATTCGGCAGAGAGCTGGACAGAATAATGGAGGGCCTCGCTGATTCTAAGGGGAAGAATCTTCCCCAACCTGCTAAGAGGCAAAGATCCTTTCGAGGACATGGATCTTCCCAGAGAGGCTCCAGAGTCAGAGGAGCACTGGACCTCGGTCCAGAGGTAGAGGACGCGGTACCTCTCGTGAGCAAAGAAAGACCCTCTGACGGTGTTACCTCCCTCCCCCCAATTCCCTCCGAAGTGGGCGGCCGTCTTTCCTATCATCTGGCTTCCTGGCGTCTGCACACCCGGAGTCCCTGGGTAATTCAAACGGTGCAGGAAGGCTACAGGATAGTCTTCACATCTCGTCCTGTAGACAGGTTTATAACAACTCGCCCTTTTCAGGGCCCCAAACAACTTCATCTGGAGAGATCTGTCCAAGAATACATGGACAAAGCAGCTCTGGAACCTGTTCCTCAAGCGGAACAAGGCCAAGGTGTCTACTCTCCGGTTTTCCTGGTACCCAAGACTTCAGGCGGATGGCGAATGATTATCGATCTCAGCTACCTGAATCAGTTCATCCGCAAGGTATGTTTCCGTATAGAAACCATCAAGTCGGTGCTACCCTTTCTGCAGCCCGGAGATCACTTCGTCACCCTGGATCTAAGAGACGCATATCTGCACGTACCTATCTTTCCCGCACACAGGAAATTTCTAAGAGTTGCAATATACATGGACGGAAGATTATTGCACCTTTAGTTCACTGCCCTCCCATTCGGCATATCATCAGCCCCCCACACCTTCACAAAGGTGATAGCTCCGGTCGCTGCCACCCTGCGCTTCCAAGGGATCTTCATAGTCCCATATCTGGATGACTGACTTCTCAAGGCTCAGTCAAAGGAGGTCCTCACCACACAGGTACAGACCGTAGTAGCTTTGCTAAGCCAGCTGGGCTGGCTAATAAACTGGCAAAAGTCAGTCGTGATTCCATCAACACAAATCCAGTTCCTGGGTATCATTTTAGACTCTTTCAACATGACGATCCCTCTGCCTTCTCCTCGTAAGGAAAAGATTGCTCAAGCGGTTCATCATCTCTCCATCACCAGGAAGGTTACAATGAGAACGGCCATGAAGGTCCTAGGCTTGATGTCCGCCTCCATAGAAGCAGTCCCCTGGGCCCTGTGGCATATGCGCCCACTGCAGAACGAGATCTTGAGAGTCTGGAATCACAGTCCTTCGGGACTACAGAAGCCTATACAGTTAACCATCAGCACCCGGTGATCACTAGCCTGGTGGTCCCATCTACGCAATGGTCAGTCCTTGGTCAGGTTCACCTGGACCCTGTTGACAACAGATGCCTCCCTCACAGGATGGGGAGCTCATTTGGGGGAGACCCCGGCACAAGGTACATGGAACCATCTGGAGAAAACGCGCTCATCCAATTGGCGTGAGCTTACGGCAGTTCATCGAGCACTTCTGACGTTTGCGCCTGTTATACGGGGGAAAGCAGTCAAGATACGGATGGACAACCTAACGGCAGTCTGTTACATCAACAAGCAAGGGGGAACCAGATCCCCCTCTCTTCTGCAGGTCACCAACTTAATCTTCGCCTGGGCAGAACAGAACCTCCTCCAGTTGTCAGCAGTACACATCCGAGGTTGTCTGAACATCCTGGCGGATCAACTCAGCAGAGGCTAGACAACCTCAGGAGAATGGTCTCTAAACCAAGACATCTTTCACCATCTCACCAGGATGTGCGGTCTCCCCGAGGTGGATCTGATGGCCACCCAATACAATGCCAAAGTAGAAAGGTTTTGCTCCCTGTACCGGGAAGACAACCCTTTGGCAGTGGATGCCCTGTCAATACCTTGAAGGTTCAAACTGGCATACGTTTTTCCTCCCATTCCGATGATTCCGAAGGTATTGACGAAACTCAGGCAGGACCAGACCTCGGCAATAGTGATCATGCCGTTCTGGCCCAAAAAGGGCATGGTTCACTGACCTCATCCTTATGAGTCGGGGGAACTACTCGAGGCTTCCAACAGTCCGAAACCTGGTAACTTTAAACAACTGGCCGTGCCAGGGCCTGGATAAATTCAACCTCACTGCCTGGATGTTAACAATGCTGTATGCGGAGAGAGAGGATTGTCCCAGGGAGTGTTAAGTGGATTTGGAAGTACCTGTCATACAAAGTGACTTTCCTGATGGCAATAACCTCCGCCAAAAGGGTTGGCGAACTTCAGGACTTAGCAGCCTCCGAAAACTTTTTAACCTTCTTTCCAAGACAGAGTACAGTTGAGGTTCATTCCAGGATTCTTGCCAAAGGTACCCACTCTTCAGAATATCAACCAGGTAATTGTCTTACCAGCCTTTTTTCCCTCTCCCACCTCTGAGTAGGAGGAGAAGATGCACAAGTTAGACTTGGTGAGAGCGTTACAGATCTACCTGCAGCGCTCGGCGTCCTTCCGGAAATCAGAGAATTTACTAGTCAATGTGTTTGGCCACGATAGAGGTGCCAAAGCATCCAAACCGACTCTGTCAAGATGGATCAAGGAAGCCATTATCTGCTCCCTATGTGCTCAAGATCTTCCGGTACCAGACTTTGTCCGAGCCCATGCCACCCGAGCAGTGGCAACATCTTGGGCCGAAAGGCGTTCCCTTTCCTGGAGTTCACATCTAACCTTCGCCAAGCATTAGACTGGATTGGTGAATTACGGACTCTACAGCATTTGGACACTCGGTGTTGGCATCAGCCTGCCAGGATCACCCACCCTAGGGTAAAAGCGATACTTGCTAAATCCCCAGTTGTGCTACTGTTGGGCATAGGGGGAATGAAAGATTATGAATGATAATCTGTTTTCCCTCAGCCCAAACAGCAGCAACAGGCTCCCTCCCTATGCTGTATTCTGTATTATATTGTATTACTTTGTATTATTTCTATGAAATATACGCTGTACTTTATACTTGCTACTAACACAAGGGGGAGTTGGTCTTCCGGCCTCTTATAGAGGTCAAAGCTGTTAGGTAATTAAAAATTCCACCTGTCCTAACAGCTCATAGGGGCAGGAATACCCCAGTTGTGCTGCTGTTTGGGCTAAGGGAAAACAGATTATCATTCATAATCTTTCAGTATTTTGCCACGGCAGCTTGCACCTGTTCACATTGGAAGGTGCTGTCTAAATTTTCTTGTAGATAGATAGATAAATAGACGTAAAATAAATAAATTGTAACTTCATCTGCTTTTCATTCACAGACAGTGACAATTGCCAGAGATGTCCTGAAGATGAATGGCCGAATGAGGGAAAGAACAATTGTGTGCTCAGAGATTATGAGTTTTTCTCCTATGAGACTGATGTCCTTAGTTCAGTCTTTTCCACCATCTCCATATTACTCTCTCTTATAACTGTATTTATAATAGGAATATTCACTTTATTCCGGAACACTCCCATTGTCAGAGCCAATAACCGGAACCTCAGCTTCATCCTACTGAGCTCTCTCATCTTCAGCTTACTCTCTGTGTTTCTGTTCATCGGTCGTCCAGTGGATATAACCTGTATGGTGCGACAAATCTGCTTTGGGACCTTCTTCACAGTAGCCGTGTCTTCTGTCCTGGCCAAGACCATCATAGTCTACATAGCATTCAAGGCCACCAGACCTGACAGCTCCTGGAGAAAGTGTGTGGGAGTTAAGCTTCCTTATTCAGTGGTGTTGGTATGTTCATCTATTCAGATTGTGAATGCCGTTATCTGGTTGTCAGTGTCTCCTCCATACCAAGAGTATAACCTGGATTATCCTGGGAAGATCATCATCCAGTGTAATGAAGGTTCTGTCTTGGCCTTTTACCTCATGTTGGGTTATATGGGCTTTCTGGCGGTGCTGAGTTTTGTTCTAGCTTTTATGGTGAGGACATTACCTGATATCTATAATGAAGCCAAGTACATCACCTTCAGCATGCTGGTGTTCTGCAGTGTCTGGATCTGTGCCATCCCGGCCTATCTGAGCAGTACAGGGAAACACATGGTCATCGTAGAGATATTCGCCATATTGTGTTCTGGGGGAGGAATATTGTGCTGCATGTTCTTACCTAAATGTTACAGTATCCTGATAGACCCTGAAGTGAACAGTAAAGGACACTCCTTACACAGACATGTTATGTGAATAATTGCTAGAAGTAAATTTTGTTGATGATTTTCATTTTTACATTGATATAATTACATAGTAGATGAGGTTGGATAAAGACATCAGTCCATCAAGTCCAACCTATAACCCTCCAATCCCTACAGTGTTGATCCAGGGGAAGGCAAAAAACCCCATGAGGACTATGCCAATTGCCCCATTTCAGGGGAAAAAATTCCATCCCGACTCCAAATCTGGCAGTCAGTATAAAAACCCTGGATCAACGTGTCCTTAAAATCTAGAGACCATAACCCATTATATTTTTCTCTTCAAGAAAGGCATCGAGACCCACTTTGAACTTGTTCAGTGAATCCGCCATCACCACTTCCTGGGGCAGAGAGTTCCAGAGCCTCGCTGTTCTTACTGTGAAGAATCCCCTTCTATGTTTCTGGTGAAACCTTCTCTTGTCACTGTCACTGGCCTAGGAGTAAAATATCCTTAGAAAGTTCTTTGTATTGTCCCTTCATGTATTTGTACATTGCTATTAGATCTCCCCGTAGACGTCTTTTCTCTAAACTGAATAACCCCAAGTTTGTTAATCTCTCGTTGTCCTCCAGTCCACCCATTCCCCTAATCATTTTGGTTGCCCGTTTTTGCACTTTTTCAAGTTCACTTATGTCTTTCTTGTATATCGGGGCCCAAAATTGCTCACAATATTCTAAGTGTGACCGTACCAGTGATTTGTATAGAGGCATAACTATATTCTTGTCATGAGAATCTAGATCTTTTGATGCATCTGATAATTGTATTTGCCTTGGCAGCAGCTGCCTGACACTAGTCACTAAAGGTAAGCCCAGTACTTTACTATTAAGTCCATAGTCAGACATTTTATTACGTCGACCAAAGTGCATTACTTTACATTTGTCAACATTAAACCTATTTGCCAAGTCTCCGCCCATGCTTCCGGCTTCCTTAGATCCCCCTGTAATATTCTACTATCCTCCTCATTTTTGAATACCCTACAAAGTTTGGTATCATCTGCAAATATGGACACCCTGCTCTGTAATATGGACACCCTGCTCTGTAATATGGACACCCTGCTCTGTAATATGGAGACCCTGCTCTGTAATATGGACACCCTGCTGTGTAATATGGAGACCCTGCTGTGTAATATGGACACCCTGCTGTGTAATATGGAGACCCTGCTTTGTAATATGGAGACCCTGCTGTGTAATATGGAGACCCTGCTGTGTAATATGGAGACCCTGCTGTGTAATATGGACACCCTGCTCTGTAATATGGACACCCTGCTCTGTAATATGGACACCCTGCTCTGTAATATGGACACCCTGCTTTGTAATATGGAGACCCTGCTCTGTAATATGGACACCCTGCTGTGTAATATGGACACCCTGCTGTGTAATATGGAGACCCTGCTGTGTAATATGGAGACCCTGCTGTGTAATATGGACACCCTGCTCTGTAAACCCTCTACCAGGTCATTAATACAATCAAAAGATATGACGTAATAGTATTGATTGTACTTTCTGTTCTTATGATAAATCCCTATTAGATTGATTTGTGCTATTCAGTATCTCTGACTACGACTACAGAAATACTCATCTACTATCACATCTATTATTAGTAGGAACAGCACAATGATCTAACTAAAGATACAAGTTACGATGAATTCCTGCTCACACTATGGATACAGGACATTTCCTACTACTAGAACTACTTATATTTCTGCTACTGATACTTTTATTATTGAATGTTCAATTTGTACTAAAGATATTTTTAAATAAAAGGAAGAAAATAATTAATGAATTTGGTTTTTACTATTAGACTTATTGTTACTACTGACACTTTCAATCTGTTGAAAGAAATGCTAAAGATTTGTGATAATAGGAGTAGTTGTAGTAGCAGTGGCAGTAGTAATAATACTAACAGTAGTGGTAATAGTATTAGTAGTAGCAGTGGTAGTGGGAGCAACAGTAGTAGTAGTAATATATTTAACCACTTCCGGACCGCCCATAGACTATATACGTCCGGGAAGTGGTTGCCTACTTCTGACAGGACGTACCTGTACGTCCATCAGAACACAGCAGCTGCATGGAGATCGTGTAGCTGCTTTCACTAGGAGCCGGCTGTAACTTCAGCCGGAGCTCCCAGAGAGAAGACAGGGCAGATTTATTACCTCCCCTGCCTTCTCTATCGCTGTGCATACAGCGCTCAATGAGCTCTGTATACACAGCTATGGACGCTGCCATAATTCAGCTGCCCTCTGACCCGGCGGACACGTGATCCACTGGGAGCAGAGTGTTACCAGAGCTGCTGGGTCCTACAGGACTCAGATCAGCTCAGTAAGCTGTATATACACAACGTGCAGGAGGCTGAATTGCTCCTGTATCTGGGGTTAAATGTACCAGCCCCAGTTATAGGAGAAATCAGCCTCAAGTACAAAAAAATAAGTGATCAGATGTCCCCAAAAGTCTCTTATGACTTTATGGGGACACAATCTGGTAAAAAAAAAAAAAATAAAAATATAATAAAAAAGTAAAAAAAAAATGTAAATAAAAGAATAATAAAAAATAAATAAATAATACGCTAATAAAACGCCGTTATTAAAGGTTATAGCCCCACCCCCGACGACACCATACAAAATAAAAATTACCGTAACGGAGAGGAAAAACTATATTATAAAGTTTTTCAGTGACACTTTGTGTTATTAAATAAAAAAAAAAAAAAATATTGAAAACCAGACACAATTTCCCTCCTATTTTGTTTATATTTTCCAAGATATATAAAAAAAAATTAAAACACATTCGGAAACAAAGATAACATAAAAATAAAGCCCTATGTGTCCCCGAAAAAAGACGCAAAAATTAGTTGACTGAGACATACGGGAAAAATGTTACAGCCCTCAAAACCGCACATACAAAATAAACCTAAAATGTGTCTGGTCCTGGACCACAAATTGGCCTGGTACTGAAGTGATTAATAATAGTAGAAGTAATATTTGTTGTAGTAGTAATAGTGTAGTAAATAATACTAATAATAGTAGAAATTATAGTAGTAGCAACAGTTACAACAGTAGTATTAATATAATAACAGTAATTAGCAGTAGTAATAATAATAGTAGCAAAAATAGCAGTACCTGTAATAAAAAGTAGTTGTAATAGCAGTAGAAGTAATATGAGGAGTAATAATAATAATAATAATAATAATAATAATAATAATAATAATAATAATAATAATAATAGTAGCAATAGGTATATTAGCAGTAGTAGTTGATAATAATAATAATAATAATAATAATAATAATAATAATAATAATAATAATGTATTATTATTAATATTATTATTTTATATGATAGTAATATTATTAGTAGTAATAAATAGTAACAGTAATGGTAAACATAGTAGTTGTTGTTGTAATAATAATAATAATAATAATAATAATAATAATAATAATAATAATAATAATAAAAAATAATAGTAGCAATAGGTATATTAGCAGCAGTAGTTGTTAATAATTTAACAACTAACTACTGCTAATATACCTATTGCTACTATTATTATTATTATTATTATTATTATTATTATTATTATTATTATTATTATTATTATTTTATATGATAGTAATATTAGTAGTAATAAATAGTAACAGTAATAGTAAACATAGTAGTAATTGTAGTAATAATAATAATAATAATAATAATAATAATAATAATAATAATAATAATAATAATAATAATAATAATAGTGGTAGTGATATTAATAGTAACAGTAGTATTAACAATAGTAGTAGTTAGAGATGAGCAAACAGTGTTCTATCGAACTCATGTTCGATCGGGTATTAGGCTGTTCGGCATGTTCGAATCGAATCGAACACCGCGTGGTAAAGTGCGCCATTACTCGATTCCCCTCCCACCTTCCCTGGCGCCTTTTTTGCTCCAATAACAGCGCAGGGTAGGTGGGACAGGAACTACGACACCGGTGACGTTGAAAAAAGTAGGCAAAACCCATTGGCTGCCGAAAACATGTGACCTCTAATTTAAAAGAACAGCGCCGCCCAGGTTCGCGTCATTCTGAGCTTGCAATTCACCGAGGACGGAGGTTTCCGTCCAGCTAGCTAGGGCTTAGATTCTGGGTAGGCAGGGACAGGCTAGGATAGGAAGGAGAAGACAACCAACAGCTCTTGTAAGAGCTAAATTCCAGGGAGAAGCTTGTCAGTGTAACGTGGCACTGACGGGCTCAATCGCCGCAACCCAGCTTTCCCAGGATCCTGAATGGAATACACTGTCAGTGTATTCCCGTATACCCGATATATACCCCCGATACCCGTTCCAACGGTGTGCCCCCCCACCTTCACCCCAGAAATACCCTGCAAGTCCCCTAGCAATAGAATTGGGGCTATATACACCCACTATTTTTGCTACTGCCATATAGTGCCATTGTCTCACTGGGAATTCAAAGAATATATTGGGCTTACATATAACTTCAATTCCAGGGAGAAGCTTGTCAGTGTAACGTGGCACTGACGGGCTCAATCGCCGCAACCCAGCTTTCCCAGGATCCTGAATGGAACACACTGACAGTGTATTCCCGTATACCCCATATATACACCCCAAATCCCCGTTCCAACGGTGTGCCCCCCCACCTTCACCTCAGAAATACCCTGCAAGTCCCCTAGCAATAGAATTGGGGCTATATACACCCACAATTTTTGCTACTGGTATACAGTGCCATTGTCTCACTGGGAATTCAAAGAATATATGGGGGTTATGTGCACCCACAATTTTTAATACTGCTATACAGTGCCATTGTCTGACTGGGAATTCAAAGAATATATGGGGGTTATGTGCACCCACAATTTTTAATACTGGTATATAGTGCCATTGTCTGACTGGGAATTCAAAGAATATATGGGGGTTACGTGCACCCACAATTTTTAATACTGCTATACAGTTCCTTTGTCTGACTGGGAATTCAAAGAATATATGGGGGTTATGTGCACCCACAATTTTTAATACTGGTATACAGTGCCATTGTCTGACTGGGAATTCAAAGAATATATGGGGGTTATGTGCACCCACAATTTTTAATACTGGTATACAGTGCCATTGTCTGACTGGGAATTCAAAGAATATATGGGGGTTATGTGCACCCACAATTTTTAATACTGCTATACAGTGCCATTGTCTCACTGGGAATTCAAAGAATATATGGGGGTTATGTGCACCCACAATTTTTAATACTGGTATACAGTGCCATTGTCTGACTGGGAATTCAAAGAATATATGGGGGTTATGTGCACCCACAATTTTTACTACTGGTATACAGTGCCATTGTCTGACTGGGAATTCAAAGAATATATGGGGGTTACGTGCACCCACAATTTTTAATACTGGTATACAGTGCCATTGTCTGACTGGGAATTCAAAGAATATATGGGGGTTATGTGCACCCACAATTTTTAATACTGCTATACAGTGCCATTGTCTGACTGGGAATTCAAAGAATATATGGGGGTTACGTGCACCCACAATTTTTAATACTGCTATACAGTGCCATTGTCTGACTGGGAATTCAAAGAATATATGGGGGTTATGTGCACCCACAATTTTTACTACTGGTATACAGTGCCATTGTCTGACTGGGAATTCAAAGAATATATGGGGGTTACGTGCACCCACAATTTTTAATACTGGTATATAGTGCCATTGTCTGACTGGGAATTCAAAGAATATATGGGGGTTATGTGCACCCACAATTTTTAATACTGGTATACAGTGCCATTGTCTGACTGGGAATTCAAAGAATATATGGGGGTTATGTGCACCCACAATTTTTACTACTGGTATACAGTGCCATTGTCTGACTGGGAATTCAAAGAATATATGGGGGTTACGTGCACCCACAATTTTTAATACTGGTATACAGTGCCATTGTCTGACTGGGAATTCAAAGAATATATGGGGGTTATGTGCACCCACAATTTTTAATACTGGTATATAGTGCCATTGTCTGACTGGGAATTCAAAGAATATATGGGGGTTACGTGCACCCACAATTTTTAATACTGCTATACAGTGCCATTGTCTGACTGGGAATTCAAAGAATATATGGGGGTTATGTGCACCCACAATTTTTAATACTGGTATACAGTGCCATTGTCTGACTGGGAATTCAAAGAATATATGGGGGTTATGTGCACCCACAATTTTTACTACTGGTATACAGTGCCATTGTCTGACTGGGAATTCAAAGAATATATGGGGGTTACGTGCACCCACAATTTTTAATACTGGTATACAGTGCCATTGTCTGACTGGGAATTCAAAGAATATATGGGGGTTATGTGCACCCACAATTTTTAATACTGCTATACAGTGCCATTGTCTGACTGGGAATTCAAAGAATATATGGGGGTTATGTGCACCCACAATTTTTAATACTGGTATACAGTGCCATTGTCTGACTGGGAATTCAAAGAATATATGGGGGTTACGTGCACCCACAATTTTTAATACTGCTATACAGTTCCTTTGTCTGACTGGGAATTCAAAGAATATATGGGGGTTATGTGCACCCACAATTTTTAATACTGGTATACAGTGCCATTGTCTGACTGGGAATTCAAAGAATATATGGGGGTTATGTGCACCCACAATTTTTAATACTGGTATACAGTGCCATTGTCTGACTGGGAATTCAAAGAATATATGGGGGTTATGTGCACCCACAATTTTTAATACTGCTATACAGTTCCTTTGTCTCACTGGGAATTCAAAGAATATATGGGGGTTATGTGCACCCACAATTTTTAATACTGCTATACAGTTCCTTTGTCTCACTGGGAATTCAAAGAATATATGGGGGTTATGTGCACCCACAATTTTTAATACTGGTATACAGTGCCATTGTCTGACTGGGAATTCAAAGAATATATGGGGGTTATGTGCACCCACAATTTTTAATACTGGTATACAGTGCCATTGTCTGACTGGGAATTCAAAGAATATATGGGGGTTACGTGCACCCACAATTTTTAATACTGCTATACAGTTCCTTTGTCTCACTGGGAATTCAAAGAATATATGGGGGTTATGTGCACCCACAATTTTTACTACTGGTATACAGTGCCATTGTCTGACTGGGAATTCAAAGAATATATGGGGGTTACGTGCACCCACAATTTTTAATACTGCTATACAGTTCCTTTGTCTCACTGGGAATTCAAAGAATATATGGGGGTTATGTGCACCCACAATTTTTAATACTGGTATACAGTGCCATTGTCTGACTGGGAATTCAAAGAATATATGGGGGTTATGTGCACCCACAATTTTTAATACTGGTATACAGTGCCATTGTCTGACTGGGAATTCAAAGAATATATTGGGGTTACGTGCACCCACAATTTTTACTACTGGTATACAGTGCCATTGTCTGACTGGGAATTCAAAGAATATATGGGGGTTATGTGCACCCACAATTTTTACTACTGGTATACAGTGCCATTGTCTGACTGGGAATTCAAAGAATATATGGGGGTTACGTGCACCCACAATTTTTAATACTGGTATACAGTGCCATTGTCTGACTGGGAATTCAAAGAATATATGGGGGTTATGTGCACCCACAATTTTTAATACTGGTATATAGTGCCATTGTCTGACTGGGAATTCAAAGAATATATGGGGGTTACGTGCACCCACAATTTTTAATACTGCTATACAGTGCCATTGTCTGACTGGGAATTCAAAGAATATATGGGGGTTATGTGCACCCACAATTTTTAATACTGGTATACAGTGCCATTGTCTGACTGGGAATTCAAAGAATATATGGGGGTTATGTGCACCCACAATTTTTACTACTGGTATACAGTGCCATTGTCTGACTGGGAATTCAAAGAATATATGGGGGTTACGTGCACCCACAATTTTTAATACTGGTATACAGTGCCATTGTCTGACTGGGAATTCAAAGAATATATGGGGGTTATGTGCACCCACAATTTTTAATACTGGTATACAGTGCCATTGTCTGACTGGGAATTCAAAGAATATATGGGGGTTACGTGCACCCACAATTTTTAATACTGCTATACAGTTCCTTTGTCTCACTGGGAATTCAAAGAATATATGGGGGTTATGTGCACCCACAATTTTTAATACTGGTATACAGTGCCATTGTCTGACTGGGAATTCAAAGAATATATGGGGGTTACGTGCACCCACAATTTTTAATACTGGTATACAGTGCCATTGTCTGACTGGGAATTCAAAGAATATATGGGGGTTATGTGCACCCACAATTTTTAATACTGGTATACAGTGCCATTGTCTGACTGGGAATTCAAAGAATATATGGGGGTTATGTGCACCCACAATTTTTACTACTGGTATACAGTGCCATTGTCTGACTGGGAATTCAAAGAATATATGGGGGTTACGTGCACCCACAATTTTTAATACTGGTATACAGTGCCATTGTCTGACTGGGAATTCAAAGAATATATGGGGGTTATGTGCACCCACAATTTTTAATACTGGTATATAGTGCCATTGTCTGACTGGGAATTCAAAGAATATATGGGGGTTACGTGCACCCACAATTTTTAATACTGGTATACAGTGCCATTGTCTGACTGGGAATTCAAAGAATATATGGGGGTTATGTGCACCCACAATTTTTAATACTGGTATACAGTGCCATTGTCTGACTGGGAATTCAAAGAATATATGGGGGTTATGTGCACCCACAATTTTTACTACTGGTATACAGTGCCATTGTCTGACTGGGAATTCAAAGAATATATGGGGGTTACGTGCACCCACAATTTTTAATACTGGTATACAGTGCCATTGTCTGACTGGGAATTCAAAGAATATATGGGGGTTATGTGCACCCACAATTTTTAATACTGGTATACAGTGCCATTGTCTGACTGGGAATTCAAAGAATATATGGGGGTTATGTGCACCCACAATTTTTACTACTGGTATACAGTGCCATTGTCTGACTGGGAATTCAAAGAATATATGGGGGTTACGTGCACCCACAATTTTTAATACTGGTATACAGTGCCATTGTCTGACTGGGAATTCAAAGAATATATGGGGGTTACGTGCACCCACAATTTTTAATACTGCTATACAGTGCCATTGTCTGACTGGGAATTCAAAGAATATATGGGGGTTATGTGCACCCACAATTTTTAATACTGGTATACAGTGCCATTGTCTCACTGGGAATTCCACAAATAATTTGGGGATTCATTCACCCTACATCTCAGGCTCTTGCCATATTCACCCAGGTTGTCAGTGCTGCACCAGCTCGTTCCCAGACAGCTCGGCCCGAAAAACGCGTTACCTATATAGAGGATTTGGACAATGAAGACAACATGTTCTAAATCTAATGTCTGCACCTTCTCCAGAATTAAAATAAAGGCAGCGTTTAACTTTCAAATAGCACTGCACAAAGGAAGAGCTTATCAGCTTGTCTCATGACATGCTACTGAAAAGTTTCATTTGTGTATCTTAATGTAAATATAGTTGTATAAGCTTTTTGGGTTTTAGGCACTGCCAAGTTATTTATTACCACCCACTCCCTTATAATGATGATGACGCCAAAGTCACTGTGGGTGTTCAGAGCTCACAGCTTTGGGTGACATTTGTCTTGCTCTCTGTCGGTACCAGCTGTCTTTTTGGATACCGTAAAGTTATGTTGACTTTATTAACAGCTATAGAAGCTTTAGCCAGGTTGTGACGGTGTGTAACCCTAACAACACTAAGTGGGATACACATTAATAGTCAGTCTATGTACGCTAAACGTATCACTGAAGTAATTTTTTTTCCCTCTCCCCTAATATAAGAAAGGAACAGACATTAGACCTAGACCGGGGTTCGAGGCTTGAAAAAATCCAGTATTATTTGTTCTTCATGATGTGAAATATGTGTTGAAAAGCAACCCAAGATGAAGTCAGCCATGTGTGCCAGTGTGTTACTTGGCATGCCTTTGCTGGCCCCAACTGTAAGGGTCACTCTCCATTTCCTCCATTTTCCACTCCCCTTCACACCATTTGTGGTGAAGCAATGGGATGCACTGAAGTGCACCCTCTAGCCTCGTGTGGGATAGGGACATCAGATGCCACTCCAACCCCCTCGTCTTCCTCCGCCAGCCAACGGTGCGAAGATGAGAGGAGTGTGCTCTGAATGTTTTCTGCCTAGCAGAGGCTAGTTCTCACTTACGAAAATGGCCCCACTTTGACCTGTATATCAGGCACAATGGTGTAGGTTTCAAAGAAACATGGCACCAACAAGTTGGAAAACGTGGGCCATGCGTGGACCGTGTTTGAGTCTGGCAAGCTCCAGATCTGCTACCAGGTTCCAGCCATTATCACAGGCGCAAAAATGCCAGGCCCCAGGTGTAGCAGGGAAAAAAAAATGCCATCTCAGCCAGGATGGCATCCCTGACCTCGGAGGCACTGTGCTGTCTGTCCCCCAAGCTGATCAGTTTCAGCACGGCCTACTGACATCTCCCCATGCCAGTGTTACAGTGTTTTCCGCTAGTAGCTGGGGTGGAGGTTGCAGCTTCGTAGGGTTTCAGTCTACTCCTGCCATGGCCTGGGAGAGGAGATAGGCCACCCCAGTTTGCACCCGGGGAACAGACTCCACCACATTCACCCTGCCTGTCATTAAAGATAAGCACTGCAGCATCCCTGACCACAGGCGCTTGTCCATGTGTCGGTGGTCAAGTGGACCTTGCAGCAAAGCGCAGAGCTCTGGGCCCGACTGATGTTATGGGACACATGCAGGCACAAGGCAGAGACAGCACACCAAGAGAAGTAGTAACGGCTAGGCCCAGCATAGGGAGGTGCCCCAGCTGCCATCTGCTGACGGAAGGCCTGGGTCTCCAGAAGCATAAACAAACACCAACATCTCCAGGGCCAGCAGTTTATCGATGAGGCTGTTACAGGCTTGGGCATGGGGGTGGGTTGTATTGTACTTCTGCCTGCAATGAAAAGCTTGGGAAATGTGGAGTGGCTGGGAAGAGGCGCATGATGGTGCAGGCCAAAAGGGCGCATGAGGGTGAACTCCCCAATGTGTCAGAGATAGGTGTGTAGGTGTCCTTGCATCATATACTTGCACCATATTTGGCTTTGGAAGTTAATTTTGTGCCAAAAAGTGGTTAAGACAGCGATCCCTCAGCTACTCCCGTTACATTGTCTATTGAAGTTACCATCTGTGGAAGTGGACCACCATTTCTAAGATCCCAAAGGAAGCAGGCAAGAGATGTGCAGTTCAGAAAAAAAGATGAGAAAATAAGTTTAGGCTGTAGAGCACAGAGGGATCGGAGAGGACAGAGCTGGTGTCGGCCAGGTATTCCCACAACATGCGCCTATACTTGTCCCTCCTGGTGACACTAGGCCCCTGAGTGGCAGTAATTTGTCCAGGGGGGCCATTAACGTGTTCCAGACCTAGGAATAAGTCTTCCAACAGGGTAGAGTTTTGCATGCCTTTGCTTCTACCCACTGTTTTTGCTGCTTAGCTTCCCTCCACATCTACACTGCTTTCACCCCTAAACATCACCCCAGTTTATGCCTTTGCTTCTACCCAGGTTTTTTGTTGATTTAGCTTCCCTCTACATCTACACTGCTTTAGCCCCTAGACATCACCCCTGTCCATGTGGGGTCGGTGGCCTCGTCATCCACCAACTCCTCTTCCAATTGCGCACTGCCCCCTTACTGCAAACCGCACATGACCACAGCTTGCCTTGATGGCAACTGTGTCTCATGATCCCCACTTAGGTCCAGACAAGTCGGTGGCGGGTCCAAAACCCCAAAATTGGAAGGAAATGGCAGATGCTGCAGTATTTCTAACACCTGTTCCTGGTGCTCGGGCCTGGTCTGTGTTGTACCCTGCACCCTGCTTAACGCATCTGCCATATCCGAAGTTGTGCTGAGCGCATGCTAATGTTTCGTGTCCAGTGCAATGGATGGGATGGGATTTCACATAAGTCTGCCACCCATGGCCACTCATGGTTGAGCAACTGAGGGAGTTGACTTTGACGAACCCGAGGGTTTTGGAGTTGGAACTACATCAAAGGTCTGTGCTGCTCACACACTCTGCTCAACACATGATATGTTTAGTGCCAGCAGTGTGGAGACGTCGCACAACAGCCGTTGTTCCAGCAGGTACAGGCGTGGTAGGAGTGCATAGAGGCTAGCAGCGGCAACTATACACTTTAAAAACTATCCGCACAAGCGCCACACTTTCACCAGTAGCTCAGGAACATTGGGGTACCTTTTTCAAAAGATTAGCAGCAATGAGTTAAAAACGTGGCCCAGGCATGGAATATGTTGCAGGCTGCCAAGCTACAGAGCCAATCCCAGGTTACGGCCATTATCACACATGACAACATGCCTGGGCCCAGGTGCAGTGGCAAAAACCACATTGCCGTCTCATCGAGGATGGCATGACTCACTTTGTAGGCAGTGTGCTGTCTGGCCCCCAAGCTGATGAGCTTCAGCACGGCCCGCTGACGTCTCCCCACACCAGTGTTGCAGCGTTTCCAGCTCGTAGCTGGGGTCAATTTAACAGCGGAGGAGGGTGGTGTTTCAGCCCTCCTCCCAGGAATGTTGTGTGGGGAGACAAGTCAGGCCACCACATTTTGCGACCCGGTCCACGCCTCAACTACATTCAACCACTGTGCCCAAATTGAAAGGTAGCGTCCCTGTCCGCATGCACTTGTCCATTCGTAACTGGTCACATGGAACTTTAGGGCTAAGCGCTGAATTTAGGGACCGCCTCATGTTTGGGGGAAAGTGCTGGTGTGGACGGCACAGTGCGGTGGCGCAGTAGACACTCTGCCCAAAAAGGGCAGAGTGTCCCCCAGCCGGGATTCCAACATCTCCTGGGCCAGATTTCTTGAGATGAGGCCGTTGAAGCCTTGGGCATGTGGGTGGGTTGCGCTGTACTTTAGCATGAAATGAAAGGCTTGGGAGATGGGGAGTTGCTGGGAAGAGGCGCATGATGGCGCGGGCAAAAGGAGAAATGGCAGGAAAAGGTGAGGATAAGGGTGAACTCCCCAAAGTGTCAGAGGCAGATGTGGAGGTGTCCTGGCTCCTGGTCTGGACTGCAGCGCCAGCCCTGTCAACAGTGGAAGAGGCAGTGGCCGCCAGGCCAAACGACGATTATCCTGCGCTTGCTCTCACCCCAGCCCAGGGCTTGCCTTCCAAATGATGGCACCCGCAAGAGGTGGTGAGATTCCTCTCCGCAGATCTCCAAACCATCTTGGACTTGCAAATTGCACTAAATTTGTCATGTAACTGACATGTATATGATGAGTCTATCCATTGTCTGTTCATTTTGGTGAAAGTCAGCCTGTCAGCTGACAGACAGCTGTGCTTGTCAGTGATGATGTCACCGGCTGCTTGTACCCCCAGTTTTTGCTGCTTAGCTTGCCTCCACATCCACACTGCTTTTGCCCCTACACATCACCCCTATCCATGCCTGTGCCTCTAGCCATAAGTCTGCCACCCATGGAAACTCATGGTGCAGAAAGTGAGGGAGCTGACTCTGAGGAACCCTTGGGTTTTGTAGCTGGTACTCCATCAAAGGTCTCTGCTGCTCACACACCCTGCTGAACATACGGTATCTAGGGTTAGAGCGTGTGGTGACCTCGCACAACAGTAGGTGCTTCAGGCAGATGTAGGCCTTGCTGGAGTGTATTGCGGCTAGCTCCAGGTACTGTAGACTTGGGAAAGTGGGTGTCCAAGTGCCGCACTTTCACCCTTAGCTCAGCTAATTTGGGGTATGTTTTTAAAAATCATTGCACCACTACATTGAACATGTGGGCCAGGCATGGAACGTGTTGGAGGCTGGCAAGCTCCAGAGCCCTCCAACAAGCTAAAAAACCTGGCCCCAGGGGCAGCGGGGATAAACAAATTGCCATCTCATCCAGGATGGCATCCCTGACCTCAGAGGCAGTGTGCTGTCTGTCTCCCAAGCTGATGAGCTTCAGCCCAGCCTGCTGACGTCTCCCCACACCAGTGTTGCAGCGTTTTCAGCTCGTAGCTGGGGTAAATCTAACAGCGGAGGAGGAGGAGGGTGGTGTTTCAGCCCTCCTCCCAGGAATGTTTTGTGGGGAAACAAGTCAGGAAAATTCTTGAAACGGGAGAGTTTTGCATCTTTGCCCTTGCTGCCTATGGACATCCCTTTGCCTCTAGCCACCATTTTCCCTGCTTTGCTTGCCTCCACATCCACACTGCTTTTGCCCCTAGACATCACCCCAGTCCATGCCTTAGCTTGTACCCCCAGTTTTTCCTGCTTAGCTTGCCTCCACATCCACACTGCTTTTGCCCCTAGACATCACCCCAGTCCATGCCTTAGCTTGTACCCCCAGTTTTTCCTGCTTAGCTTGCCTCCACATCCACACTGCTTTTGCCCCTAGACATCACCCCAGTCCATGCCTTAGCTTGTACCCCCAGTTTTTCCTGCTTAGCTTGCCTCCACATCCACACTGCTTTTGCCCCTAGACATCACCCCAGTCCATGCCTTAGCTTGTATCCCCAGTTTTTCCTGCTTAGCTTGCCTCCACATCCACACTGCTTTTGCCCCTAGACATCACCCCAGTCCATGCCTTAGCTTGTACCCCCAGTTTTTCCTGCTTAGCTTGCCTCCACATCCACACTGCTTTTGCCCCTAGACATCATCCCTATCCATGCCTCTTCCCCTAGCCATAACTCTGCCACCCCTGGAAACTCATGGTGCAGAAACTTTGGTTGCTGACTTTGAGGAACCCTTGGGTTTTGTAGATGGAACTCCATCAAAGGTCTGTGCAGCTCACACACCCTGCTCAAGATATGGTATTGTAGGGTTTCAGCGTGTGTGAATGACGGACAACAGCCTGTGTTTGGACAGATGTAGGCCTTGCTAGAGTGTTTTTAGGCTAGCAGCGACTCCTGTGCACTTGCAAAAGTGGGCGCACAAGCGCCGCATTTTCAACAGTAGCTTCGGTACATTTGGGTATGTTTTTAAAAAACTTTGCACCACTAGGTTAGACGTGGGCCAAACATGGAACGTGTTGGAGGCTGGCAAGCTCCAGAGCCGCTACCAGGTTCCAGCCATTATCACAGGCGTAAAAATGCCAGGCCCCAGGTGTAGCAGGGAAAAAAAAATGCCATCTCAGCCAGGATGGCATCCCTGACCTCGGAGGCACTGTGCTGTCTGTCCCCCAAGCTGATGAGCTTCAGCACCGCCTGCTGACGTCTCCCCACACCAGTGTTTTAGCGTTTGCCGCTAGTAGCTGTGGTGGAGGTTGCAGCGTCGTAGGGTTTCAGTCTACTCCTGCCATGAATTTTGGCCTGGGAGAGGAGATAGGCCCAGTTTGCACCCGAGGAACAGACTCCACCACATTCACCCTGCCTGTCATTAAAGATAAGCACTGCAGCATCCCTGACCACAGGCGCTTGTCCAAGTGTCGGTGGTCAAGTGGACCTTGCAGCAAAGCGCGGAACTAAGGGCCCACCTGATGTTGAGTGACACGTGCTGGTGCAAGGCGGGGACGCCACACCGGGAGAAGTTGAGACGGCTAGGGACGGCATAGTGAGGTGCCACAGTTGCCATCAGGTCCGGGAAGGCGGGAGTTTCAACAAGCCGGAACGCCAACCTCTCCTGGGCCAGCAGTTTAGCGATGTTGGCGTTCTAGGCTTGCGTGGGTGGGTGGTTAGCGGTGTATTTCTGCCGGCGCTCCAATGTCTGAGAGATGGTGGGTTGTTGTAAAGAAGCGCCTGATGGTGCCTTTGATGGTGCAGGAGAAGGAGATAAGACAGAAACAGGGGAGGATGAGGGAGAAGTCAACAAAGTGGCGGAGGCAGATGAAGTGATGTCCTGGCTCGTCCTCTGGAGTGCATCGCCAGCACTGTGAGCAGAGGCAGTGGCATGAACGGCGGGCGACGTTTGTCCTGCCGTTGCTGCCTGCCACTGATTCCATTGCTTGGATTCCAAATGACGGTGCATTGAAGTGGTGGACAGGTTGCTCTTCTCAGGGCCCCTACTCGATTTCGAGAGGCAAATTGTGTAGACGACACTATATCTGTCCTCGGCGCATTCCTTGAAAAAACTCTACACCTTCAAGAAACGTGCCCTCGATGGGGGAGTTTTTCTGGGCTGGGTACAAAAGGGAACATCTTCGGACATTCCGGGTCTGGCCTGGCTTCGGCAAAGCAGCTGACCTCTGCCTCTGGACATGTCTCTGCCTCTAGCTACCCTTTTTGGTGCTGCACCTGCCTCAACATCCACACTACTTTCCCAGCTTGACATCTGCCTTGTCCAGGTGGGGTCGGTGTCCTCGTCGTCCACCACCTCCTCTTCCAACTCCTGTCTCGCCTCCTCCTCCTGCACAATGCGCATGTCAACTGGCTGCCCTGACAGCAACTGCGTCTCATCGTCGTCGATGAGGGTGGGTTGCTGGTCATCCGCCACCAAATCGACCGGAGATGGAATGGAGGAGACTCTAGTGTTTGAGCATCTGGACACAGATACTCGTCTGTTAGGTCCGTGGAATCGCGAAATGGAGGGGCAGGTTGCGGTACAGTCAAAGGAAGGGAGAACAGCTCTGGGGAGCAGGGACAGTTGGGGTTATTGTTCTGAGAAGATTGGGAATTTTGGGTGGAAGGAGGACAAGACTGTTGGGTAAGAGGAGGTAGAGGCTGACTGGCTGGTGGACAATGTGCTTTAAGCGTTATCCGACAGCCATTGCAAGACCTGTTCCTGGTTCTCGGGCCTACTAATCTTTGTACCATTCAGCCTAGTTAATGTGGAACTTTTGTGCAAAGCGCAGAACTTAGGGCCCGCCTGATGTTAAGGGACACACGCTGGTACAAGGCTCAACTCACCCTAAGTGCCAAAAACACTGCTGGTGCAAGGCTCTACTCATGCCAAGGGCCTCAATCTCTGCTGGTAGCTCAGCTTAAGGTCATGTAACTTTGTTTGGAAGGGCTCATGTTAAGGGCTAGAAAAGTGAATTTTGGAAGGTCTTACCACATCTCACACACACACACACACACACACACACACACACTCAAAATGACAGTTAAGGGTGAGGGCTTTTGGAATTCCCATTGCCTATTCCATTTGTGGTTGTCATGGGGAACGTGATTTAAAGGGGTGGTTGTTACTGTTTGTTGAGCTTAAATTGGGGTTTGTGTCCATCCATTTGGGGAGTAAAGAAGGTTTCCAGGTATTTTCCCACTTTGATAGAGGTTTTTTTGAATGTGGAAAGTGTGTAGTTGTTAGGCAGTGATGTTGGGGTAATAGAGGGTCTTTGGTGTGTTAGATGCCCCCAGGCATGCTTCCCCTGCTGTCCCAGTGTCATTCCAGAGGTGTTGGCATCATTTCCTGGGGTGTCATAGTGGACTTGGTGACCCTCCAGACACGGATTTGGGTTTCCCCCTTAACGAGTATCTGTTCCCCATAGACTATAATGGGGTTCGAAACCCGTTCGAACACACGAACATTGAGCGGCTGTTCGAATCGAATTTCGAACCTCGAACATTTTAGTGTTCGCTCATCTCTAGTAGTAGTAGCTATAGTTATAATAGTAGTACTAATGGCAGCAGTAGTTGCAATATTAATGATAGTAATAGATGGAATTATTGTAACAGTAATAGTAGCAGTAATAAAAGTAGTAGTAATAACAGTAGTAGTAGTCTTCCAGAAAATGATTGCAATCACAAATTCTTTGGTATTATTATCTTCATTTAATTTGTCTTCAATGGAAAACCACAAAAAGAATTGTCAAAAAGCCAAATTGGATATAATTTCACAGCAAACATAAAAAAGGGGGTGGACAAAAGTATTGGCACTGTTTGAAAAATCATGTGATGCTTCTCTAAATTGTGTAATTAACAGCACCTGTTACTTATCTGAGGCACCTAACAGGTGGTGGCAATAACTAAATCACACTTGCAGTCAGTTGAAATTGATTAAAGTTGACTCAACCTCTGTCCTGTGTCCTTGTGACCCCTCCTCGTGTCCTCCAACCACAGTCGGCTGTATTATTAACATCACTTCACACAGAGAACTAAATGATCCTGCAGTGTGTCTGTGTTTCTTTCTTTTTTAGTTGCTATGATTCCTAGGATTTCTCTATCTGCCATGAGCTTGTATGCGTTTTCTCTCTTGTTATATACTACTGTACCATCCATGAAACTGTATCACTGAAATTTCCCCATTGTGGGACTATTAAAGGATTATCTTATCTTATCAGATACGCACATCTGCACACACTTCAAAACGCCATAGTATTAGATACGCATGTCTGCACACAGTTCCACACACCAGAGGATTAGATACACATGTCTACACACAGTACCACATGCTGTAGGATTAGATACGCACATCTGCACACATTTCCACATGCTGTAGGATTAGATACGCACATCTGCACACATTTCCACATGCTGTAGGATTAGATACGCACATATGCACACATTTCCACATGCCAGAGGATTAAGTACACGCATCTGCACACAGTTGTACACACCGTAGGATTAGATACATGCGTTTGCACTCAGTACCACATGCCGCATGATTAGATACACATGTTTACACACAGTTCCACACGCCGTAGGATTAGATACGCGCCTCTTCACACAATACCACACAGGGGAGGATTACATACGTGCATCTGCACACAGTACCACACGCCAAAGAATTAGATACACGTCTCAGCACACAGTACCACATGGGGAGGATTAGATACGCGTGTGTTACGGTTCTATATTATATATATATTTTTTTTAAACTACAGAACCTCTTCGCTGTAGAACACTACAGCGAGGTCCACAGGCCCAATGGTGGGTGGCTGTATGTCTGAACTCATATGTGAACTACTGCAAAGACACTGCAGCGTGGACTAAATGTGAACTACTGCAAGACACTGCAGCCTGAACTAAATGTGAACAGTGTGTACTGTGCGACATTAAATGTGAACAAGGTGCGACTAAAATCCTGTCAGTTTAGCTCACTGGCCAGGTGCATCAGTACAAGTGAAACACACAGCTGCCAAGGGTTAACACTCACCCCAGGCCAGCAAACACACACACTTACCCCTGCGACAGCTAGGAGATCAGGCCGGAAGTTTTGGAACATTCTCCTGCACACAGCTTGGAGTTACCAGGGGAGTTTGCATACTCCGGCACACAGCTTGGAGCCATCGAACAGCCACACTACGCACACAGCTAGGAGCCATACATGAAGTCAGACAGTACACATAGGCTATCTCAGAGACCATACCTGCTGCATATCTACAAGCTGGAATGGCGTCTACTGCTCCTAGCCCTGGTGTAGATCTAGCAGTTCAGGGTTTACAGGTCCTACCTAACAGCACCCAGGAGAAGCAGAGGAACCCCACACAGAGGCCTAGTCTGACAACCTGCCTGAGTACTGGAGCCTATCCCTGACTACTGTCATTCACTCTGTGGACTTTGAGGAAGTTTTAGTGGAAGTGTGAGTACCCGGCGGGTGTCGGCTCACACTATTTAAAGGGAAGTCCCCGCCCAATAGGGGCAGTGGCCATGACCTCACCGCTCATGCTCAGTGGGGGAGAAATGGCACTTAGCTTGTGAGTGGCTCCAATAGGTCTGAGCATGCTCAGTATGGTGAAAGCTGGATAGTTAGACTGACCTGCAGGTGGTGCTGTGCGCTATGATGACAACCTGCGGGACCCAATCCTAACAGCATGTCTACACACAGTACCACACGTCAGAGTATTAGATACGTGCGTCTGCACACATTACCACACGCCGGGGATTGGATACATGCGTCTGCACACAGTTCCACACACCAGAGGATTAAATACGCATATCTTCACACAGTACCACATGCCATAGGATTAGATACGGGCATCTGCACACATTTCCACATGCCAGAGGATTAGATATGTGCCTCTTCACGCAATACCACACAGGGGAGGATTTGATATGCACATCTGCACACAGTTCCACATGCTGAAGGCTTAGATAATAGATACGTGTATCTGCACAAAGTACCACATGGGGGAGGATTAGATATGCACCTCTTCACACAATACTACACAGGGGAGGATTAGATACACCCATCTGCACACAGTTCAACACGCCGAAGGATTAGATACGCATGTCTACACACAGTTGTACACGCCAAAGGATTAGATACACGAGTCTGCACACAGTACCACATGCCGTATGCTTAGATACGTGCATCTACACAGTTTCACATGCCGTAGGGTTAGATACGCGCCTCTTCACACAATACCACACAGGGGAGGATTAGATACGTGCGTCTGCACACAATACCACACAACCGAGGATTTGATATGCGTGTCTGTACACAGATCCACATGCTGAAGACTTAGATACGTGTATCTGCGCAAAGTACCACACGGGGAGGATTAGATACGCACCTCTTCACACAATACCACACAGGGAAGGATTAGATACGCACATCTGCACACAGTTCAACATTAGAGATGAGCGAACACTAAAATGTTCGAGGTTCGAAATTCGATTCGAACAGCCGCTCACTGTTCGAGTGTTCGAATGGGTTTCGAACCCCATTATAGTCTATGGGGAACATAAACTCGTTAAGGGGGAAACCCAAATTCGTGTCTGGAGGGTCACCAAGTCCACTATGACACCCCAGGAAATGATACCAACACCCTGGAATGACACTGGGACAGCAGGGGAAGCATGTCTGGGGGCATAAAAGTCACTTTATTTCATGGAAATCCCTGTCAGTTTGCGATTTTCGCAAGCTAACTTTTCCCCATAGAAATGCATTGGCCAGTGCTGATTGGCCAGAGTACGGAACTCGACCAATCAGCGCTGGCTCTGCTGGAGGAGGCGGAGTCTAAGATAGCTCCACACCAGTCTCCATTCAGGTCCGACCTTAGACTCCGCCTCCTCCGGCAGAGCCAGCGCTGATTGGCCGAAGGCTGGCCAATGCATTCCTATGCGAATGCAGACTTAGCAGTGCTGAGTCAGTTTTGCTCAACTACACATCTGATGCACACTCGGCACTGCTACATCAGATGTAGCAATCTGATGTAGCAGAGCCGAGGGTGCACTAGAACCCCTGTGCAAACTCAGTTCACGCTAATAGAATGCATTGGCCAGCGCTGATTGGCCAATGCATTCTATTAGCCCGATGAAGTAGAGCTGAATGTGTGTGCTAAGCACACACATTCAGCACTGCTTCATCAAGCCAATACAATGCATTAGCCAGTGCTGATTGGCCAGAGTACGGAATTCGGCCAATCAGCGCTGGCCAATGCATTCTATTAGCCCGATGAAGTAGAGCTGAATGTGTGTGCTAAGCACACACATTCAGCACTGCTTCATCAAGCCAATACAATGCATTAGCCAGTGCTGATTGGCCAGAGTACGGAATTCGGCCAATCAGCGCTGGCTCTGCTGGAGGAGGCGGAGTCTAAGGTCGCTCCACACCAGTCTCCATTCAGGTCCGACCTTAGACTCCGCCTCCTCCGGCAGAGCCAGCGCTGATTGGCCGAAGGCTGGCCAATGCATTCCTATGCGAATGCAGACTTAGCAGTGCTGAGTCAGTTTTGCTCAACTACACATCTGATGCACACTCGGCACTGCTACATCAGATGTAGCAATCTGATGTAGCAGAGCCGAGGGTGCACTAGAACCCCTGTGCAAACTCAGTTCACGCTAATAGAATGCATTGGCCAGCGCTGATTGGCCAATGCATTCTATTAGCCCGATGAAGTAGAGCTGAATGTGTGTGCTAAGCACACACATTCAGCACTGCTTCATCAAGCCAATACAATGCATTAGCCAGTGCTGATTGGCCAGAGTACGGAATTCGGCCAATCAGCGCTGGCCAATGCATTCTATTAGCCCGATGAAGTAGAGCTGAATGTGTGTGCTAAGCACACACATTCAGCTCTACTTCATCGGGCTAATAGAATGCATTGGCCAGCGCTGATTGGCCAGAGTACGGAACTCGACCAATCAGCGCTGGCTCTGCTGGAGGAGGCGGAGTCTAAGGTCGGACCTGAATGGAGACTGGTGTGGAGCGATCTTAGACTCCGCCTCCTCCAGCAGAGCCAGCGCTGATTGGCCGAATTCCGTACTCTGGCCAATCAGCACTGGCTAATGCATTGTATTGGCGTGATGAAGCAGTGCTGAATGTGTGTGCTTAGCACACACATTCAGCTCTACTTCATCGGGCTAATAGAATGCATTGGCCAGCGCTGATTGGCCGAATTCCGTACTCTGGCCAATCAGTGCTGGCCAATGCATTCTATTAGCTTGATGAAGCAGAGTGTGCACAAGGGTTCAAGCGCACCCTCGGCTCTGATGTAGGAGAGCCGAGGGTGCACTTGAACCCTTGTGCACCCTCAGCTCTGCTACATCAGAGCCGAGGGTGCGCTTGAACCCTTGTGCACACTCTGCTTCATCAAGCTAATAGAATGCATTGGCCAGCGCTGATTGGCCAATGTATTCTATTAGCCTGATGAAGTAGAGCTGAATGTGTGTGCTAAGCACACACATTCAGCTCTACTTCATCGGGCTAATAGAATGCATTGGCCAGCGCTGATTGGCCAGAGTACGGAACTCGACCAATCAGCGCTGGCTCTGCTGGAGGAGGCGGAGTCTAAGATCGCTCCACACCAGTCTCCATTCAGGTCCGACCTTAGACTCCGCCTCCTCCAGCAGAGCCAGCGCTGATTGGCCGAATTCCGTACTCTGGCCAATCAGCACTGGCTAATGCATTGTATTGGCTTGATGAAGCAGTGCTGAATGTGTGTGCTTAGCACACACATTCAGCTCTACTTCATCGGGCTAATAGAATGCATTGGCCAATCAGCGCTGGCCAATGCATTCTATTAGCGTGAACTGAGTTTGCACAGGGGTTCTAGTGCACCCTCGGCTCTGCTACATCAGATTGCTACATCTGATGTAGCAGTGCCGAGTGTGCATCAGATGTGTAGTTGAGCAAAACTGACTCAGCACTGCTAAGTCTCTGCATTCGCATAGGAATGCATTGGCCAGCCTTCGGCCAATCAGCGCTGGCTCTGCCGGAGGAGGCGGAGTCTAAGGTCGGACCTGAATGGAGACTGGTGTGGAGCGATCTTAGACTCCGCCTCCTCCAGCAGAGCCAGCGCTGATTGGTCGAGTTCCGTACTCTGGCCAATCAGCGCTGGCCAATGCATTCTATTAGCCCGATGAAGTAGAGCTGAATGTGTGTGCTTAGCACACACATTCAGCTCTACTTCATCAGGCTAATAGAATACATTGGCCAATCAGCGCTGGCCAATGCATTCTATTAGCTTGATGAAGCAGAGTGTGCACAAGGGTTCAAGCGCACCCTCGGCTCTGATGTAGCAGAGCTGAGGGTGCACAAGGGTTCAAGTGCACCCTCGGCTCTCCTACATCAGAGCCGAGGGTGCGCTTGAACCCTTGTGCAGCCTCGGCTCTGCTACATCAGAGCCGAGGGTGCGCTTGAACCCTTGTGCACACTCTGCTTCATCAAGCTAATAGAATGCATTGGCCAGCACTGATTGGCCAGAGTACGGAATTCGGCCAATCAGCGCTGGCCAATGCATCCCTATGGGAAAAAGTTTATCTCACAAAAATCACAATTACACACCCGATAGAGCCCCAAAAAGTTATTTTTAATAACATTCCCCCCTAAATAAAGGTTATCCCTAGCTATCCCTGCCTGTACAGCTATCCCTGTCTCATAGTCACAAAGTTCACATTCTCATATGACCCGGATTTGAAATCCACTATTCGTCTAAAATGGAGGTCACCTGATTTCGGCAGCCAATGACTTTTTCCAATTTTTTTCAATGCCCCCAGTGTCGTAGTTCCTGTCCCACCTCCCCTGCGCTGTTATTGGTGCAAAAAAGGCGCCAGGGAAGGTGGGAGGGGAATCGAATTTTGGCGCACTTTACCACGTGGTGTTCGATTCGATTCGAACATGGCGAACACCCTGATATCCGATCGAACATGTGTTCGATAGAACACTGTTCGCTCATCTCTATTCAACATGCCAGAGGATTAGATACATGAGTCTACACACAGTTCCACAAGGACAGGATTAAATACGCATATCTGCACACAGTACCCCTCGCCAGAGGATTGGATACGCACATCTGCACACAGTTCCACATGCCGTAGTATTTAGATATGCGAGTCTGCACACAGTACCACACGCCGGGGAATTGAATACATGTGTCTGCACACAGTTCCACACACCAGAGGATTAGATACACACATCTGCACACAGTACCACATGCCATAGGATTAGATAGGTGCGTCTTCACACAGTTCCACATGCCAGAGGATTAGATATGCACGTCTGCACACAATTCCACACGCCGGAGGATTAGATACACACATCTTTAAAAAATACCAAACAATGGAGGATTAGATACGCGCCACTGCACACAATACTACACGGCAGAAGGTTAGATACACACTACTGCACACAATACCACATGAGGAGGGTTAGATACACACATCTGCACACAGTGCCACATGGCAGAGGATTTGATATGCATGTCAGCACACATTACCATATGCCGGAGGATTAGATACAGGTGTCTGCACACAGTACCACACGCTGGAGGATTCCATACACAAGTCAGCACACAGTTCCACATGCTGGAGGATTAGATACGCACCACTCCACACAGTACCACATGCCAGTGGAATACATATGTGCGTCAGCACACAGTACCACACGCTGGAGGATTAGATACATCGCTCTTAACAGAGTGCCACATATTAGATTTTTACTCCAGCTTTTCATAGCAATCCAGCCATTTTTCTTCACTACTTTATGTCAGCCTTAAAAGTGCAGGGCGCTGTGAATGACACTGTTACACAAGGTCACATACACACAGCTTTACTCCAGGTCTCCATAGCAACCGATTGCAGGTTTTCACTAATATTCAGAATGAGATACACATGATAACATGATGCTTATGGACACACACAAACGATATACAAAATACATCAGTGCAAAACTGGACAATTCTTATGGGGCCTCTACAAAAACATAAAATGTAATATACCCGTGCGGAGCCGAGTCCTCCTGCTAGTATAAATATAAATATGGTAAAGTTACCCTATAATTTCACTATCATTAATATTTGATGAATCAGTGACATAATAGTAAATTCTAATGTGAACAAAGTTGTCACACAATGCCCATACATAAACAAATATAGGTATTACCACAGAATGGATGATGGGTATTAGTGGTTCACTAAGGAAGCCAATAGCAATGATGTCAGTAATATGCAAGAGCAGTCACAATTTCACCTGCTGGAAAGTGTCCTGCTAATTCATAGTATGATAGGGATAGGGAAAAATCGTCTTTACTACCCAAAGGTTGAATACCATAATGCTTACCCATAAGAACAAACTGACATCAAGCACGCAATGTGGGGGATGCCCGCCGCCGAACGTTGAGTGTAAGCACCGGGTCACACACACTGATGTGTTCCGTTTGGAAGGAGTCCGCATGAGGACCCTCCCGGACGGAATACAAGCGCAACTGCAAGTGCTGTGCAGTTCAAGCGCATGGACCTCACAGACTATAATGGGGTCCGTGTGCTTGCCGCGCACTGCCCGTTCAAATGATTCATGCGGGCAGTGAACAGCAAACACACGGACCCCATCATAGTCTATGGGGTCCATGCGCTTGAACTGCATAGCACTTGCAGTTGCACTTCTATTCCATGCGAGAGGGTACTCATGCGGACTCCTTCCGAACGGAACGCATCAGCATGTGTGAACCGGCCCTTATATTTACCTCATTTCTTTTTTTTTTTCGTTTTTGTGTATCTTTTTTCTGCTAGCAGAATATACTAGCAGAAAAAGGGACCCATTGAAGTCAATGGGAGGCTTTTTTTTTCAGTGCTGAAATTCCACACCAAATTCCTCACCATTGTCCTCCATGTGAACTGACCCAAAGCCCTCATATAACTCTGAGAATGGAAGAAAAGAAAAGGGTTTGGAAGGCAGGAAGTCAAAATAATAAAAAGGGTAGGAAGGGGTTAATTTTATTTCCAGAAATGAATACGCAGCTGATAATAAAAAAGTGGAAATTAAAATTTTTCCAGAGATATGCCATTTCAGTTCTTGATACGTTGCACTCCGCTTGTGTTACCAGAGACACACACTCCAAAAACTGGTAAGCGGGTATCTTAAGTACAACAGCTTTTGGAGCGTTCCTCTCTGATACAATGCCACCGAGCAGTCGGCATATTTGAATACCCGACATCCGCCATACTATTACAGTGGATGACAGGAAGGGGTTAATAGGTTTCACTTTATTTTAACACTTTTTTTTTATTACATATACTTGATGTCTCACTTAGGGACCTGAACTAGTGATGCTGCACTCAGTGGTCAGAAGACATGGGCAGGTGTGTCCCAGTGCCGGTTGTATCAGATATGACGCTCAAACAGTGTAACGCGATGCGGCCTATGTCACTAGTATCTCCAGGATATCTGAGCAGTCTGATGCAGACAGGTGTCTCGTGAACATGGCAGCAGTTTGTGAGTCAAGTGACTTTGAACATAGGATGATAATCGATGCAAGACGCATGGGGCATAGCATTTTGGAGATTACCCAGGAATTTGGGTTTCCGAGGTCAACAGTGTCTGAGGAAGACCTGCAATATAGCAGAGACAACGTTGGCAGCCGCGTAAACCAGTGGACTGGTCGACCACGAGTGTTCGATGAATGGACATCACATCACCTCCTCAAAGTCGTATGGGGCTCGTGACGGTCTACTGTGGGTCAAATAACCACGGATTTGAATGTGGGGCACCAGGAACCCATTTCCACCTGGTCAGTATGCCGAGAACTGCACCGCATAGGATTCAATAGTCGACGCCCGACCCATGTCCCTCTGTGATGCAGCAACACTGAGCTCAAAGACTGGCATGGGCCCGCAATCATCGTCATTGGAAATGGAAGAGTGGCGGCATGTGGCATGGTCTGATGAATCACGGTTCCAGTTGTACAGAGCTGATGGGTGTGTGAGAGTGTGGCGTATGCCCCATGAAGCCATGGATCCTACATGCCAACAGGGACATGTCCAGGCGGGAGGTGGCTCCGTCAAAGTCTGGGCCATGTTCACATAGTCACAATTGGGCCCCATTATCTGGGTGCAGGGATCAATGACCGGTGTTTGATTAGTGCAACTTATGGCAGATCATCTGCACCCCTTTCTTTTGTTCTCACACATATATTTTTTATCACTTTGTCTATCTCTCCTATTTTATTTGCTGTTCCCTTGTGATAGTGACTTTTCTGATTTTTTTTTTTTTTTTTTCCACTAGTGCACAGAATAGTCAGTATATTAGTTATTTTAGTATGAACTCCATTGTATGTGGTTATATAAACCTCTCCCTGCTCCAACCTCTGCAGCACAGCTGAAGGATCCCTCACGTTCTGTGCTGCTGCTGCTGATACATCTGCTGGGACACACAAGGATCTTCTGTCTTCTAGTGAACATGTTAGTATTGTTTTTGGCTTTTTGTATTACTTTCTGTATCTCTAAGACTCAGGACCCTGCAGATCAATGTGATCTGGTAATAAAGAATTATACCACTGAATACAAATATTCTCAGGAAGGAGATATCATTCTAGGAGGGATCTTCACTGTCCATTCCTGGGTGATACGGATGAAGACTAAGCTTAACTATGCCTCTATTTGTACCGGGTAAGTAAGAAACATCATATACTGTATAAAACCAAGAGATACAAGAAGAGTGTAAAACATTCCCATTTGTAGTGGACAGTTCTCCTGTTACAGATCAGCCCTCTCAGGAGATAACACTATGAAGGCCGGGTCTGATCTGTATTACACCCTGTATTGTCTCATATGTTGTACTACAATAATCCGTGTTAGCCAGAAAGTAGTCATGGCAAATATTCTGTGTCATAAAAGATCAAATCAATATATCACAGAACACACAAGTGGAGGATCTTATAGAAAGGTTTAATCTAGTGGTGTAACTAGGAATAGCGGGGCGCTGTGGTGAACCTTTGACACGGGGCTCCGCTCCAAGAATTCTTATGACCATGTGATATTTCAGTTTTACCTTTTCTAATAAATTTGCAAAAATATCTATATTTCTGTTTTTTACAGTCAAGATGGGGCGGAGTGCACAGTAATGAGACATAAAATGTACTTTTTTATTTTTAGCTAATGGCTTCAATGAGAGTGAAAAAATTAAAGGGTCTGAATACTTTCCGTACCCACTGCAGATCATATAGTGATTTCTTTAGGGAATGGTGGAAATACACAATAAACCTCTGTATACACATACAGAATATATAGTACTGGATACTAGGTGGGGCTGGTTCCCTCCCGACTCCATTTGTTTCATAGAAATATACAGTGGATGGAGATAAATGAAATGGGGCACCAGGACAAATTTACCTGTGCTTTAAGTGACTAGATATGTCTTATCCAAAAGCTACTCTTTTAGCAGTGGTTGATAGCAGAGGACGATTGCTTCTACCGCCTCCCTCATTTTGTGGCTGTAAGGTGAAGTGCACATGGCTTCTTACATGCTGGGGACGCTGTTTTAGCAGCAGAATTTGGTGAATGATTACTAAATGCAGCAAACCACAGGGATAATGTGTTCATGTGAAACCAGCAGTTGGGGGCTCATAAAGAGTATGGTACTTTCTGTACACCCTTTGAGGAGGCCACCAAATGTGTCATCAGCAGGGTCAATTGCAGCATCAGATATCATATTTTACAAGACACACATAGTCAGGCAGTGAGAGGTAGAAGAAGAATATCAGCTTATCTTGCCCCATCCTGGGGTGGTGGAAAAGGAACTATAGAAGGATGAAGAACTGGGACTGGGTCATGGTGCTAGAGGACCTGGGACACCTAGGCTGAAGAATGAGTGAGAATTTCCTTTGAATGGCGCCCTTCATATTTCACACATAAGGAGTAGGCTGACCCTTATATGTTTTTCTAGAAATTCTGTATCTCATCAATGCTATTTTGTTGGGGAATTTGCTCCCATAAAGGGATGACAGCAGGGTAGTCTAGGTTCTCTTCTAGTCCCCAAATGTTGATCTCATCAGCGAAGATATCCCAGTCGTTTCTTCTGGCATGCCAGGCATACTGATAGTGTGGCAGATTTTTTTTTTTTCTTAAAATTCTGTATTTGTAACTCATCCACCTCCAATGTCATTTTGCTGATGCATCTGCTCCCATACAGGGATCATTTTGGGCAAAGCTTTTTTGAGAAAAGCCAATTCTTCCCTTTTCAACTTGCAGACAATCCGGACAAACTAACAGACTGCTACAATGTTTTTTTTCAAGTTCTGTAGTTTCCATTACTTTATTGTTTGATAGAATAAAAACAAAACCAAAGAAAACACCAATGCTTATTCCGAACCAATGACCATGATGCCATGTTATTGTGACATTCTGTCCATAAAGGGATCATTTTTTTATGTCTTTTATTCTAGAAAGTCACTTCATCACTTTTCAACAAGGCAGATTGTCACAAACCTTTCTTCAGAATAACAAGCCTATAGCACTTACTATCCACAAAATGGAATCATTTTTGTATAAAACCTTGCTTTTTCAATGCTACTGCCATGTATGTATAAAAAATCTTCTTAAAAAAGGGTAATTTTTGTGGAGTTTTAAATGGTAATTTGGGGTATAACAGTCCGTGGAGTCTCATCTTCCGTTGTGTGAGAGTTAAATGTTATTATTACTGCTTCTCCATTTATAAACGTGCATTCTGTGACTTCAATAGCGCTGTGATATATGGACACATCAGTCGTTAAGTTGATATCAAACGTAATTTATTCTTGTTGCTTTTTAAACTCCATTTGTTGTTTTAAGTTTTGTGAGTGTGAGTGGGGTCATTATGCAAATTGACTCCACATGCTGGACATGCGCAATGTCTTTTTCTATATAAGTGTTGTTTTTCTCTTTGGAAGTCAGGCTATGACTAAGGAACTGTTGTTCTGAAATGCATCAGCCGACGCCAAGCAATATATTATACACTTTTTCGGGAATAACCTTATGCCACTTTGCATTGTTTGTACCTTTTTAAATTGGACCGAATAAAGAATTTGATATTTTATTACGGGTAGAAGCGGGACACAGGCTGATATACCTCCCAACCATCCTATATTCAGAAGGAAAGTCTCAAATTCCGGGTGCTGTCCCAGTAGAAAGAAAATATGAGAGTACATTTCAACTTGAATTGAATGTAATGGTGATGCACATAATTGTCTATTCCCTGCCTCGTGCTCCCAATGTCTTAGGAGTAGAGATCACTTCATCGTGTCTACTACTCCTAAGGGCTCATTCACATCTGCGTTGTGCTCTCCGTACTTCAGGTTTCCATTTCCTGCATAAAACAGAGCAGGAGACGAAAACCTGCAGGAGTCTTTCTCACCCATTCATTTGAATGGGTGAGAAAGATGTCCGGCCGTGAGCGGCGGTGAGCATTTTGCGCTCTCCGCCGCGAAACCGGGTTTTTTAATCCGGACACAGAGTCGGACATGCAGTACTCTGTGTCCGGATTAAAAAATCCGGTTTCGCGGCGGAGAGCATAAAACGCTCACCGCCGGACCCGGTCTGTGCTTTCCGTCTTCTGGCATGCAGAAGATGGAAAGTACAGAACGGAGAGTAGAACGCAGGTGTGAACCTAGCGTAAGTAGAGAGGAGCGAATACTATTTGAAATGGCAGCTTCGGGTTAAGTGGCCGGACGCTGGCGCTTTCTGCGTGCCAGCTGTGTCCATTCATTCCAATGGGAGCGTGCTATTCGAAACTGTCGTTTCTCTCTACTTAGGAGTAGTAGACACGATGAAGTGATGTCATGTACACCACAATTGCTGTTCCCTGAAACCTCTAGGAGCAGAGACAGGAGAGAACATCAGGAGAGTGTGATGAGGCGAGTATTAGTTTTTGGTTTTGTTTTCCATTATACTATGGGCACTATACATAATTTTCTTTTTTCCAGAAAATGAACTATTTCTACCAGAAAATTATTGCTACAACAAATTATACACATGTTTATTTCCTTTGCTGGAATTGTGAATATGGTTACACGTACATATCCTGAGGACTTGATATTCCTTTGTCCACGGTGCGCAACATAATAGAGATGCCTATCTCCCTGGATGTGGATAGAAGAGAAACATTGATGAAAGGTTATAACGCAGGATAGTCCAGATGGAGAATAAGCAGCCTTAATCAAGTTCCAAAGAAATTCAAGCTGTCCTGCAGGCTCAGGGGGCACCAGTGTCAGCGTGAACTTTCCATCAACATTTGAATGAAATGAAACAATATGGCAGGAGAACCCAGGAGGACCCCACTACTGATCCAGAGACATAAAATACCTGCAGTTTGCCAAAATATACATGAGGAACCCAAAATTCTTCTGGGACAATATCTTGTGGACAGAGGAGACCAAGGTAGAACTGTTTACCGAAAACAGAATGAGGCCTACAAAGAAAACAACACAGTACCAAATGTCACATATGGTGGAGGTTCAAACATGTTTTGGGGTCGTCTTTCTGCCTCTGGCACTGGGTGCCTTGACACTGTACAAGGCATCATGAAATCTGATGATTACCAAGGGATTTTGTGTCTCAATGTAGGTCTCAGTGTCAGAAAGCTGGGTTTGCATCCAGAAATGGATGGAAATAAAGCGCTGGAGAGTTCTGTCCAGGGACCATGCCGGGCATTCGTCTCAGGAAAGGTCATCCAGGAGACCCAAGTCCTTCAGGGCCAGCTCGGATTTGGTCCATAAAATGGAGGCGGAATGAAGGCGCTCGGAGAAGGCATTTAACGCATCTTGGTTCAAGACCCTATTTCCCATCTCAGAATCACAACTGGGCTCCTGGGGGTTTCCCCCCAAAGTTGACATGGCAGTAGCCAAGCTGTCCAGGCGCACGGTGGTCCCGGCCGAGGATGGCTCCAACTTACAAGACCCCCTGGACCATCGTGTGGAAGACTCCCTGAGACAGGTATACACAGCGGCCTCCACTCAAGCTTCAGTGGGGATTTCCACCAGTGAAGTGGTAACAAGGCTCCGTTCTGACCTCTCCTCACTTGAGAGGGATATAGATTCAGGGGTACACCATGACAACCTGCTGGCCTCAATGTCTGACATCTCTCTGATGATTGACTTCCTTGCAGAAGCAGCATTTTATCAGACAAAGCTAGCCTCCAAGGCTATGGTTTTGTCGACTGCGGCCAGGCGTCCGCTATGGTTAAAGCCATGGAAAGTGGACAATGCCTCCAAATTCAGCCTATGTGCCTTACCCTTTGAGCTAGGCCGGCTATTTGAAAGAGAATTGGATCGGATAATGGAGGGTCTCTCTGACGCAAAAGGGAAGAACCTCCCTCAGCCCTCCAGGAGAAGACAGAGGTCGTCCTTTCGCGGTCGCGGATCTACAAGAGGAGCGTCTCACGGACAAAGTCACCCCGATACCCGGTCCAGAGGCAGAGGTCGAGGGTCCTCTCGAGGCCTTGACAAAAGAAGACCTTTCTGACTATCCCGCCCCCTACCCCCGTGCTCCTGCGGTAGTAGGCCGTCGCCTCTCACATTATGCGTCTGTTCCCGTCTTATTCAGGATCCGTGGGTCCTTCAAGTAGTCTAGGACGGGTACAAGATCAGTTTTTCCTCTCCTCCACCTGAGAAGTCTGTAAGGACCTGCCCTCTTCAGGGCACCAGACAACTTCATCTAGAAAAGTCCGTTCAGGAGTACGTGGACAAAGCCGCCTTGGAACCTGTTCCCCGCGCAGAACATGGTCAAGGCGTCTATTCTCCGGTGTTCCTGGTACCAAAATCATCAGGCGGATGGCATATGATTATCGATCTCAGGTATCTGAATCGATTCATCCACAAGGTACGATTCCGTAAGGAGACCATAAAGTCAGTCTTTCCCTTCCTATACACCAGAGACTACTTAGTCATCCTAGACCTAAGAGATGCATACCTCCACGTACCCATTTATCCTCTTCAAAGGAGATTCCTAAGACTTGCTGTGTACCTTAATGGAAGACTCTCTCTTTTACAGTTTATGACCCTCCCATTCGGCATATCCTCGGCCCCCCACACCCTCACAAAGGTAGTGGCTCCGGTCGCAGCCGCCCTGCGCCTCCAAGGGATCTTCATAGTCCCATATCTGGACGACTGGCTCCTAAAAGCCCAGTCAAAGGAGGTCCTCGCCACACAGTTGGATATCACAGTGGCTTTTCTAAACGAGCTGGGCTGTCTAGTAAACTGGCAGAAGTCAGTAGTGGTTCCATCTACCTGGATTCAGTTCCTGGGGTTTATCCTAGATTCTCTCAGTGTGATTATCCCCCTGCCTCCTCCTCAGAAGGAGAAGATTGGTTGAGCGGCTCATCAGCTATCCATTACCTGGAAGGTTACCATCAGGACAGCCATGAAGGTCCTAGGTCTCATGTCCGCAGCCATCGTGGCAGTTCCGTGGGCCCTGTGGCACATGCGCCCGTTACAATGCGAGATCTTGAGAGTTTTGAACCAAAGTCCTTCTGGACTACGGAAGCCTATCCAGTTAACCATCAGAACCCGTCGATCACTGATTTGGTGGTCTTGTCTCCAAGACGGGAAGTCCATGGTCCAGACCTCCTGGACCCTGTTGACTAAAGATGCCCAGATGCCTCCCTCACAGGATGGGGAGCGCATCTAGGAGAGACCCCGGCACGAGGTACCTGGAACCATCTGGAGAGAGCGCAATCATCCACTTGGCGCAAGCTTACTGCAGTTTATCATCCACTTCTGGCATTTTCACCCCAGCTTCAGGGGAGAGCTGTAAGAGTGAGGACGGACAATCTAACAGCGGTATGGTTCATCAACAAACAGGGGGGAACCAGATCCCCCTCTCTACTGCAGGTAGCAGACCTGATATTTTCCTGGGCCGAGAAGAACCTGTCCCAGCTGTCAGTGGTTCATATCCGAGGTCAACTGAACATCCTTGCGGATCAGCTTAGCAGAGGCCTAGTGACGTCAGGCGAATGGTCCCTGGATCCGGACATCTTTCAACATCTCACCGAGATGTGGGGTCTCCCCGAGGTGGATATGATGGCCACCCAATACAACGCCAAAGTGGAGAAATAGTGTTCCCTCTACCGCGAGGACAATCCTTTGGTGATGGATGCCCTGTCAATACCTTGGAGGTTCAAACTGGCATATGTGTTTCCTCCGATCCCCATGATTCCCAAGGTATTGGCGAAACTCAGGCAGGACCAGACTTCAGCTATAGTGATCATGCCGTTCTGGCCAAAAAGGGCATGGTTTACCCACCTCATCCTAATTAGTCGAGAGACCTACTGGAGGCTTTCATCAGTCCAAAACCTGGTAACTCTAAACAGACAGTTCTGCCAGGGCCTGGACAGGTTCAACCTCAATGCCTGGGGGTTGATCGCGCCGTATGTGGAGGTAGAGGATTGTCCCAGGGCGTTCTAAGAACCTTAGCCCACTAAAGAGCGGAGTCTAATATCCGCAGTTATCAACGGATCTCACGGATATTCCAAGATTGGTGCAAGAAGAAACAGCTCAGCAATTCTGCTATCGAGTCTGTCTTAGAGTTTTTACAAGGTGGCCTGGATAAGGGGATAACTCCAGCCACTCTGAAGGTTCAAGTTTCAGCTCTTTCCACTCTTTTGGGGACCAGATTATCTAAAGATCCTCTAATAAAGCAATTACTTAGAGGGGCTGTAAGGCTCTGCCCCCAAGTTCCTCCCCCGGCTCCCTCTTGGGACTTGGCTGCCGTTCTACAGGGGCTTTGTGATCCCCCCTTTGAACCCTTGTTGGAAGTAGACTGGAAATACCTTTCCTATAAGGTGACCTTTTTGCTGGCAATAACCTCCACCAAAAGGATTGGCGAAATACAGGCCTTGGCGGCCTCCGGAACTGTTCATCTCTTTTTTTCCCCGATAGGGTACAATTAAGGTTCATCCCGACATTTTTTGCCAAAGGTTCCGACCTTTTCTAACATAAATCAAGTGATTTCCCTACAGCCTTTTTTCCCTTTCCCACTTCCGAGGCAGAGGAGAGGATTCACAATCTGGATTTGGTCAGAACATTATGTATCTACCTGGACCGTACGGACGCCTTCCGAAAATCAGAAAACCTGTTGGTTAATGTCTATGGCCATAACAGAGGTGCTAAGGCGTCCAAAGCCACCTTATCAAGATGGATCAGTGAAGCCATTTCTTGCTCTCTCCGCGCCCAGGACCTACCGGTACCAGAGTTTGTACATGCACACGCTACCAGAGCTGTATCAACCACTTTGGCGGAAAGACGTTCTCTCTCCTTGAAGCAGATTTGTGGTGCCACTTCCTGGAGTTCGCAGCTCACCTTCGCCAGACACTATAGGCTGGACTGGCGCACTTCGGAGTCCGTAGCTTTTGGACAGTCTGTCTTGGCATCAGTTTGTCAAGACCCCCCACCCTAGTGGGAGTTATACTTGCTACATCCCCATTTGTGCTGCTGTTGGGCGTAGGGAGAATGGAAGATTATTAGAGATGAGCGAACGCCGTTCGATCAAATAGGTATTCGATCGAATATCATGGCGTTCGATGTATTTGTTCACAATCGAATACAAGGCCACATACGCAGTAAAAATTTGTGTCCCCTCCCACCTTCCCTGGCGCTTTTTTGGAACCAATAACTGCGCAGGGCAGGTGGGACAGGAACTACGACAACAGAGGCAGTGAAAAACATTGAAAAAACCCATTGGCTGCCGAAAACATGTGATCTCCCATTCATTAGAACGGCTGCCGCCCTATTCGCCATTTTAGCAGTCAGAGATAGGGAGAGAAAGACATCTGCTGAGGGCTAGATAGCGATTAGCTTCCGATAGGCAGGCAAGAACTAAAGAAGAAAACCAACAGCTCATCTCAGAGCTATACATTACAGGGACATCAGTCCAGCTTTCCCCGGATGGTGGAAAACAGGGATATACAAGATACAACTTCATATATAGCGGAGAAACAGCTTTCATTGTTGGCTGTCCGCACACAGAATAGCTGGAATACACAGCAGTGACTAGATCATATAGAGCTGAAAAAAGCCTTGGATTTTGGGGGGGCCTGAAAAATAGCAGAAATCCACTGCATTTCCAAGTTCATATAGCTGATAAAAACCTTTAATGGGGGGGGGGCTGAAAAATAGCAGCAATTCACTGCATTTCCAAGTTCATATAGCCGATAAAAATCTTGAATTTTGCAGTTTCTTGAAAAATAGCAGCAATCCACTGCATTTCCAAGTTCATATAGCTGATAAAAACCTTGAATTTTTGGAGGGCCTGAAAAATTTAGGCAATCCACTGCATTTCCAAGTTCATATACCTGATAAAAACCTTGAATTTTGCTGTTAATTGAAAAATATCAGCAATCCACTGCATTTCCAAGTTCATATACCTGATAAAAACCTTGATTTTTTTGGGAGCCTGAAAAATTGAAGCAATTCACTGCATTTCTAAGTTCATATAGCTGATAAAAACCTTGCATTTTGCTGTTAATTGAAAAATAGCAGCAATCCACTGCATTTCCAAGTTCATATAGAGCTGGAAAACAGCTTTTCTTTGTGGTGTATAGACCATCAAAAAGGGAATAGTACGGGGGCCACACGGTGGCTCAGTGGTTAGCAGTGCAGCCTTGCAGCGCTGGAGTCCTGGTGTTCAAATCCCACCAAGGGCAAAAATCCATCTGCAAGGAGTTTGTATGTTCTCCCCGTGTTTGCATGGATTTCCATCCCATATTCCAAAGACATACTGATAGGGAAAAATGTACATTGTGAGCTCTATGTGGGGCTCACAATCTACATTATTAAAAAAAAAAAAGGGAATAGTACACTCCAAGGGCCAAAAACCCTGCTGGTGCAAGACTCTACTCACTCCAAAGGCCAAAAACCCTGCTTGTGCAAGGCTCTACTCATGCCAAGAGCCAAAAGCACTGTAGTTTAAAGGCTCCACTCACTCCAAAGTCAAAAACACTGCTTTCTAAAGACTCTACTCACTCCAAAGGCCAAAAACCCTGCTGGTGCAAGGCTCTACTCATGCCAAGGGCCAAAAGCACTGTAGTTTAAAGGCTCAACTCACCCAAAGGGAAAACAAATCTCTGCTGGTGTAAGGCTGAAGTAAGTTAAAGGGCCTAAAACTCTGCAGGTAGAGGCTGAAGTCACCTGAAGGGCCTTAATCTCTGCTGGTAGCTCAGCTTAAGGCCCTGTAACTTAATTTGGAAGGGCTCATGTTAAGGGCCTTAAAAGTGAATTTTGGAAGGTCTCACCACATCACATCACATCACATCACATCACATCACATCACATCACACCACACACACACACACACACACACACACACACACACACACACACACACACACACACTGACAGTTCAGGGTGGGGACTGAAGGATTTCCCATCGCCTATTCCATTTGTGGTTGTCATGGGGAATGTAATTTAAAGGGGCGGTTGTTACTGTTTGTTTAGCTTAAATTGGGGTTTGTATCCATCCATTTGGGGAGTAAAGAAGGTTTCCATGTATTTTCCCACTTTGATAGAGGTTTTATTGAATGTGTAAAGTGTGTAGTTGTTAGGCTGTGATGTTGGGGTAATAGAGGGACTTTGGTGTGTTAGATGCCCCCAGACATGCGCCCCCTGCTGTCCCAGTTGCATTTCAGAGGTGTTGGTATCATTTGCTGAGGTGTGATAGTGGACTTGGTGACACTCCTGAGACGAATGGTGGGATCTCCTGAAATGAAGCGTTTTCTCCCATAGACTATAATGGGGTTTGATATTCGTTCGAATAGTCGAATATTGAGATACTATTCGAAATGAATAACGAACATCGAATATTTTACTGTTTGCTCATCTCTAAAGATTATGAATGATGATCTGTTTTCCCTTAGCCCAAACAGCAGCACAAGGCTCCCTCCCATTACTATGTTTCAATGTTCTCTATTGTGTTTATATTGTTATAGTATTGGACTAACACAAGGAGGGGGAGGTCTCTCGGCCTCTTATAGGGGAAGAAGTCTGTTAGTTAATTAAAAATTCCACCTGTCCTAAGAGTACACAGGGGCAGGAATACCCCATTTATGCTGCTGTTTGGGCTAAGGGAAAACAGATTATCACTCATAATCTTCCATACTGCGCATGTGCAGGACACTCGTGTAGTTCTTGGGGAAACTGAGCATTCTCAGTATCTTAAAAACAATGTGGAATACAGCAAATTTTTCCAAGTCCGAATGGAATCAGTGGAATAAGAGTTTGAGTTAGTGGAGATGGACAATTGATCCATGTCTAGTTAAAGAAAAAAATTTTTAAAAAAACCTTTCCTTTGTTATTTCGCAGTGTGAACGCAAGAGAATATTTACATCTGACAGCTTTTCATTTTGCTATTGAAGAAATTAACCAGCGTTCAGATCTTCTGCCCAATATCACTCTGGGATATCATATATATGACTCTTGTGGAGATGTGAATAAAGTTATAAAAGATGTTCTGCAGATACTGTCCGGACACACAGTAACAGCTCCAAACTACTCATGTATGGAGAATGACGCAGTGGTCGGATTTATTGGAGATTTACGCTCTGTCACGACTCTCCCCATGGCCCAGCTGTTAAGTGTATACGAATATACACAGGTGAGTACAGAATATTGTATATGTGTAAGTAATTTTTATTACAATACTCTATAATAACTTAGAATATAATTGGGGAGATAAGCTGAGGTTAGTCCTGCTCTGTCCACAATGAGTTGTAGGGGGGTCATCTGCATTTTATCAAATCCAAGCATCAGTCTCTGCTTGGAGTAATTCTGGAAAACTATGGATTAATATGCAGATTTTTGCTTCCAGTATTTTCTTAGTAGAGTTACAGTGTTGGACAAAAGTATCGGCACCCCTGCAATTCTGTCAGATAATACTCAGTTTCTTCCAGATAATGATTGCACTCACAAATTCTTTGGTATTATTATCTTCATTTAATTTGTCTTCAATGGAAAACCACAAAAAGAATTGTCAAAAAGCCAAATTGGATATAATTCTACAGCAAACATAAAAATGGGATGAACAAAAGTATTGGCACTGTTTGAAAAATCATGTGATGCTTCTCTAATTTGTGTAATTAACAGCACCTGTTACTTACCTGAGGCACCTAACAGGTAATGGCAATAACTAAATCACACTTGCAGCCAGTTGAAATGGATTAAAGTTGACTCCACCTCTGTCCTGTGTCCTTGTGTGACCACATTGAGCATGGAGAAAAGAAAGAAGACCAAAGAACTGTCTGAGGACTTGAGAAGCAAAATTGTGAGGAAGCATGAGCAATCTCAAGGCTACAAGTCCATCTCCAAAGATCTGAATGTTCCTGTGTCTACCGTGCGCAGTGTCATCAAGAAGTGTAAAGCCCATGGCACTGTGGCTAACCTCTCTAGATGTGGACAGAAAAGAAAAATTGACGAGAGATTTCAACGCAAGATTGTGCAGATGGCGGATAAAGAACCTCGACTAACATCCAAACAAGTTCAAGCTGCCCTGCAGTCCGAGGGTACAACAGTGTCACCCCGTACTATCCAGCGTCAGCGTCTGAATGAGAAGGGACTGTATGGTAGGAGACCCAGGAAGACCCCACTTCTTACCCAGAGACATACAAAAGCCAGGCTGGAGTTTGCCAAAACTTACCTGAGAAAGCCAAAAACGTTTTGGAAGAATGTTCTCTGGTCAGATGAGACAAAAGTAGGAAAAGGCCTCAACATAGAGTTTACAGGGGAAAAAAAAAGAGGCCTTCAAAGAAAAGAACACGGTTCCAACAGTTACACATGGAGGAGGGTCCCTGATGTTTTGGGGTTGCTTTGCTGCCTCTGGCACTGGACTGCTTGACCGTGTGCATGGCATTATGAAGTCTGAAGACTACCAACAAATTTTGCAGCATAATGCCCCAGCATTCTTCCAAAATTTCATTAATGATGTGTTAGGACCGGTTCTTGGTAGGGGAGTTCTGGTTTACCTGAATGAGATCTTGATTTATTCTAAGGATATTTCGTCTCATTGGGCAAAGGTTAGAGATGTCTTACAAATACTCCGAGAACATGCTTTGTATGCAAAACCGGAAAAATGTCTGTTTGCAGTTCAGGAGTTGTCATTCTTGGGGTATATCCTATCACATGAGGGCTTCAAGATGGACCCAGAAAAGGTTAAACATGTGTTAGATTGGCCAAAGCTTGAGACCTTGAAAGCACTACAGTGGTTTCTGGGATTCGCCTATTATTACAGGAAATTTATCAATTTTTTTTCTGTGATTGCTAAAGCTATAACCGATTTGACAAAAAAAGGGGCGGATCTCTCGCAGTGGCCTTTGGAGGCTGTCGAGACTTTTGAGGCCTTGAAGGCTAGATTTAGCTCAGCTCCTGTGCTTATCCAACCAGACGAAAATAAACCTTTTATAGTTGAGGTGGATGCTTCGTCCGTGGGTGTTGGAGCGGTACTGTCGCAGGAGAAAGAGGGGCATCTTCATCCGTGCGCCTTCTTTTCTAAAAAGTTTTGTCCTGCGGAGTTGAACTATGACATTGGGGACCGTGAACTATTGCCAATTAAGTGGTTATTGCCGCACTGGCGTCATTTTTTTTATCAAGATCCTTACTGATCACAAAAATTTAGTCTATTTGGATGCGGCTAAATGACTAAATGCTAGACAGGCTCGGCGGGCGCTTTTCTTTGCCAGGATTAACTTTTCAGTCACCTATGTCCCCGGTACTAAGAGTGTCAGAGCAGATTTTTGGTGGCCAGGGTGCAGGGCAGAGGTGGCTGTGCACGTGGCCAAATGTGCAGTCTGTGCTAGGTCTAAGGCTTCACATGCTCAGACGGCAGGCCTATTACACCCGTTACCTGTTCCCAGTAGTCCTTGAACACAATTGACAATGGACTTTATCACTGATCTGCCGCGCTCGGAAGGTTACACGGTGATATGGGTTGTGGTGGATAGATTCAGTAAGATGTGCCATCTCATTCCTTTTCAGAAGCTACCCACAGCTAAGACCCTGGAAAAGGAATTTGTTAAAAATATTGTCCGTTTGCATGGGGTTCCAGTAGACATTGTTTCTGACAGGGGTTCTCAGTTTGTGACTCGGTTCTGGAGAGTATTTTGTCACAGGCTGGGTATAAATCTATCCTTCTTTTCAGGGTACCATCCCGAGTCCAACGAGCAAACAGAAAGAAAGAATCAGGATATTGAACATTTCCTTCGCTGTTTTGTGTCTGACAATCAAGATGATTGAGTAGATTTCTTACCTTTGGCTGAATTTGCTCTCAATAATCACGATTCCTCTGCGTCGGGCTGCTCTCCGTTCTTTTGTTGCAGTGGTAAGCACCCTATATGTGGCCCCTTTTCTGGAGTAAAGTCCTTGGTACCAGAGGAAGAGTCCTTCTCGAATAAGATAGAGCATGTCTGTGTCAGGGTAAGGAGAAACCTGGAAGCCTGTCCACGTAGAACTAAGATGGTTGCTGACAGGAAAAGGAGAAAGGTTAACTTTGTGGTGGGTGACCGAGTGTGGTTGCTGTCTAGGAACCTTAAGCTAAAGATTCCATCTAAAAAATTTGGGCCTAAATTTATTGGTCCTTTTTCGGTGAGGTCATCAATGATGTTTCAGTCAGACTAGACATTCCCCCCTCATGGAAGATCAATTCCGTGTTTCATGTGTCCCTTCTTAAGAAGGTGAGTTCTTCAGGTGATACATCTGTGGTGGCATCACCCCTTGATATTGATGGGGAGTATGAGATCTCCGGGATCATCGACTCACAGTACTTGAGGGGATCCCTTCAGTACTTGGTGGCCTGGAAAGGGTATGGTGTGGAGGACAACTCGTGGGTTCAGGCTTCTGAGGTGTCTGCACCCAGACTGGTGGCTGCCTTCCACCGGAGATGCCTAGCTAGCCGCCACAGCGTCAGGGAAAGTCTCCCACCCCTGTTCCCTTAGCGGTGCATTCTGCAGTCCGTATTCTGTGTCTGGTCATAGATGCAAATGTAACACTTACACGTATTGGGTGTAGAAGTTGGACCTGTGGCCCTTGGCGTGAGTGGAGGCTTTCCCAACTGAGGTTTGGGTGAGTCTGGCGAGAGTGTGCAAGTACGCCCCGCAGTTAGCCTTTTTGGTTACATAGTTGCATAGTAGACAAAGTTGGATAAAGACATACAGTTTTGCAATTAGTGAGCCTGGATCAGAAGAGCCACACATCAGAAAAACTGCTTCACTGTATCCTGCAGCAGGTAACCATCGCCATCTCCAATTTGGTAGCGTTGCCAGTGACAATGGCACCAATATTGTTGCTATGCTGCAGTTAGGATGAATAATTGTCCATATATGGCACACGTTGTTAATCTGGTGATTCGCAGCTCTATTAACCTGTTCAGTGATTTAAAAGAGGTGTTCATGGCCAGAAAAATCTCTGCACATTTCATTCCTTCTTACATCACAAACTACACCTTGAACGATTTGTAGAGACAAAACAATCTGCCGCTGCCCCACCTGATCTGCAACCTTCCAAGTTAGTGGAACTCCACCTTATACATGGTGGAGCGTCTGTGAGAGCAGCAGAAGATGGGGAATGCAGCAGAACATAGGGACAATGTGTAACTTCGAGATATGTTACTAGACTTTTTTAAGGGCAGTGTGCTGACTTCTCAAGTCCTTTGAAGAAGCCACCAAATTTGTCAGCAGTCATGACTGCAGCAAGGGGATTTGTCTATTGCATATCTTACAAGAAACTCTTACACTCATACTTCAATGATGAATAGAACAAGAGGAACAGTTTCCAAGCATTAGATAACATCATCTCTCTGTGTTGATGGAGGAGTATGAGGATCTGGGTCAGTGCCATTATGGTAGACGACTAGGTCTCTTAAATTAAGAAGAGAAGGAAACTTGACCTTGAACTCATCTGCCCTACAGTCCCTAGGCAGATCAGATCACAACCTGGTACATCTGCAACTCACATACACTCCATTGGTGCGCAGAGAACTGGCGGTTACCCGTACAGTGAAAATTTGGTCAGAGGAAAGTGTCGAGACTCTGAGAGACTGTTTTAATATAACATTATGGGAAGTGTTCATTTCCAGGGGACATTGAGAGACTCACACACTGCATAACAAACTACATCAATTTCTGTGTAGACAGCATGGTACCAACTAGAAAGGTGAGGTGTTTATCGAATAACAAACCAAGGATCAACTCTGAGATTAAAACTCTTCTCAAGGAGAAAAAGCGAATTTTTAGGTCTGGGGACAAAAATGGCCGGGGGGAGGTGCTGAAACAGCTAAGACAACTGATCAGAAAAGGGAAAGCCAACTAGTAGAATCTCGAAGTTGTGGGACAGTCTTAAGGCTATATATGGACACAAACAAAAGGCTGGCCCTCAGATAAAAGGTGACAGGAAGTGGCGTAACGAGCTTAATCTATTCTTCAATAGATTTGACTCCAAACCGGGATTTTGTTGAATGGTGCCAGTGGAACCACCTCAGGATTAATGCAGGCAAGACCAAGGAGATGTTGGTGGACTTTAGTAAATGGAGAAGTGCTCTGACCCCGTTGGAGATCCAAGGAACACATATTGAGTTAGTCAGGACCTATAAGTACTTGGGTGTGCTCCTCAACAATAAACTAGACTGGGCTGATCACCTGGAGGCGCTGCACAGAAAGGGCCACAGCAGACTCTACCTGCTCAGGAGGCTGAGGGCCTTCGGAGTCCAGGGGCCACTTCTTAGGGCCTTCTTTAACTCTGTTGTTGCTTCAGCCATCTTTTTCGGGGTGGCCTGCTGGGGGAGCAGTATATCAACCAGGGACAGAAATAGACTTGACAGGCTGATCAGAAGGACCATCTCTGTCCTGGGGAGCCCCCTGAACCCAGTACAGGTGGTGGGTGACAGAAGGATACTGTCCGTGGTGACCTCCATGCAGGAGAACAAATCCCACCCCATGTATGAGACCTTGATGGCACTTGGCAGCACTATAAGTAACCGTCTGCTTCACCCCAAGTGTGAGAAGGAGCGATCGCAAGTCCTTCCTTCCAACCGCGACCAGGCTGTATAATCTACATCAGACCAAGCGAAGATCTCTCTGCACAGAAAACTAATGATTATGATTATGAAGTCTTCCTTCTTTCTTCTTCTGTTCCTTAGCTGCTATGGACTCCTAGTATATCTTCTCTTCTCAGCATATGTGTGTCTACGTCTGTAATATATTACTGTGTATTATCCTATATCTGTTTTACTATGCTGCTGTAACATACTGAAATTTCCCCACTGTGGGACTATTAAAGGATGATCTGATCTTATCTTAATCATCTGGCTAGGGGTGATCTGTGAAAAAAAAGAATGCAGGCGGAGCGCTTCCATAAGTTTCTACTACGAGGACTGTTCACTTTAGCTTTATTGTTATTCCATCACCAGCACATAATCCTATGGTGGGATTTAGCACAGACCCTGCCGAGTACTTTGTATTTTTTTTTCTCCTAGATCAGTTATGGGGCAAGAGATTCTCTTCTAAGTGATAAAAGGCTTTACCCAAACTTCTTCCGAACAGTCCCAGATGACAAGATACAGTTTTCAGCATTTGTGAAGTTACTGGAAAGATTCCGGTGGAATTGGGTTGGGATTATCACATCAGATGACGAGAGTGGACGGCAGGAGTTACAGCAGATAATCCGACAATTTACATCTCATCAGATCTGTGTGGAGTTCACCATTCTTGTAACTATAGATAGTTATGAGAATGTCCCTAAAGATTTACAGGAATCATCTACTGATGTTATTATTATATGTGGCTCCTATAGTGTGACTTATATAACATTTTTAATCAGTGTAGCTCATGTCCTAAGTAACAAGACTCTTATACTTCCAAATTCCTGGTCACTTCCTGCACAGCTTATAGTTTCCACTGGGGGTGAAGTTCCAGCTAACTGCAGTTTAGCGTTTTCTACCCCAAGACACAATATTACTGAGAACAAGATTTTGCATATTTTTCGATTATTGAATCAACCATCTGATGAGATATTGGAAGATTTGTGGATGGTTATGACCAAGTGTTATACAGGAAATCCAGTAAAGGATTGGTTTATACCAATGTTTTATCATTGTACATTTCGTCATTGTTCTGAGAAAGAGAAAAAACTTAATGTACATTTGGATTTTCCTGAAGACACAACTCCTTACCACGTGTACACTGCTGTCTATATTATGGCTCAGGCTTTACATGGAATGAGCATTTTTCTTAATAAATATGAAGAAGAAAATACCATAAAAATGTCTTACTATAAGAGCAGAGTGAGTATAAGAAGTGCAGGATATTCCATCCTAGAATCACAGGAGTAGGAGAAGTAGAACAAAGTTTAGTCACATTTAAACAACTAGAGGTAGATAGTGATAGAAATAAAAGATACGAGTGTGGGAATATCTGCTGTAAGGATGTATCTGTAGGAACTACATGTCTACATACACACATGAAAAGACATCACCATCTTACTTAGCAAAATAGACCTGGCAGTGGCATTGTCAGGGTAAGTGAGCCATATCCACATCTATATTTCACAGCAGATACAATATTCTGTACTCTATATTAAAGAGTTTCACTGAAGGGCAGGGGACACTATCCACCCATAGAATCACTATCAATTGTTAAAACATCACTTTTATTATACAGTGTTCGCCAAAAGTATTAGTGCCCCTGCAATTCTGTCAGATAATACTCGTTGTCTTCCAGAAAATGATTGCAAGCATAAACTCTTTGGTAATATCTTCATTTATTTTGCTTGCAATGAAAAAACACAAAAGAGAATGAAAAAAAAAAGTCAAATCATTGATCATTTTACATAAAACTCCAAAAATGAGCCAGACAAAAGTATTGGCCCCCTCAGCCTAAGGGGGCATTCACACTACGTAACGCCAGCGTGTATCACAGCTGTACATGCCGGCGTTACGGCAGGGCTGCCGGACACTTCCCATTCATTTCTATGGGAGCCGGCATGTGAGCGCTCCCCATAGAAATGAATGGAAAAAAGCAGTCCATTCATTTCTATGGGGAGCGCTCGCATGCCGGCTCCCATAGAAATGAATGGGAAGTGTCCGGCAGCCCTGCTGTAACGCCGGCGTGTACGGCTGTGATACACGCTGGCGTTACGTAGTGTGAATGCACCCTAATACTTGGTAGCACAACCTTTAGACACAATAACTGCGCACAACCGCTTCCGGTAACCAGCAATGAGTTTCTTACAAGGCTCTGCTGGAATTTTAGACCATTATTTTTTGGCAAACTGCTCCAGGTCCCTGAGATGTGAAGGGGGCCTTCTCCAAACTGCCATCAAGAGATCTCTCCTCCCCCACAGGTGTTCTATGGGATTCAGGGCTGGACTCATTGCTGCCACTTTACAAGTCTCCAGGGCTTTCTCTCAAACCATTTTCTAGTGTTGAACTGAAGTGTGTTTTGGGTCATTGTCCTGCTGGAAGAGCCCTGACCTCTGAGGGAGACCCAGCTTTCTCACACTGGGCTCTACATTATGCTGCAAAATGTGTTGGTAGTCTTCAGACTTCATAATGCCATGCACACGGTCAAGCAGTCCAGTGCCAGAGGTAGCAAAGCAACCCCAAAACATCAGGGACCTCCGCCATGTCTGACTGTAGGGACCGTCTTCTTTTCTTTGAAGGCTTCTTTTTTTTCCTGTAATCTCTATGTTGATGCCTTTTCCTACTTTTGTCTCATCTGACCAGAGAACATTCTTCCAAAATGTTTTTGGCTTTCTCAGGTAAGTTTTGGCAAACTCCAGCCTGGCTTTTTTCTGTCTCTGGGTAAGAAGTGGGGTCTTCCTGGGTCTCCTACCATACAGTCCCTTATCATTCAGACGCTGACACTGGATAGTACGGGTTGACACTGTTGTACCCTCGGACTGCAGGGCAGCTTGGACTTGTTTGGATGTTAGTTGAAGTTCTTTATCCACCATCCACACAATCTGAAATCTCTCAATTTTTCTTTTGCGTCCACATCTAGGGAGGTTAGCCACAGTGCCATGGGCTTTACACTTCTTGATGATACTGCGCACAGTAGACACAGGAACATTCAGGTCTTTGGAGATGGACTTGTAGCCTTGAGATTGCTCATGCTTCCTCACAATTTTGCTTCTCAAATCCTCAGACAGTTCTTTGGTCTTTTTTCTTTTCTCCATGCTCAATGTGGTACACACAAGGACACAGGACAGAGGTTGAGTCAACTTTAATCCATTTCAACTGGCTGCAAGTGTGATTTAGTTATTGCTACCACCTGTTAGGTGCCTCAGGTAAGTAACAGGTGCTGTTACTTACACAAATTAGAGAAGCATCACATGATTTTTCAAACAGTGCCAATACTTTTGTCCATCCCCTTTTTTATGTTTGCTGTGGAATTATATCCAATTTGGCTTTTTGACAATTCTTATTGTGGTTTTCCATTGAAGACGAATTAAATGAAGATAATGATACAAAAGAATTTGTGATTGCAATCATTTTCTGGAAGAACATGAGTATTATCTGACAGAATTGCAGGGGTGCCAATACTTTTGGCCAACACTGTACTTCTAAAAGCATTAAAAAAGCATAAAAATGTAACCACCGTGCTCAGTGTGTTTCCTTAGATGTGAGGAAAAAAAATTGAGGGAGTGATATGTTGTATCTATTTGTCCCTAAGAGACAATGTATCCTCACTCCCTATAAATAAATTGTGGCTAATTACCAAATATCAGTAACCAACAAGGGGACCTATTATCAGGCTCAGTGATTATCACTCCCACCCTCTGAGGTTACTGCTCTACCCCACGCCAACAGAGGGGAGGGAGACACCGGAGGCCAGGTCTACTTAGGAACTTGTATAGGGAAAATGCTGACAAACTACTAAAGAAACAGACCCTACGTGTGTCCTCTATCACCAAGAGATTCATCAGGGGTCTCAAGAGAATAAACATTTGCAGCAGAACATAGAGAGATTCAATGTTCAAATTAACGAAAGGAAGCACTACCAGTTTAGACGAGATCTGGGAGAGTTCAGAGAGCGGAGAGCTTATGAGGTAGGGCAAAATCAAGTGAAAAGTAGAGCTATTGATCCATCTTCATCTAAGGGAGAGACTACTGACTCGGAGGCCCCTGGTTATAGTGGAAGCAGTAGGGACTCTGCCAATCCTGTTAATAACTTGGGACAAGTATCAAGAAGTCAATCTTGAACAAAGAGGGGGAGAGGCAGAGGTAAGAAGGCCCCAATAATTTGGGGATACATGCACCATAAATATCAGGCTATTGCTATGTTCACCCAGGTTATCAGTGCTAATTCCCCAAATAATTTGGGGATACATACACCCTACATCTCAGGCTCTTGCCATAGTCACCTGCGTTGTCAATGTTAAATCCCCAAATTATTTGGGGATACATACATGTAAAATTTCTAGGTATTGGCATATTCACCTGGGTTGTCAGTGTTAAATCCCCAAATAATTTGGGGATACATACACCCTACATCTCAGGCTCTTGCCATATTCACCCAGGTTCTGAGTGTTCATTCCCAAAATAAATTGGGGCCTTCTTACCACCCTCATTTGTTGCTATTGGCATATAGTGCCAGGTTCGGACTGTTAATTCCCAAAATAATTTGGGGATACATACACCCTACATCTCAGGCTCTTGCCATATTCACCCAGGTTGTCAGTGTTAATTCCCCAAATAATTTGGGGATACATACATACATTTTAATTCTCAGGCTATAGAAGCTTTAGCCAGGTTGTGACGGTGTGTAACCCCACCAACACTAAGTGGGATACACATTAATTGTCAGACTATGTACGCTAAACCCAGCATTCCACGTTGTGTCCCCACAAAACCTAAGTGGGATACTCACCAATTGTCAGGCTATGTACGCTCAACCCAAGGGATACAGGTCCAAATTATACACCCAATTAGTGTAATTCGTAGAGGGATCAGAGAGGACAGGTCTGTGGTTGGCCAGGTACTCATGCAACATGCGCCTATACTTTTCCCTCATGATGACACTAGGCCCCTAACTGGCAGTAGTTTGGGCAGAGAGGGGGGAAACATTAAGGTGTCCCAGACCTTGTACAGTGTTCCCCTGGTGGTTGTGCAGCGGATGGAAGTTGTGAGCCTCATGGAGAAAATATCCTCTCTGATGCCCAAGAGGGTTAACGGAAACATTCCCATCATATTCTGCACCAGTTGCTTGTGCCAATTATTTTTGCAATTTTTTTTCCTCTCCTCTAATATAACAAAGGAACAGACATTTGACCTATACCGGGGTCGAGGCTTGCAAAAATCCAGTATTATTTGCTCTCCATGATGTGAAGTATGCATTTGTCTCTTGAAAAGCAACCAGACATCAAGTCAGCCATGTGTGCCAGTGTGTTACTTGGCATGACTTTCCTGCCCCCACCTGTAAGGGTCACTCTCCATTACCTCCATTTTCCACTCCCCTTCACACCATCTGTGGTGAAGCAATGGGATGCACTGAAGTGCACCCTCAAGCCTCGTGTGGGACAGGGACATCAGATGCCACTCCATCCCCCTCGTCTTCCTCCGCCAGCCAACGGTGCGAAGATGAGAGGAGTGTGCTCTGAATGTTTTCTCCCTAGCAGAGGCTAGTTCTCACTTACGAAAATGGCCACATTTTGACCCGTACATCAGGCACAATGGTGTAGGTTTCAAAGAACCATTGCACCAACAAGTTGAAAACGTGGGCCATGTGTGGACCGTGTTTGAGTCTGGCAAGCTCCAGATCTGCTACCAGGTTCCAGCCATTATCACAGACGCAAAAATGCCAGGCCCCAGGTGTAGCAGGGAAAAAAACTTGCCATCTCAGCCAGCATGGCATCCCTGACCTCGGAGGCAGTGTGCTGTCTGTCCCCCAAGCTGATGAGCTTCAGCATGGCCCGCTGACGTCTCCTCACGCCAGTTTTGCAGCGTTTCCAGCTCGTAGCTTGGGTCAATTTAACGGCGGAGGAGGAGGAGGGTGGTGTTTCAGCACTCCTGCCAGGAATAATGGGCGGGGAGAGAAGGCAGGCTGCCACAGTTTGCGACCCGGTCCCAGCCTCAACTACATTCAGCCAGTGTGCCGTGATTGAGATGTAGTATCCCTGGCCGCATGCACTTGTCCACGCGCCGGTGGCCAAGTGGAACTTTTGTGCAAAGCGCAGAACTTAGGGCCCGCCTGATGTTACGGGACACACGCTGGTGCAAGGCTCAACTCACCCTAAGGGCCAAAAACACTGCTGGTGAATTTTATTCAGTTCAAAAGGACTCTGTGTTTACATTTGGCTCAGTCGCAGCTCCAGAACATGCCTTTGAAGGCAAGGTTTCCTTTAGTGGCTCCATCTCAGCAGGATGATGATGGTGAAGCTTGGTTAAATCTGGTGTCGGAAGGGAAAGTGGTTTCTGATCTACATCTAAAGTACTGGAGCATGTTGTTTGAACAATTAACACCTGATCAGAACCCTGTATAGGTAATGTAGAGTCCGATATTAGAGGACCATTACCGCTAGTAGTGGTTGCAGCCAACTCTCCCCCTTTGTGGTCCTCTAAATAAAAGTTACCCCCAGGACTTGATGCCAAAATGTTATCAATTTGACAGTCAAAATCAAGGTCAATGTCTGGGTCCTGAGTCCAATCCACTGCATCAATAAAACACAATGAGAGTGATGGTTCTGGAACCACTGTTTTAGGAGCAAAGAGTTTTAAAGGGGCTAACATTCTGCTGGTGCAAGGCTTTACTCACTCCAAGGGCCAAAAGCACTGCTGGTGCAAGGCTCTACTCACTCCAAGGGCCAAAAGCACTGCTGGTGCAAGGCTCTACTCACTCCAAGGGCCAAAAACACTGCTGGTGCAAGGCACTACTTATGCCAAGGGCCTCAATCTCTGCTGGTAGCTCAGCTTAAGGTCCTGTAACTTTGTTTGGAAGGGCTCATGTTAGGGGCTAGAAAAGTGAATTTTGGAAGATCTTACCACATCACACACACACACACACACACACACACACACACACACACACACACACACACACACTGTTGATGTTGAGGGAGAACCCCCGCCAGAATACGGGTCACTTACAGTGGTCAGTCACCTGCTCCAAATCAATCATGCATGTGCGCGCTGACAAAGATAAACACTGACATTGATGCAGTTTCAATCTCAGTCCATGCAATGAGCGTGATGCCTGTTCACACAGAACTGAGGTTTATTGAGGAAGTTACAGTTTTTATACAGGAATGCAAGAAAGATAAGAAAAAGGCAGGCTGTAAGCATATACGTCTTGTATCCGAATACACTGGCGATCAGTCATTGGCCCTTAAATTTCAACATCTTTTAGCTTTCGAGTTCCCAGGAAATGATACTGTCTTTCTTGTAAACCATATGACGATCATGTGCGTCAGCATCTGGGTGCGGTACTGGATACAGGCGCCATCTTAATGTATAAATGTTGCACAAAGAAAAATATAATTTCTTAAGCAGTATAAAGCATGTATAAAAATAAGAATAGACATGGTCTACCTTCACATTCCCCCCTAAATTATATTTTTCTTTCCCTGAAATCTCTACACAGTGTTATCTGGAATGTGAGTACAACATTCTTCACCAATCATGGAGCAGACTCCACCTCTTTCTGCTGTGATCATATCTATAGCTAGTCGGTTTTGGAGAGAGGAGGAGGGTGTGGTAGAGTTTTCCATGCAGAAGTCAGAGCCAAATATGCCTAGTTTGACTCCAGATGTTTCATTGGCAGTAAAACAGGTATAGTTACCAGCATGTATATACACATGACCTTAATAGTCCCCCCTTGAAACAGCTCCAGACAAAGGGAATGCAGGGTGGGATGTCTGTCCCTATCTCTCACTACCAGACTGTAAGGAAATACCCTTCAGATCTTATATAAAGCATATACATTGACTAATGTCAGACCTATAAACAATATGAATATAATAACTATAGAAACATAACAGGAATATAAGTTCAGATGGATCCAACAGTCTTCAAATTTTCTCTTCTCAAGGTCCATATCCTCTAACAGTTTATTGTCCCATTTATTTTTAAGAACATCATCAAGTGGGCGAAGGTTTAAGGTTTTCCTTATACTCTCACAGCTGTACTGGCGATCAACAGGAACCGGAAGTGACCATTGAATCTCATATATCTCCTTATCCCCATCCAATCTTTGGGTTTTAGTTTATAAGTTCCTTCCACTGACTTAGAATCTGGAGGGAAAAAGGGAAAAACTCGAGAATATACATTAATCATATGTCTTTGATGATCCATCACATAGTCAGTCAGCACAACATATTACATCTGGAACATTTATAAAAGAATACAATCCAAAGACAGGGCTAAATATCAATTTTCCTCTTTTCAACTTAGTGTGAAACACACCGCATACTTATGGACAATAGATTCAGGTAATCAATAATGACACGCGTAGACACGTCTGCCCCAGAACTAGTGGACTTTGTACACGGACTGTTTGTGGTGGTTTTTCCTCACCAGATATGCCCCAAGCCATCCTGAAGGGAGACAACTACACACAAGCACGTACTCACACCGTCTCACTGTATATACTCAACCTGCAATCTCTGGAACAGGTACAAGGGCTTCAGGCCTGGCTCTCTGGCCTAGCACATGCCATGCGGGCTCACATATATATCTGACTGTAGTGATGCTAAATCCTGCAGCCGCCCATCCTCCACTCACCAGGTCACACATGGCTACTACTAAACAGTGCACTTAATAATAATAATCTGCTTATGCCATCAGTGGGAACAATGTTCTCAGTACATACTCTCTTACCACCAGACACCAGGACTTGTACATCCTCTTTCCAAGTCTCCTTTCCTCCTGGACCATCTTCGGTGCATCAGTGTCATAAAACCTGAAAAGAGAGCTAAAAGGTTTGGGTCTTACCAGTAAAACATGTCCCCTAGGCTTCTGCAGCTGGGCTAGTGGCAGTGTCTGCCCACATGCTACCTCTACTTTCTTTCGTATCAGCCTTGGTGTGTGCCATGACTTCTGACTATACCTATGAGCAGCTGCAGGGTCTCCATCACACAAAAGTCCTTGCCCTCCAGATTGGACCATAATTCTACTATATCAACCACCTACCCTCAGACGTTGTACCATGTTCAAGCGATGGCTTCAAGTCCAGCTGAGACCCGTGGAGTCCCATAATAGGTCTCCTTACGCTTGGTTTACCTCATATACGGTGACTGTGGCATATCTGATGCAGGATTCACCATCTTTCCCAAATATAAGACCATCTATAATAGAGCTCAATCAAAAAAGTTATCAACAGATTCATATCAGCAAAGTTTTCTTAAGTTATCTTAGGCTTCTTCACCCCCTTTCCCCCCCTTGAAGATATTGATAACATCACGGTTCGGTTGTGTCAATGCCCAAACAACCATATACTGAATGCTGCATGCACCTCTATGGGAATGGGGTAGGAAGACTCTCCCTGGCACTACTGGCTGACTAGGCCCTGCCTGCGGGTGTTGGTCAGCTGTTCCCAAGCTAAGCTTGGCCCCGACAACTTCTGGCTCTCTAAACACGAAGACCTAACAGACAGGTGGGGTGAGAGCTGAAAGAGGCTAGGGACTGGGATACTAAAGATGGTCACCCCTAATGAAAGAATAGGTGCAGCTGCCAACGGTAACAAATAGGATGGGGCGTGCAGGAAAACAAACAACAATTTCCCAAACAACTCAGATCCTGACAGTTAACCAGTTAGAAAGAACTTTTAGTGCAGAGTGGAAAGGCTACATTAGGAAACATAAACACGACACACTTCAACAAGACTCATTCCCATCTTTACTTCCAATGTGAGATTTAATCAGTGTCTTCTTGTGCAAGCAGCTACACATCCCACACATGACTGTGCTGTCTTTCCCCCCTGGAAAAAAAAAACAAAAAACAAAAAACAAACAAACAAAAACCTTCTAATGCAGCAAGCAAATGTGACTTGTCAGAAAAATGAACTTTAACACAATCTTAATGTTACGTGGACTGGACCCTTTTTTTTTTTTTTTCCAAAAGTACTTCATGTTCTGTGAGAGAGATACATGTCTGACGGGGCGCAGGAGTCTCTGCAAGGTCAAAGTTAGACAATACAAGAAGAGCCAGTACTATCTTATCATGCTGCAGCTCACATAGCTGCTCATCCCACTCATAGCTGCGGCTGGGTATCCCCCCCTGTATCTCATAGCTGTGTCTTGTGTAGGACTACAGACTTCAGCAATCTCTCTTAAAGAAACAGAAACACATTTGTACAATCTCATAATATCAATACAATAAGGTTAGGCACATATTCAGAACATATATAGAACACACACATATATATATATATATATATATATATATATATATATATATATATATATATATATATATCAGCAGAGAAAGCAGAAACATTAACTGAGGGATCAAATCAATCTCCTGGTCACACAACAAAATCATACACACAGAATACTATACAACAGGTATGAGAGTGACTTCTAATTCTTTTTTTTTTTTTTTTTTTTAGACACAAAGGAATTTTTCTCTCTCTTTCCTTTTTCCTAAAACCAAAACATCATTACAAAGATAATCTGTTCTACGTCTTTTTTTTTTTTTATCAACATACACACACACGTTTTCAAATTCGGACACCTTACTGAGTTTCTAAGTTTCAATAACAGTTTTCCTACAATGGGGGACGATCCTGGTTTCAATCAGCTTACATCAACCTACGTTCACTTTCTTGCGCAATCTTTCCACTTGCTTCACCCTAAAATCTGATACCCATCCTATTATGTGCATATTGTCACATCACTTTATGGTTCAACATTCCAAGTTCCATCTCTTTGACATCCTAAATTTAGGCAACATACTTAAACCTCCTGTTTCATGCCACTTTCTGGCACCTCTTCATTACATCAACATTTTTCAACCATTCATTTCATGATTCACATAATCTAACACATTGTGACCGCTCATTGACTAAAATACATGTTTAACACAATTTCACACTATATTCCGGATTATTGGATGGACTAGAGATGAGCGAACAGTGTTCTATCGAACACATGTTCGATCGGATATCAGGGTGTTCGCCATGTTCGAATCGAATCGAACACCACGTGGTAAAGTGCGCCAAAATTCGATTCCCCTCCCACCTTCCCTGGCGCCTTTTTTGCACCAATAACAGCGCAGGGGAGGTGGGACAGGAACTACGACACCGGGGGCATTGAAAAAAATTGGAAAAAGTCATTGGCTGCCGAAATCAGGTGACCTCCATTTTAGACGAATAGTGGATTTCAAATCCGGGTCATATGAGAATGTGAACTTTGTGACTATGAGACAGGGATAGCTGTACAGGCAGGGATAGCTAGGGATAACCTTTATTTAGGGGGGAATGTTATTAAAAATAACTTTTTGGGGCTCTATCGGGTGTGTAATTGTGATTTTTGTGAGATAAACTTTTTCCCATAGGGATGCATTGGCCAGCGCTGATTGGCCGAATTCCGTACTCTGGCCAATCAGTGCTGGCCAATGCATTCTATTAGCTTGATGAAGCAGAGTGTGCACAAGGGTTCAAGCGCACCCTCGGCTCTGATGTAGCAGAGCCGAGGCTGCACAAGGGTTCAAGCGCACCCTCGGCTCTGATGTAGGAGAGCCGAGGGTGCACTTGAACCCTTGTGCACCCTCAGCTCTGCTACATCAGAGCCGAGGGTGCGCTTGAACCCTTGTGCACACTCTGCTTCATCAAGCTAATAGAATGCATTGGCCAGCGCTGATTGGCCAATGTATTCTATTAGCCTGATGAAGTAGAGCTGAATGTGTGTGCTAAGCACACACATTCAGCTCTACTTCATCGGGCTAATAGAATGCATTGGCCAGCGCTGATTGGCCAGAGTACGGAACTCGACCAATCAGCGCTGGCTCTGCTGGAGGAGGCGGAGTCTAAGATCGCTCCACACCAGTCTCCATTCAGGTCCGACCTTAGACTCCGCCTCCTCCGGCAGAGCCAGCGCTGATTGGCCGAAGGCTGGCCAATGCATTCCTATGCGAATGCAGACTTAGCAGTGCTGAGTCAGTTTTGCTCAACTACACATCTGATGCACACTCGGCACTGCTACATCAGATGTAGCAATCTGATGTAGCAGAGCCGAGGGTGCACTAGAACCCCTGTGCAAACTCAGTTCACGCTAATAGAATGCATTGGCCAGCGCTGATTGGCCAATGCATTCTATTAGCCCGATGAAGTAGAGCTGAATGTGTGTGCTAAGCACACACATTCAGCACTGCTTCATCACGCCAATACAATGCATTAGCCAGTGCTGATTGGCCAGAGTACGGAATTCGGCCAATCAGCGCTGGCTCTGCTGGAGGAGGCGGAGTCTAATGTCGGACCTGAATGGAGACTGGTGTGGAGCGATCTTAGACTCCGCCTCCTCCAGCAGAGCCAGCGCTGATTGGTCGAGTTCCGTACTCTGGCCAATCAGCGCTGGCCAATGCATTCTATTAGCCCGATGAAGTAGAGCTGAATGTGTGTGCTTAGCACACACATTCAGCTCTACTTCATCAGGCTAATAGAATACATTGGCCAATCAGCGCTGGCCAATGCATTCTATTAGCTTGATGAAGCAGAGTGTGCACAAGGGTTCAAGCGCACCCTCGGCTCTGATGTAGCAGAGCTGAGGCTGCACAAGGGTTCAAGCGCACCCTCGGCTCTGATGTAGGAGAGCCGAGGGTGCACTTGAACCCTTGTGCACCCTCAGCTCTGCTACATCAGAGCCGAGGGTGCGCTTGAACCCTTGTGCACACTCTGCTTCATCAAGCTAATAGAATGCATTGGCCAGCGCTGATTGGCCAGAGTACGGAATTCGGCCAATCAGCGCTGGCTCTGCTGGAGGAGGCGGAGTCTAAGATCGCTCCACACCAGTCTCCATTCAGGTCCGACCTTAGACTCCGCCTCCTCCAGCAGAGCCAGCGCTGATTGGCCGAATTCCGTACTCTGGCCAATCAGCACTGGCTAATGCATTGTATTGGCGTGATGAAGCAGTGCTGAATGTGTGTGCTTAGCACACACATTCAGCTCTACTTCATCGGGCTAATAGAATGCATTGGCCAATCAGCGCTGGCCAATGCATTCTATTAGCGTGAACTGAGTTTGCACAGGGGTTCTAGTGCACCCTCGGCTCTGCTACATCAGATTGCTACATCTGATGTAGCAGTGCCGAGTGTGCATCAGATGTGTAGTTGAGCAAAACTGACTCAGCACTGCTAAGTCTCTGCATTCGCATAGGAATGCATTGGCCAGCCTTCGGCCAATCAGCGCTGGCTCTGCCGGAGGAGGCGGAGTCTAAGGTCGGACCTGAATGGAGACTGGTGTGGAGCGATCTTAGACTCCGCCTCCTCCAGCAGAGCCAGCGCTGATTGGTCGAGTTCCGTACTCTGGCCAATCAGCACTGGCCAATGCATTTTTATGGGGAAAAGTTAGCTTGCGAAAATCGCAAACTGACAGGGATTTCCATGAAATAAAGTGACTTTTATGCCCCCAGACATGCTTCCCCTGCTGTCCCAGTGTCATTCCAGGGTGTTGGTATCATTTCCTGGGGTGTCATAGTGGACTTGGTGACCCTCCAGACACGAATTTGGGTTTCCCCCTTAACGAGTTTATGTTCCCCATAGACTATAATGGGGTTCGAAACCCATTCGAACACTCGAACAGTGAGCGGCTGTTCGAATCGAATTTCGAACCTCGAACATTTTAGTGTTCGCTCATCTCTAGGATGGACGTCTCAAAATTCCAGATTATCAGAATTTACCTAGAATTTTACTTTTAAGATCAAAATGTTGCTAACAACACAGTCCTAACAAGAAAAACCTTCTACCGTACCCCTCTTATAGCACTATATGTTTTTCCAACTATCTTAAGGGGTCGGGTACGGCTTTAAAGAAGGCAACACCAAATGCTTTACTAAGACAATTCTATGTCGGATCAGTGACTACATAAAAAGAGAACGGAAGCTAGTGTGATATTGTGCACACTTCTGTATGATACAAATTATAAAGATTAATATACAAAGATTAAAATACAGTACAGACCAGATGAGTTACCTTCCCTCATAACCGTGATCTGAGCCAGCTCAGGAAAAGGATTCTGGTCTCTTATGGTAAATTTTTAGACAAGAAGACACGTTAGAATAATTAGCATAACATAACGGGATATAAAATTCCAACATAGGTTTCAACACATAACTATGGGATAAGACACAAAGAAGAAGTTTCATCTCATTATTTCCCACTCCCATAAATAAAACATAAACACATAGATATATAAACAAACAAGTAAAAATCAGAATATTCTCTGTAATACATAGATGATACCACAAATTCAATCTCTGTGTGCCGTGAACCTTTGCACAAAGATTTTAACTTGGGGTAAAACCCCAACTTGTAGGTTGGCGAGGCGACAGAGGGTGAGTGGCCGTCTCCCCCTCCGTGACCTCCCATACCCACACTGTGAAGATTCAAAACTTTTCACTATCACCTTTTTGCTCTTTTGTGGATACAACAGTTTGAAAGACAATACCAGACAAACAATAATTCAAAACATAACCCTTACATCATATGCTTGGATATCCCTGTATACCCATTGTCATTATACGTTACTCAGGTTAACCCTTCTTTTTTTTTTTTCCCTTTTTTTTTGTACTAAATCACTTCTTTGGATATAATACATAGACTGTGGACTGTGGTGCTGGCACAAAGCCAAGTTTCATCTTCTCTGCGCTTCCTCCAGCATCTGGCAGTCTATGAGATAAAACGACCTTGAAGCTCTTGGCAGTCAATTGAAATGCTTTGATTGCCCTTTACAGAAATAAAATAGGAATAAAACTCAAACAGCAGTTAATATACTGACACCAAAATTACACATCAATATTTTTGCGCAATTTTTTTATTTTCATACCAAACCTCACTCTAGTAATTACCACAAGTGTTCAGAATCTCTTAAAGTATACTTGATGTTAAGGGAAATTTCCTTCCTTCCCAATTTTCCTTTTCTTTACTAGATCCCAACCAAAGTTTTGAACGGATAATCCTCTAAACATCATAATAGTGGTATACAGTGAGGTCTTTTATAGCTGAACTGGGCATAGACATTCGGAAAGGGGGCTACCGGGGGTTTGACCTCTTCCGGGCTTGAGGGTTTGTGATAGGAACTGGATGTGGCTATCACTGGAATCACCGGATAAAGGGGGCGTGATCTGAGGGACGGTGGGGGCCGGAGATGTTGGTCTGGGCGTACTAACATGGCTGCCATTGGGAACAGCCATAACCTCACTTCCGCCATCCCTGGGCGTTGGTCCGGAAGATGAGACAACAGGGGCATGGGCAGGGAGATCCACAGGCTACACAGACATCTTGCAAATCAGGATTCAGCTGCCTACAGACGTCACAGATCCACCCATCTCCACTACTCTCGGCGCCATTTTAGGGCAGTGGCGCACAAGCAATTATACTCTGCATATTCTTTTTATCATCAAGTTTCAGATAACCAAACAAAGGTTCAGCATTTTCATATCCCTCACGTTCTAGAGTCCTTGCGACCCTGTAATGAGCTTGGGCGGCTTCCAGCAAACCTTTATCTTCTAACACTCCCCGTGACTCTTCTAACATTTTTCTCCACATACTAGGTTGCAATCGGCCCGTAGGAGGCACCTCAGCCAGTTTATACATTCTCAAAGCTTCTTTCACATATTTCTTGCCCTCCCTGACTCGAACTAAATCAACAGCAGTCTGTGCCCCGTCAGGCAGAACATGTTCCCTCTTGAACAACTGCAACATTCTTACGGTCCCAATATTGCTTATCTGCGTGCGCACGGCAGATATGTGACCCCACAACCACCAACAAAAGTCACCTTTACCGGTCTCAGACTCTTGCTGACAGGTCCTCCGCTGACCAAAGGTTGCGGTCACTGGGCAATATCAGATAGGAAAGAATAAGCAGAAGCAATCCACCAGCTGACAGCCTTATGCTAGGGATCAATAAATAAGTAAATTACAGCACCCGTCCTCTTTACTGACGGCCCGTGCCCAGACCAAATGCTGCAATCGTCCAAAAGGTCACATGCACTACTCTACATCAAAGAGGGCAAGAAATTCACTTCCTGGAATCTGCAGCGCCACAGGTGACTGAACACTCGGTGATATATATATATATACCAGTGAAGAAAAACAAGTTCAGACTACGGCTCTAGGACCCACCTATCTGTATCACTCAGACCGGACAATCGATCCAACTGGATCACCTGTCAGCCAGACAACGACACACCGACAGTCACAGGCAAATGACACATATTCATATGAATATGCATACACTTACCATGACTCTAATGAGGGTGATCAGGCCTGGGGTCGGTGAGACGTCGTCCGGCATCCAGGGTCCTGCGCGGGTCGGTCATCCGCGGTGGTCCCATGGCCGTGATCCCGGGTTTCGGCACCACTTGTTGAGGGAGAACCCCCGCCAGAATACGGGTCACTTACAGTGGTCAGTTACCTGCTCCAAATCAATCATGCATGTGCGCGCTGACAAAGATAAACACTGACATTGATGCAGTTTCAATCTCAGTCCATGCAATGAGCGTGATGCCTGTTCACACAGAACTGAGGTTTATTGAGGAAGTTACAGTTTTTATACAGGAATGCAAGAAAGATAAGATAACGGCAGGCTGTAAGCATATACGTCTTGTATCCGAATACACTGGCGATCAGTCATTGGCTGTTAAATTTCAACATCTTTTAGCTTTCGAGTTCCCAGGAAATGATACTGTCTTTCTTGTAAACCACATGACGATCATGTGCGTCAGCCTCTGGGTGCGGTACTGGATACAGGCGCCATCTTAATGTATAAATGTTGCACAAAGAAAAATATAATTTCTTAAGCAGTATAACGCATGTATAAAAATAAGAATGGACATGGTCTACCTTCACATCACAATGACAGTTGAGGGTGGGGACTGAAGGATTTCCCATTGCCTATTCCATCTGTGGTTGTCATGGGGAACGTGATTTAAAGGGGTGGTTGTTACTGTTTGTTGAGCTTAAATTGGGGTTTGTGTCCATCCATTTGGGGAGTAAAGAAGGTTTCCAGGTATTTTCCCACTTTGATAGAGGTTTTTTTGAATGTGGAAAGTGTGTAGTTGTTAGGCTGTGATGTTGGGGTAATAGAGGGTCTTTGGTGTGTTAGATGCCCCCAGACATGCTTCCCCTGCTGTCCCAGTGTCATTCCAGAGGTGTAGGCATCATTTCCTGGGGTGTCATAGTGGACTTGGTGACCCTCCTGACACGGATTTGGGTTTCCCCCTTAACGAGTTTATGTTCCCCCTAGACTATAATGGGGTTCAAAACCCGTTCGAACAGTCGAACAGTGAGCGGCTGTTGGAATCGGATTTCGAACCTCGAACATTTTAGTGTTCGCTCATCTCTACTGATATTCACAATTATATGGAATATACCTTCCTCTGAGGTATGTAAAAGTCTGGTTGGTAGAGGAACCCCTTGGCGTAGATTGCTTCAGTATTTTGCAGAGCTAACAGAGGTGACAGTAAATATGTTAGAGATTGCACAGATGCTAAGTCGGCACGCATGCACATTGTACGACAAAGGGGTCCGCAGTAAGAGATATTACCAAACCGAATCTTAAGTGCTAAGTTGACGCGCAGCATTACTAAATATGTAGGAGATGGCATATGTGCTCAGTCGGCATGCATGTGCAAGTACAATATGTATGAGACGGTATAGAGGTCCACATGGTTTCTAAAAGCGCGCGCGTGCACATGGAGATGAAGTCCTGGAGTTTATAATGTGGGCGTGCAACGCTGGTCACTTGAGTAGCTCTGATAGGAGTTCCAATGAATTGGTGTATATACCTCATGGTATAAGGAACGGTACAGAGGAGGAGTTTGCATAGGAGGTGTGTACCTATTTCAATGGGATCCAGGATCGTATATGCCACGTTATTTTGCGGCCGTGATTTTGTGTAGCAATAACCATTGTACTTAGTGTATATTCCATAGCCACCCAACTCATACTACCATATATCAGCATAAGGGAGCCTTCACATGGAGTTTACGCTCCGCTCATTCTGAACGTAAACTCGTTCAGAGTGAGCGGCGTAAAAAACAGATCCCATTGACTTGAATGGGTGCTGGCATACGCGTGTTCCCCATTGAAATCAATGGGAGGCTTTTTTACCTATTGCTTTCAATGTGATACGCGCGTATGCCGGCACCCATTCAAGTCAATGGGATCTGTTTTTTACGCCGCTAAACTCCATGTGAAGGCTCTTTAAGTCAAAAAGAACCACGATCCTGCTTCCCTAACTCGGAGTTTATAACCCCAATTTCCTCCTTTGATGGGCTTGGAAACTTTTTCAATTATTTTCAAGCTAAAGGTTGATGTATCCCCTTTATGCTCGCACAGAAAATGTTTGGACACCCCCAATGTTTTAAAGAATTAGGATTGTGTATACTCTAAAGATGTTCCGATATTCTAATTTTAACTGGTCTTGTGGTGCACCCAATATAATTTAAACCTCAGATTTCCGAACCAAAAAACCCCATGTGACCTTACCCTTACCCTTTTGCTCGTCGGTGTATTTAATGCAGGATATCATCACAGTGCAATCCTTTCATAGCTCCAACATCATGTGGTTGAACTAAACTCGCACATGGTGATGGTACTGTATGTGCTTATCCTTGATGGAAGATACTTACCCTCCATTCTTTCTCTAAGTTGTATATTCTCATTTGGTGGGTAATGGGGGCCATTCTATAAAATTGTGTAAATAGAGCAACAATTATGAGCATGGGGGCTAAATGACTTTCACAGCCTATTAGTTCAATGTTTTGAGCAGTGACAGTACAACCCTGAAACAAGGACAGCGGCTACTAATCATGCCTCCATGGTTGTTGGCTTTGGTTTGGAATCTTCTGACTACAAGCATTGTCTAGCTAGCTCCTCCAGTTCCTCCTCAATAGACGTCTGTGTGTTCTCATCCCTAAAAGCAGCGGGACAGGGGATGACTTTCCTCTTATCATATGTGTAAGCTGAAGTGCTGCCATACTGTCTTACAGCTGATGAGCCTGGATGAGAAAATCCCCACTGCAGAGTTGCACCCTTGCATTGAGCAGGAAATCTCCCATTGGCTGTCTCTAGATCAACTCTAAATGCAACATACCAAGTAACAGAGACACAATCCTTGTCCCTGCATGGCTAGGGTATAACTTCATGTAACATGTATTAAATTTGGAAGAGTGGCCTTTCTTAAAAAACAAACATATAGTTACTTGATGATGATGCTCATGGTCAGGGGTCATGGTCATGGTCATGGTCAGGGGAGTGTCTGGATAATTCAGCCATTCTTATAGTGCTAAGAAAACTATTGCGTACTAGTAAAGACAGAATAGTCTCTGCACTGCTTGATATGCAAGAATCCATGCATGTATATTTTGGACCACCTGAACAAGCAGTAAAATGATCACAGCCAATGATTACTGTTGCAAAGCCAGCAGACCATAGATAATATGTGGGGCATTAAGTAAGACTGGCATATTCTTACTGGTTTTATTGTACTCTGAGGTAGTGGTGTCCAATATTAATTCATGATGAGGCTGCAGCTCCTCATGAATTAGACGCTGACTCATGCCATCTTTGCACCTCAGTTCTGGGGTTGTTGTAAGTTCTGGTGTAATTGGTGTCACAAAGGGGCATAAATGATAAACAGTATGTCTTGGGCGGTGTTCACTCCCGCACTGACTTCATCCCCACCCACTTACTAACAATGCAACATCTGCAGCGTTTTTAAGCACACATGGTGTTAAAAATAGCAAATCACTGATGTGGAGTAGAGGATTTGATGGTTCCTCCCAATATTCTCTTATTTCTCAATCATGCAATGAAAATTCAACAGGGGAGTTTGTTGCCTCCTGAGGCCCTTTGAGGAGGCCACCAGATTTGTCTCGTCTTGTCTGTCCTGTCCACACAGTCCTGTCACTGCTGTTAACACTACAAAGCCAGATATCTCTTAGGGTAAGTTCACACAGAGTTTTTTGGTCAGGGTTTTGAGGCCGTATCCGCCTCCAAACCCTGACCAAAAAGACAGCTCCCATTGAAATCAATGGGAGCTACTCAGGTCTTTTTTCCGGGACCCCAAAAAATGAAGGGAGATGTTTATTCTTCAGGCCAAGTAGCCTCGTGATTGGGCCTGAAGAAACTCCCTCCTCCGGCCTAGGCCCATTCATTGTGCATAATCTGGAGCAGAGTACGTGGCTGGATGCCGGGGCAGTGCATTGGCTTTCAGTCATGGCTATGCGGTTTTTGGATCGAAACCTGAGGCAACCTCCGCCTCAGGTTCTTATCCAAAAAAAAAAACCATGTGAATTTACCCTAATGGTGTTGTCCATCCTGTTCTGCTTTTAGTGACATCATGGAAAGACTTGCAAAAAAATTTCTTTACTTTTGAAAACTCCAATTTTTTTCTCTGCTGCTAGCACTCCCCAATTGGTGATTTTTATTTTTTTTTTGTGATTTTTGTAAAAAAATAAATATACTGCTCTACAAATTTTTGGAGCAGTTACAAAGCTTTAAAATTCTAGAATAAGACCAGCTAACATATTCCCTCAAAAGGGATAATTTTTGGAACATTTTTAGTTTCCAATGAATCCTTATATACCACATTCTAAGGCAATTCAAATTTATTATTCAGAACAAATCAACTTTTGTTCTAAATCAGTCAAATCCAAAGCAAATCAAATGTTGAAACTATGTCTCATCACTACCGCCTATCCATTCTAGTCACTGCCATACTGCAGCTGTTAGGAGATAGCCATTATATACAGGGTTAGTGATAGACTATTCCACATTGCAGTGTCACATTAACATTACACAGGGATTATTCAGAGCGGTTCTGATGGACGTCAAGTGCAACAGATAAGATCATAAGAATGGATTGGGGGAGAGTAGACGATAAAATTATCATTCTCTTTGTATCAGAATCTATAAAGGTTTTAATAAATAATTAAAGTTAAGTTTTCCAATCTATTGAGTTTATTCTTAAGTGAGATTTTCTATCAAACCCATGACTTATCTTTTACAGTTAGCAAAATACATAAAAGAAGAAAATATATTTTTTAATGAGGATGGAGATTGGATATCACCACTGGATATAACTAACTGGGTATTAAACATATCGAGAGGGTATGATATAGTAACTGGGACACATGTCGGAAGATTTGACACATCATTTCCAGAGGATAAACAGCTGGATATAGGTTTAGAGAAAATAACATGGACTCACAACCAGGTATGTTACTGTATAGACCTTCACTAGTATTCATATACAAATATACCCTTAAGCTTTATCTGTGTCTTTATCCCCTTGACAAGATCTACTGTGCATGTACTATAGAACTTTGAAGGAGAAATACAGTGAGTTGAGATGAGAGCAGTGAAATATTCGATATTCATTTCAAACAGACCCTCAATATTTGTCCGAATATTGAATCCCATTATAGTCTAGGGGGAAAAAAATGCTCATTTCAGGAGAAACCACAATTCGACTAAGGAGAGTCACCAGGTCCACAAAGACACCCCAGGAAATGATGCCAACACCTCTGGAATGCAACTGGGACAGCAGGGGAAGCATGTCTGGGGGCATCTAACAAGCCCAAGTCCTTGTATTACGCCACTATCACAAATTACTCTTCTGGCCCTTGAGGTGAGCCCTTCCAAATTAAATTAGAGGCCCTTCATCAAAGCCATACATAAACTTACTTTTCAGGCCCTTGGGGTGAGCCCTCCCAAACTTAGCTTCAGGCCCTTGTGGTGAATTGAGCCTTTAACCAACAGAGTATTAGGCCCTTAAAGTGAGTTGAGACTTGTACCAGCAGAGTATTGGGCCCTTGGGGTGAATTGAGCCTTTTACCAGCAGTGTTTTAGTTTTTGGCCTTTAAAGTGAATTGGAACCAGCAGAGTTTTAGGCCCTGGAAGAGAGTTGAGCCTTGTAGTAGCAGAGTATTAGTGTTACAGTTCTGTGTATATATATATATATAAATAATTTTGAACAACAGAACCTCTGGGCTGCAAGTCCACTGGCCCATATGGGCGGCTCTACGTCTGAACTAAATGTGAACAGGGTGCAACACACACGGGCCGAGGTGCGGCGCAGTACTCAATGTGAAAAACTGCAGTGACAGTGGTGTGGTGCAATACTCAATGTGAACAGGGTGCAACTAAACCCTGCTAGTCAAGCTCACTGGCCAGGTACACCAATACTACTGAAACAAACAAGGCTGCCAAGGGTTAAACACTCACCCCAGGTCAGCAAACACACTTACCACTGCAACAGCTAGAAGCCACCACGGAAGTCTGAACATGCTCCTGCAAACAGCTAGGAGTTACCAATGAAGTATGACAGTCTAAAATATGGCTATCTCAGAGACCAAACCTGCTGCAGCTCCTCAGGCTGGAACAATCTCTACTGCTGCTAGCCCTGGTGAAGAGCTGACAGTTCAGGGTTTACAGGTCCTAACTAACAGCACCCAGATAGAAGCAGAGGAACCCCACACAGAGGCCTAGTCTGACAACCTGCCTGAATACTGGAGCCTATCCCTGACACTACTGTCATTAAACAAGCTTCCGTGGACTTTAGGAAAATGCAATCAAAGTGTGAGCACCCGGCGGGTTTCGGCTCACACCATTTAAAGGGAAGACCCCGCCCAATAGGGGCGGTGGTGATGACCTCCCCGCGCATGCTCAGTCGGGGAGAAATGACACTTAGCTTGTGAGTGGCTCCAAAAGTCTGAGCATGCTCAGTTGGGCGGAAGCTGAACTTAGACAGACCCGCAGGTGGCGCTGTGTGCCGAGAGAACAACCTGCGGGACCCAATCCTAACAATTAGGCTCTTAAGGTGAATTGAGCTTTGTAGTAGCAAAGTATTAGGCTCTTGGGATGAATTGAAGATTGTAGGATGCTCTATGGATGAATAGAGCCTTGTCGTAGCAAAAGATTAGGCCCTTGAGGTGAGCCTTAATGGGCTTGTTTTAAATCTTGTTTTTCAACAGTGATGGTGAAGGAGAGGGTTGAGGAGGAGGAGGAGGAGGAGGAGGAGGAACTGGAGAGCTGGAGCATACACCTGGAACTTTGTTAGGTTGCTTGACACTGGTGGACATGCAAATGATGGGTCAATCTAGTGGCATTTTATTTCGATCAGCGTCAGCTGGTCAGCACTGTCAGCTGACAGATGGCTGTGCTTATCCATGATGATGCCACCGGCTGTGCTGAAGACACTTTCCGATAGAACACTGATGGCTTGGCAGAACAGCACGTCCAAGGCGTAAAGCGCAGGTTCCAACCACAAGCCCAACTTTGACACTCAATAAGTGTAGGGCGCAGAGGGCTTGGAGAAGACAGGGATTTGGTCGGCCAGTTATTCACACAACATGCACCTATATTTGTTCCTCCTGGGGGGGTGCCATTAAGGTGTTCCAGACCTTGGAGAGTGTTCCCCTGGTGGGTGTGGACCAGATGGCAGTTGTTAGCCGCTCTCTTGGGCAGGTCCCAGCCTCCACTACATTCACCCTGTGTGCCGTGAGTGAGATGTAGTGTCCCTGTCCGCATGCACTTGTCCACTCGTCAGTGGTCAATTGGACCTTAGTGCAAAGTGTGTCCTGGCTGGTAATCTGGACTACAGCGCCAGCACTGTAAACAGTGGAAGAGGCAGTGTCAGCAACGCCGGCCGATGATTGTCCTGCATTTGCTGTCTCCCACTGAGCCCAGTGCTTGCCTTCAAAATGACGGCACATGGCTGAGGTGGTCACATTGCTTTTCTTTGAGCCCCTATTTAGTTTAGAGTTGCACAGTGTGTAAAACGCACTCAGTTTGTCCTCCACGCATACGTTGAAAACTCTCCACACCATTGAGGGAGGTTGCCAACATGGGCGAGTTTTGGGCGAGTGGCTCGTATATGTAAAATCTTTGGCCTTGCTGCCTCTGGTCTGGCTTCTGTGAAGCAGCTGTCCTGTGCCTCTGCCTCCACATCTACACTGCTTTCCCCGCTAGACATCACCCCTGTCCATGTCGGGTCAGTAGCCTCGTCGACCACCAACTCCTTTTGCAATTTCTCACTCTCCTCTTACTGCAAACCACACATAACCACAATTGCCCTGATGGCAACTGTGTCTCGTTATCATCACTGAGGCCAAGAAACGCCAGTTGTGGGTCCACAACCACAAAATTGGCAGGAAATGGCGGATGCTCCAGTATTTGGGCATCTTGACACACAAAGTCATCTGGTAGCTCCTGGGATTCGGGAAGTGAGCAGAGGGAAGAGAGGGAGAGACAGTATAAGGACCTGAAAATAGATCCTGGGAGAGGGCAAGGGTGGGATGACTCTGTTGGGAAGATTGGTCATGTTGGGAGGAAGGAGGGGCAGACTCTTGGGTATGAAGATGACTGCAGGTAGTTGTTGACTGGCTGGTGGAAAAGCAGCTAAATGCATTATCCGCTAGCCATTGTAACACCTGTTCCTGGTGCAAAGGTCTGGTCTGCGTTGCACCCTGCACCCTGCTTAACGCAGCTGTCATATCAGGAATTGTGATGAGTGCATGCTAATGTTTCTTTCAGTTTAAAGTTAAGTTTCTGTCCATATTAAAGTAGAGGAAAGAAGGTTTCAAATTATTTATCCACTTTCATAGAGGTTCTAGTGAGTTTGTAAAGTGTCCAGTAGAAAGGATGGGATAGGATTTCACATAAGTCTGCCACCCATGGAAACTGATGGTGCATAAACTGCAGGAGCTGACTTTGATGAACCCTTGGGTTTTGGAGATAGAACTCCATCAAAGGTCTCTGCTGCTCACACACCCTGCTCAACATATGGTATCTAGGGTTTCAGAGTGTGGTGACCTCGCACAACAGCCAGTGCTTCAGGCAGATGTAGGCGTTGCTGGAGTGTATTGAGGCTAGCAGCAACTTCTGTAGACTTGCCAAAGTGGGTGCACAAGCGAACATTGTTGTATGTTTTTAAACACCGTTGCACCAATAAGTTAAAAACATGAGCCAGGCATGAAACATGTTGAAGGCTGGCAATCTCCAGAGCCGCTACCAGGTTCTGGCCATTATCACACACAAAAAAATGCCTGGGCCCAGGTGCAGTGGCGAAAACCACATTGCCGTCTCATCCAGGATGGCATCCCTCACCTCGGAGGCAGTGTGCTGTCTGTCCCCCAAGCAGATGAGCTTCAGCACAGCCTGCTGACGTCTCCCCACACCAGTGTTACAGCGTTTCCAGCTCGTAGCTGGGGTCGATTTACCAGCGACGGAGGAGGAGGGTGGTGTTTCAGCACTCCTGCCAGGAATAATGGGCGGGGAGACAAGGCAGGCCTCCACAGTTTGCCGTGATTGAGATGTAGTGTCCCTGGCCGCATGCACTTGTCCACGTGTCGGTGGTCAAGTGGAACTTTGTACAAAGCGCAGAACTTAGGGCCTGCCTGATGATACAGGTCACATGCTGGTGCAAGGCTCAACTCACCCCAAGGGCCAAAAACACTGCTGGTGAAATGCTAAACTAATTTAAAGGGCCTAAAACTCTGAAGTCACCTCAAGGGCCTCAATCTCTGCTGATAGCTCAGCTTAAGGGACTCTAACTTAATTTGGAAGGGCTCATGTGAAGGGCCAGAAAAGTAATTTTTGGCGGTCTTACCACATCACACACACACACTGACAGTTAAGGGTGGGTACTGTTTTATTTCTCTGGATTTCTCAATGTCTATTCCATCTGTGGTTGTCATGCACAACGTGATTTAAAGGGGTGCTTGGTAATGTTTCTTTAGTGTAAAATTTGGGTTTTCTGTCCATACAATTGGGGAGGAAAAAAGGTTTCCAGGTATTTTTCCACTTTCATAGAGTTTTTTTTTGAGTGTGGAAAGTGTGTAGTTGATAGGCTGTGATGTTGGGGTAAAACTGTGACTTGGGCTTGTTAGATGCCCCCAGACATGCTTCTCCTGCTGTCCCAGTTGCATTGCAGTGGTGTTGTCATTATTTGCTGATGTGTGATAGTAGACTTGGTGACCCTCCTGAGTCGAATGGTGGTTTCCCCTGAAACTAACGTTTTTTTTTCCCATGGACTATAATGGGATTCGATATTCATGTGAAGCAACACATGACGTCCCCCTCCCTGGGACAACCACTATAAGGTTATACTTTACCTTTATGAAGATGAATGTGCCAAATAAAAACTATTAAAGGGATTCTGCCATTAAGAACCTTTTTTTTTCTTGTTAACATGTCAGAATACCCTTAAGAAAGGCGATTCTTCTCCTACCTTTCAAAGTCTTCTTCACACCGCTGTTCAGTTAAAATCTCGTTTTTTTGTCAGTATGCAAATGAGTTCTCTCGCAGCACTGGGGGCGCTCAAACAGCACTGTGAATGTCCCGAATGCTGCAAGAAAACTCTCTCCAGCGCCGCCTCCATCTTCTTTACTCCTCTTCACTCGTCTGCTTCCGGCTGGGGTCACACTTCGACGAATGCACGGTTGGCTTTGCCATCGGTCCTCAGGCAGAGCCAACTGCAGATGCCAGCGGCCATGTGCATTCGTTGAACTACAGGAGTGTACTGCGCATGCACGTATAAGCAGCCACAAAACAATGGCCGCTGGCACCTGCAGTCGGCTCTGCCTGAGGACCGATGGCAGAGCGAACTGCGCAGGCGTCGAAGTGTGACCCCAGCTTGAAGAAGACAAGTGAAGAGACGGTTGCTGAAGAAGATGGAGGCATTGTTGGAAAGAGTTCTCTCGCACCATTGGGGATGCCCCCAGCGCTGCAAGAGAAATTAATTGCATACCGAGGAAAACCAGGATTTTAACCCAACGGCGGCGCGGAGAAGACTTCGAATGAAGTTTTTAATGGTAGAATCTCTTTAATGTAAATCTTGTATCTTATTTCTTACATAGATTCCTAAAGGTCGATGCAATGAACCCTGCCTGCCAGGAACCCAAAAAGTTTCCATAGAAGGCTATTACTCCTGCTGCTATGGCTGTATCCCGTGTTCAGAGGGGGAATTTACAAAACATTCTGGTAGATTATTATGGATTTATTTTCCTAAAATTAGAAATTATATTGTTCTCCTAGAAATATATTTATTATTATTATTGTTTATTTATAGAGCACCAGTAATTCCATGGTGCTGTACATTATTATATTAATTCCATGGTGCTTTACATTTGAGGGTTTACATACAGTATATACTGTACATAAATATACAAATAAATATACTACTAGCAATGACTGACTGGCACAGTGGGGTAGAGGGCCCTGCCCGAAAGGGCTTACAATCTATGAGGGAAGGGGGTAGAGGCAGAAGGTGAGGGGGGAGACTGTACAGATGGTGATAGTGTTATTGGAGGTTGTAGGCCTTCCTGAATAGGGGAGTCTTCAGGGCCTTCTTGAAGCCTGTGATTGTGGGGGTCAGTCTTATGTGTCTTGGTAATGGGTAATGGGTTCCGGACTTTGGGGGATGCACGGGAGAAATCTTGGAGATGGTTGTGTGAAGAGTTGATAAGAGCAGAGCAGAGTAGGAGGTCATTGGAGGATCTGAGGTTACGTGTAGGCAGGTAGCAGGAGATTAGGTCAGAGATATATGGAGGGGACAGGTTGTGGATGGCTTTGTATGTCAGTGTTAGTAGCTTGAATTCAATTTGTTGTGCAACAGGTAACCAGTGGAGGGACTGGCAGGAGGAGAGCAGCCGATGAAGAACAGGGGTGAGGTGAATTAAGCGAGCAGCGCAGTTTAGGGTGGACTGGAGATTGTTTCCAGGGAGGCCATGGAGAAGTAATCAGTAATCTTAGCAGGAGATTATGAGGGCATGGACTAGCAACTTTGCAATTTCTGGAGTGAGGAAGGAGTGGATTCAATGGATGCTCTTGAGTTGGAGGCGGCAGGAAGTGTTGAGGGTTCGAATGTGCGACTTGAAGGAGAGGTCAGAATCTAGAATATATACTTGATATATACCATGACCCGCTGCAATTGAGGCTTCTCTATCTCAGATCCAGATAGATAGATAGATAGATAGATAGATAGATAGATAGATAGATAGTAGATAGATAGATAGATAGATAGATAGATAGATAGTAGATAGATAGATAGGTGTAAAATAAATAAATTGTAACTTCATCTGCTTTTCATTCACAGACAGTGACAATTGCCAGAGATGTCCTGAAGATGAATGGCCGAATGAGGGAAAGGACAATTGTGTGCTCAGAGATTATGAGTTTTTCTCCTATGAGACTGATGTCCTTAGTTCAGTCTTTTCCACCATCTCCATATTACTCTCTCTTATAACTGTATCTATAATAGGAATATTCACTTTATTCCGGAACACTCCCATTGTCAGAGCCAATAACCGGAACCTCAGCTTCATCCTACTGAGCTCTCTCATCTTCAGCTTACTCTCTGTGTTTCTGTTCATCTGTCGTCCAGTGGATATAACCTGCATGGTGCGACAAATCTGCTTTGGGACCTTCTTCGCAGTAGCCGTGTCTTCTGTCCTGGCCAAGACCATCATAGTCTACATAGCATTCAAGGCCACCAGACCTGACAGCTCCTGGAGAAAGTGTGTGGGAGTTAAGCTTCCTTATTCAGTCGTGTTGGTCTGTTCATCTATTCAGATTGTGAATGCCGTTATCTGGTTGTCAGTGTCTCCTCCATACCAAGAGTATAACCTGGATTATCCTGGGAAGATCATCATCCAGTGTAATGAAGGTTCTGTCTTGGCCTTTTACCTCATGTTGGGTTATATGGGCTTTCTGGCGGTGCTGAGTTTTGTTCTAGCTTTTATGGTGAGGACATTACCTGATATCTATAATGAAGCCAAGTACATCACCTTCAGCATGCTGGTGTTCTGCAGTGTCTGGATCTGTGCCATCCCGGCCTATCTGAGCAGTACAGGGAAACACATGGTCATCGTAGAGATATTCACCATATTGTGTTCCGGGGGAGGAATATTGAGCTGCATGTTCTTACCTAAATGTTACAATATCCTGATAGACCCTGAAGTGAGCAGTAAAGGACACTCCTTACACAGACATGTTATGTGAGTGATTGCTAGAAATAAATTTTGTTGATGATTTTCATTTTATACATTGATAGAATTGATAAGTAATACAATCAGAAGATATGAAGTAATAGTATTGCTTGTACTTTCTGTTCTTATGATAAATCACTATTAGATTGATTTGTGCTATTCAGTATCTCTGACTACGACTACAGGAATACTTATCTACTATCACATCTATTATTAGTAGAAACTAGAGATGAGCGAACACTAAAATGTCCGAGGTTCGAAATCCGATTCGAACAGCCGCACACTGTTTGGCTGTTCGAATGGATTTCGAACCCCATTATAGTCTATGGGGGGAAATGCTCGTTTCAGGGGTAGGCAAAATTCGATGAAATTATACTTACCAAGTCCACGAGTGACGGTCGGGCTGGATTCCCCTTGAAGTCTTCTCCCGGCGCAGCGCCCCCGCGGCATCTTCTGACTGGAATTCACTCTGCCTAGGCATCGGGGCCTAGGCAGAGCCGACTGCGCATACAAGGGCATGCCCGCGCATGCGCAGTCGGCTTTGCCTAGGCAGAGTGAATTCCAGCCGGAAGATGCCTCGGGGACGCTGCACGGAGAAGACTTCTAAAGGTAAGAGAAGAACCAGCGTTGATTGGCAGAATGTATAACATTCTGCCAATCAACGCTGGTTCTGCATCGAACCTTAAACTTTGAACAGCTAGTAGTATTCGATCGAGTATGAGTATTTTGAATACCGTAGTATTCGATCGAACATCTACTCGCTCATCTCTAGTAGGAACAGCACAATGATCTGACTAAAGATAAAAGTTACGATGAATTCCTGCTCACACTATGGATACAGGACATTTCCTACTACTAGAACTGCTTATATTTCTGCTACTGATACTTTTATTATTGAATGTTCAACTTGTACTAAAGATATTGTTAAATAAAAGGAGGAATATAAATAATAATGTATTTGGTTGTTACTATCAGAATTATTATTATTACTGATACTTTCAATCTGTTGAAAGAAATGCTAAATATTTGTAATAGTACGAGGAGTTGTAGTAGCAGTGGCAGTAGTAATAATAATAGTAGTAGTGGTAGTGGGAGCAACAGTAGTAGTAGTAATAGTAATAGATGTAATAACAGTAGTAGTAATAATATTAATAGTAATAGTTGTAGTAGTAATAGTAGCAATAATAATAGTAGTAGTCTTAGTAATAATAACAGCAGTAGTAGTAGCGGTAATAGTAGTCAAAGTTGTTGTAGTGGTAGTAAAAATACTAATAGTAGCAATTATGGTAGTAGTAATAATAGCAGCAATAGTTACAATATTAGTAGTAATATTAATAACAGTAATAGTAATAAGTATAATAGTAGAAATATCAGTAGAAGTAATAGTAGTATGAATAGAAGTAGTAGTGAGAATTGTAGCGATTGTAATAAAAGTAGTTGTAATAGCAGTAACAGTAACAACAACAACAACAACATAATAACAGTAGTGGTAGTGGCAATAATAGTAGTATTAATAAAAGCAGTAATAGCTATAATTATAATAGCTATACTAACGGCAGCAATTGTTGTAATAGCAGTAGTAAAAGTAGTTGTAATAATAGCAGTAGTAATAACAGTTTTAGTAGTAATAGTAGTAATAAAAGTAATAGTAATATGTATAATAGCGGTAGTAGTTGATTATTATTATTTATTTATTATTATTATTATTATTATTATTATTATTATTATTATTATTAGTAGTAGTAGTAGTAGTAGTAGTAGTAGTAGTAGTAGTAGTATTTTATATGATAGTAATATTATTAGAAATAATAATAGCAGTAGTAACAGTAATAATATTAATACTAGTAGTAGTTGTTGTAGCAATAATAATAATAATAATAGTTGAAGAAGTAATAGCAGTGCTAATAATAATACTAGTAGTAGCAGTAGTAATAATACTAGTTGTAGCAGTAATACTAGTAGTAGCAGTAGTAATAATACTAGTTGTAGCAGTAGTAGTAATACTAGTATTAGCAGTAGTAATAATAATACTAGTTGTAGCAGTAGTAGTAATACTAGTAGTAGCAGTGGTAATAATAATACTAGTTGTAGCAGTAGTAGTAATACTAGTAGTAGCAGTAGTAAAACTAGTAGTAGTAGTAGTATAATAATTACTAATTCTAGTATTACTACTGCTACTACACTAGAATTACTTTTATTATTATTATTATTGTTATTATTATTATTATTATTATTATTATTATTATTATTATTATTATTAATACTAGCAGTAGCAGCAGTAATAATACTACTAGCAGCAACGTTAGAAATAATACTAGTAGCAGCAGTAATAATACTAGTAGTATTAAGTGTAATAAAAATTACTACTTCTAGTATTACTACTACTACACTAGAATTATTATTATTATTATTATTATTATTATTATTATTATTATTATTATTATTATTACTAGCAGCAGCATTAGAAATAATACTAGTAGCAGCAGTAATAATACTAGTAGTAGCAGTAGTAGTAATAATAGTAGTAGCAGTAATAATACTAGTAGAAGCAGTAGTAGTAATAATAGTAGTAGTAGCAGCAGTGATAATACTAGTAGTAGCAGATGTAATAATAATACTAGTAGTAGCAGTAGTAGTAATAATACTAGTAATAGCAGATGTAATAATACTAGTAGTAGCAGTAGTAGTAATAGTAGTAGCAGATGTAATAATACTAGTAGTAGCAGTAGTCATAATACTAGTAGTAGCAGTAGTAGTAATAATAGTAGAAGTAGCAGTAGTAATACTACTAGTAGTAGCAGATGTAATAATACTAGTAGTAGCACTAGTAGAAATAATAGTAGAAGTAGCAGCAGTAATAATACTAGTAGTAGCAGTAGTAGTAATAATACTAGTTGTAGCAGTAGTAGTAATACAAGTAGTAGCAGTAGTAATAATACTAGTTGTAGCAGTAATACTAGTAGTAGCAGTAGTAATAATACTAGTTGTAGCAGTAGTAGTAATACTAGTATTAGCAGTAGTAATAATAATACTAGTTGTAGCAGTAGTAGTAATACTAGTAGTAGCAGTGGTAATAATAATACTAGTTGTAGCAGTAGTAGTAATACTAGTAGTAGCAGTAGTAAAACTAGTAGTAGTAGTAGTATAATAATTACTAATTCTAGTATTACTACTGCTACTACACTAGAATTACTATTATTATTATTATTATTATTATTATTATTATTATTATTATTAATACTAGCAGTAGCAGCAGTAATAATACTACTAGCAGCAACGTTAGAAATAATACTAGTAGCAGCAGTAATAATACTAGTAGTATTAAGTATAATAAAAATTACTACTTCTAGTATTACTACTACTACACTAGAATTATTATTATTATTATTATTATTATTATTATTATTATTATTATTATTATTATTATTATTATTATTATTATTATTACTAGCAGCAGCATTAGAAATAATACTAGTAGCAGCAGTAATAATACTAGTAGTAGCAGTAGTAGTAATAATAGTAGTAGCAGTAATAATACTAGTAGAAGCAGTAGTAGTAATAATAGTAGTAGTAGCAGCAGTGATAATACTAGTAGTAGCAGATGTAATAATAATACTAGTAGTAGCAGTAGTAGTAATAATACTAGTAATAGCAGATGTAATAATACTAGTAGTAGCAGTAGTAGTAATAGTAGTAGCAGATGTAATAATACTAGTAGTAGCAGTAGTCATAATACTAGTAGTAGCAGTAGTAGTAATAATAGTAGAAGTAGCAGTAGTAATACTACTAGTAGTAGCAGATGTAATAATACTAGTAGTAGCACTAGTAGAAATAATAGTAGAAGTAGCAGCAGTAATAATACTAGTAGTAGCAGTAGTAGTAATAATACTAGTTGTAGCAGTAGTAGTAATACTAGTAGTAGCAGTAGTAATAATACTAGTTGTAGCAGTAATACTAGTAGTAGCAGTAGTAATAATACTAGTTGTAGCAGTAGTAGTAATACTAGAATTAGCAGTAGTAATAATAATACTAGTTGTAGCAGTAGTAGTAATACTAGTAGTAGCAGTGGTAATAATAATACTAGTTGTAGCAGTAGTAGTAATACTAGTAGTAGCAGTAGTAAAACTAGTAGTAGTAGTAGTATAATAATTACTAATTCTAGTATTACTACTGCTACTACACTAGAATTACTATTATTATTATTATTATTATTATTATTATTATTATTATTATTATTATTAATACTAGCAGTAGCAGCAGTAATAATACTACTAGCAGCAACGTTAGAAATAATACTAGTAGCAGCAGTAATAATACTAGTAGTATTAAGTATAATAAAAATTACTACTTCTAGTATTACTACTACTACACTAGAATTATTATTATTATTATTATTATTATTATTATTATTATTATTATTATTATTATTATTATTATTACTAGCAGCAGCATTAGAAATAATACTAGTAGCAGCAGTAATAATACTAGTAGTAGCAGTAGTAGTAATAATAGTAGTAGCAGTAATAATACTAGTAGAAGCAGTAGTAGTAATAATAGTAGTAGTAGCAGCAGTGATAATACTAGTAGTAGCAGATGTAATAATAATACTAGTAGTAGCAGTAGTAGTAATAATACTAGTAATAGCAGATGTAATAATACTAGTAGTAGCAGTAGTAGTAATAGTAGTAGCAGATGTAATAATACTAGTAGTAGCAGTAGTCATAATACTAGTAGTAGCAGTAGTAGTAATAATAGTAGAAGTAGCAGTAGTAATACTACTAGTAGTAGCAGATGTAATAATACTAGTAGTAGCACTAGTAGAAATAATAGTAGAAGTAGCAGCAGTAATAATACTAGTAGTAGCAGTAGTAGTAATAATAGTAGAAGTAGCAGTAGTAATAATACTAGTAGTAGCAGTAGTAATAATACTAGTAGTAGCAGTAGTAATAATACTAGTAGTAGCAGATGTAATAATACTAGTAGTAGCAGTAGTAATAATACTAGTAGTAGCAGATGTAATAATACTAGTAGTAGCAGTAGTAATAATACTAGTAGTAGCAGTAGTAGTAATAATAGTAGAAGTAGCAGTAGTAATACTACTAGTAGTAGCAGATGTAATAATACTAGTAGTAGCAGCAGCAGCAGTAATAATACTAGTAGTAGCAGATGTAATAATAATAATATTAATAATAATACTAGTAGTAGCAGTAGTAATAATACTAGTAGTAGCAGTAGAAGTAATAATAGTAGTAGCAGCAGCAGTAATAATACTAGTAGTAGCAGTAGTAGTAATAATACTAGTAGTAGCAGCAGTAATAATACTAGTAGTAGCAGCAGTAATAATACTAGTAGTAGCAGTAGTAGTAATAATAGCAGCAGCAGCAGTAATAATACTAGTAGTAACAGTAGTAATAATACTAGTAGTAGCTAGAGATGAGCGAACAGTGTTCTATCGAACTCATGTTCGATCGGATATTAGGCTGTTCGGCATGTTCGAATCGAATCGAACACCGCGTGGTAAAGTGCGCCATTACTCGATTCCCCTCCCACCTTCCCTGGCGCCTTTTTTGCTCCAATAACAGCGCAGGGTAGGTGGGACAGGAACTACGACACCGGTGACGTTGAAAAAAGTAGGCAAAACCCATTGGCTGCCGAAAACATGTGACCTCTAATTTAAAAGAACAGCGCCGCCCAGCTTCGCGTCATTCTGAGCTTGCAATTCACCGAGGACGGAGGTTTCCGTCCAGCTAGCTAGGGCTTAGATTCTGGGTAGGCAGGGACAGGCTAGGATAGGAAGGAGAAGACAACCAACAGCTCTTGTAAGAGCTAAATTCCAGGGAGAAGCTTGTCAGTGTAACGTGGCACTGACGGGCTCAATCGCCGCAACCCAGCTTTCCCAGGATCCTGAATGGAATACACTGTCAGTGTATTCCCGTATACCCGATATATACCCCGATACCCGTTCCAACGGTGTGCCCCCCCACCTTCACCCCAGAAATACCCTGCAAGTCCCCTAGCAATAGAATTGGGGCTATATACACCCACAATTTTTACTACTGGTATACAGTGCCATTGTCTGACTGGGAATTCAAAGAATATATTGGGGTTATAAATACCCTCATTTCTTGCTACTGCCATATAGTGCCAGTTTCTGACTGGTAATTCAAAGAATATATTGTGGTTACGTGCACCCACAATTTTTACTACTGGTATACAGTGCCATTGTCTGACTGGGAATTCAAAGAATATATTGGGAATACAAATACCCTCATTTCTTGCTACTGCCATATAGTGCCAGTGTCTGACTGGGAATTCAAAGAATATATTGGGGTTACGTGCACCCACAATTTTTACTACTGGTATACAGTGCCATTGTCTGACTGGGAATTCAAAGAGTATATTGGGAATACAAATACCCTCATTTCTTGCTACTGCCATATAGTGCCAGTTTCTGACTGGGAATTCAAAGAATATATTGGGGTTACGTGCACCCACAATTTTTACTACTGGTATACAGTGCCATTGTCTGACTGGGAATTCAAAGAATATATTGGGAATACAAATACCCTCATTTCTTGCTACTGCCATATAGTGCCAGTGTCTGACTGGGAATTCAAAGAATATATTGGGGTTATAAATACCCTCATTTCTTGCTACTGCCATATAGTGCCAGTTTCTGACTGGGAATTCAAAGAATATATTGGGGTTACGTGCACCCACAATTTTTACTACTGGTATACAGTGCCATTGTCTGACTGGGAATTCAAAGAATATATTGGGGTTATAAATACCCTCATTTCTTGCTACTGCCATATAGTGCCAGTTTCTGACTGGTAATTCAAAGAATATATTGGGGTTACGTGCACCCACAATTTTTACTACTGGTATACAGTGCCATTGTCTGACTGGGAATTCAAAGAGTATATTGGGAATACAAATACCCTCATTTCTTGCTACTGCCATATAGTGCCAGTTTCTGACTGGGAATTCAAAGAATATATTGGGGTTACGTGCACCCACAATTTTTACTACTGGTATACAGTGCCATTGTCTGACTGGGAATTCAAAGAATATATTGGGGTTATAAATACCCTCATTTCTTGCTACTGCCATATAGTGCCAGTTTCTGACTGGGAATTCAAAGAATATATTGGGGTTACGTGCACCCACAATTTTTACTACTGGTATACAGTGCCATTGTCTGACTGGGAATTCAAAGAGTATATTGGGAATACAAATACCCTCATTTCTTGCTACTGCCATATAGTGCCAGTTTCTGACTGGTAATTCAAAGAATATATTGGGGTTACGTGCACCCACAATTTTTACTACTGGTATACAGTGCCATTGTCTGACTGGGAATTCAAAGAGTATATTGGGAATACAAATACCCTCATTTCTTGCTACTGCCATATAGTGCCAGTTTCTGACTGGTAATTCAAAGAATATATTGGGGTTACGTGCACCCACAATTTTTACTACTGGTATACAGTGCCATTGTCTGACTGGGAATTCAAAGAGTATATTGGGAATACAAATACCCTCATTTCTTGCTACTGCCATATAGTGCCAGTTTCTGACTGGGAATTCAAAGAATATATTGGGGTTACGTGCACCCACAATTTTTACTACTGGTATACAGTGCCATTGTCTGACTGGGAATTCAAAGAATATATTGGGAATACAAATACCCTCATTTCTTGCTACTGCCATATAGTGCCAGTGTCTGACTGGGAATTCAAAGAATATATTGGGGTTACGTGCACCCACAATTTTTACTACTGGTATACAGTGCCATTGTCTGACTGGGAATTCAAAGAGTATATTGGGAATACAAATACCCTCATTTCTTGCTACTGCCATATAGTGCCAGTTTCTGACTGGTAATTCAAAGAATATATTGGGGTTACGTGCACCCACAATTTTTACTACTGGTATACAGTGCCATTGTCTGACTGGGAATTCAAAGAGTATATTGGGAATACAAATACCCTCATTTCTTGCTACTGCCATATAGTGCCAGTTTCTGACTGGGAATTCAAAGAATATATTGGGGTTACGTGCACCCACAATTTTTACTACTGGTATACAGTGCCATTGTCTGACTGGGAATTCAAAGAGTATATTGGGAATACAAATACCCTCATTTCTTGCTACTGCCATATAGTGCCAGTTTCTGACTGGTAATTCAAAGAATATATTGGGGTTACGTGCACCCACAATTTTTACTACTGGTATACAGTGCCATTGTCTGACTGGGAATTCAAAGAGTATATTGGGAATACAAATACCCTCATTTCTTGCTACTGCCATATAGTGCCAGTTTCTGACTGGTAATTCAAAGAATATATTGGGGTTACGTGCACCCACAATTTTTACTACTGGTATACAGTGCCATTGTCTGACTGGGAATTCAAAGAGTATATTGGGAATACAAATACCCTCATTTCTTGCTACTGCCATATAGTGCCAGTTTCTGACTGGTAATTCAAAGAATATATTGGGGTTACGTGCACCCACAATTTTTACTACTGGTATACAGTGCCATTGTCTGACTGGGAATTCAAAGAGTATATTGGGAATACAAATACCCTCATTTCTTGCTACTGCCATATAGTGCCAGTTTCTGACTGGGAATTCAAAGAATATATTGGGGTTACGTGCACCCACAATTTTTACTACTGGTATACAGTGCCATTGTCTGACTGGGAATTCAAAGAATATATTGGGGTTACGTGCACCCACAATTTTTACTACTGGTATACAGTGCCAATTTCTAACTAGGAATTCAAAATGCGCAAGGCTCCCGGAAAGGGACGTGGACGAGGCCGTGGGCGAGGTCGGGGGAATGGTTCTGGGGAGCAAGGTAGCAGTGAAGCCACAGGGCGTCCCGTGCCTACTCCTGTGGGGCAGCAAGCATTGCGCCACTCCACAGTGCCAGGGTTGCTTGCCACATTAACTAAACTGCAGGGTACAAACCTTAGTAGGCCCGAGAACCAGGAACAGGTCTTGCAATGGCTGTCAGAGAACGCTTACAGCACATTGTCCAGCAGCCAGTCAGACTCTGCCTCCTCTCCTCCTATTACCCAACAGTCTTGTCTTCCTTCCTCCCAAAATTCCGAAGCTTTACAGAACAATAACCCAAACTGTCCCTGCTCCCCAGAGCTGTTCTCCGCTCCTTTCATTGTCCCTCAACCTGCCTCTCCACGTCACGATTCCACGAACCTAACAGAGGAGCATCTGTGTCCAGATGCTCAAACACTAGAGTCTCCTCCATCTCCGTTCGATTTGGTGGTGGATGACCAGCAACCCACCCTCATCGACGATGATGTGACGCAGTTGCCGTCAGGGCATCCAGTTGACCGGCGCATTGTGCGGGAGGAGGAGATGAGACAGGAGTTGGAAGAGGAAGTGGTGGATGATGAGGACACTGACCCGACCTGGACAGGGGGGATGTCAAGCGGGGAAAGTAGTGTGGATGTTGAGGCAGGTGCAGCACCAAAAAGGGTAGCTAGAGGCAGAGGCAGAGGTCAGCAGCTTAGGCGAAGCCAGGCCACACCCGGAATCTCCCAAGATGTTCCAGTTCGTACCCAGCCCCGAAAAACTCCCACCTCGAGGGCACGTTTCTCGAAGGTGTGGAGTTTTTTCAAGGAATGCGCCGAGGACAGATATAGTGTTGTCTGCACAATTTGCCTCTCGAAATTGATTAGGGGCTCTGAGAAGAGCAACCTGTCCACCACTTCAATGCGCCGTCATTTGGAATCCAAGCACTGGAATCAGTGGCAGGCAGCAACGGCAGGACAAAGGCCGCCTGCCGTTCACGCCACTGCCACTGCCTCTGCCTCTGCCTCTGCCACTGCCACTGCTGACTGTGCTGGCGATGCACTCCAGAGGATGAGCCAGGACACCACTTCATCTGCCTCCGCCACTTTGTTGACTTCTACCTCATCCTCCCCTGGTCCTGTCTTATCTCCTTCTCCTGCACCATCAAAGGCACCATCAGGCGTTTCTTTACAACAACCCACCATCTCTCAGACAGAGCGGCGGCAGAAATACACTGCTAACCACCCACACGCGCAAGCCTTGAACGCCAACATCGCTAAACTGCTGGCCCAGGAGATGTTGGCGTTCCGGCTTGTTGAAACTCCCGCCTTCCTGGACCTGATGGCAACTGCGGCACCTCGCTATGCCGTCCCTAGCCGTCACTACTTCTCCCGGTGTGCCGTCCCCGCCTTGCACCAGCACGTGTCACTCAACATCAGGCGGGCCCTTAGTTCCGCGCTTTGCACAAAGGTCCACTTGACCACCGACGCGTGGACAAGTGCATGCGGACAGGGACGCTACATTTCACTGACGGCACACTGGGTGAATGTAGTTGAGGCTGGGACTGCTTCCCAAACTGGCCCGGTGTACCTCGTCTCCCCGCCTAACATTCCTGGCAGGGACACGAGAAGAACACCCCCCTCCTCCTCCTCCTCTACCGCCTCCTCCTCCGCCACCGCCTCCTCCTCCGCCACCGCCTCCTCCTCCGCTGTTAGATTGACCCCAGCTACGAGTTGGAAACGTTGCAGCACTGGCGTTGGTAGACGTCAGCAGGCTGTGCTGAAGCTGATCAGCTTGGGGGACAGACAGCACACTGCCTCCGAGGTGAGGGATGCCCTCCTTGATGAGACGGCAATATGGTTTGAGCCGCTGCACCTGGGCCCAGGCATGGTCGTTTGTGATAACGGCCGGAACCTGGTAGCAGCTCTGGAGCTTGCCGGACTCCAACATGTTCCATGCCTGGCCCACGTCTTCAACCTAGTGGTGCAACGTTTCCTAAAGAGCTACCCCAATGTTCCAGAGCTACTGGTGAAAGTGCGGCGCATGTGCGCCCACTTTCGCAAGTCGACAGTAGCCGCTGCTAGCTTAAAATCTCTCCAGCAACGCCTGCATGTGCCACAACACCGGCTTTTGTGCGACGTCCCCACACGCTGGAACTCAACGTTTCAGATGTTGAATAGAGTGGTTGAGCAGCAGAGACCTTTGATGGAATACCAGCTACAAAACCCTAGGGTGCCACAAAGTCAGCTGCCTCAGTTTCACATCCATGAGTGGCCATGGATGAGAGACCTTTGTGACATCCTACGGGTCTTTGAGGAGTCCACAAGGAGGGTGAGCTCTGAGGATGCGATGGTGAGCCTTACAATCCCGCTCTTGTGTGTTCTGAGAGAATCCCTGATTGACATCAGGGATAACTCAGATCACACAGAGGAGTTAGGGATAGCATCCGATCCGTCACAGCTGGAGAGTAGGTCCACACATCTGTCCGCTTCACTGCGTTTAATGGAGGAGGAGGAGGAGGAGGAGGAGGAAGAAGAGTTGTCCGATGATGTGATGGTGATACAGGAGGCTTCCGGGCAACTTCGAATCGTCCCATTGTTGCAGCGCGGATGGGTAGACATGGAGGATGAGGAGGAAATGGAGATTGAACTTTCCGGTGGGGCCAGAGGAGTCATGCCAACTAACACTGTGGCAGACATGGCTGAGTTCATGTTGGGGTGCTTTACAACCGACAAGCGTATTGTCAAAATCATGGAGGACAACCAGTACTGGATCTTTGCTATCCTTGACCCCCGGTATAAAAACAACATCTCGTCTTTTATTCCGGTAGAGGGGAGGGCCAATCGCATCAATGCTTGCCACAGGCAATTGGTGCAGAATATGATGGAGATGTTTCCAGCATGTGACGTTGGCGGCAGGGAGGGCAGTTCCTCCAGTAGGCAACCAAGTTCTCACCGGTCCACACAAACGAGGGGCACACTGTCTAAGGTCTGAGACACCTTGATGGCACCCCCTCGCCAAAGTGCCGCCACGGAGGGTCCTAGTGTCACCAGGCGTGAGAAGTATAGGCGCATGTTGCGGGAATACCTTTCCGACCACAGCCCTGTCCTCTCCGACCCCTCTGCGCCCTACACGTATTGGGTGTCGAAGTTGGACCTGTGGCTTGAACTTGCCCTATATGCCTTGGAGGTGCTGTCCTGTCCTGCCGCCAGCGTCCTATCTGAGAGGGTGTTCAGTGCAGCCGGTGGCATCATCACTGACAAGCGCACCCGTCTGTCAGCTGAGAGTGCCGACCGGCTCACTTTGATAAAAATGAACCACCACTGGGTAGAGCCGTCATTTTTGTGCCCACCTGTGTAAAGCACCCCAACATGAAACTCCATGTCTGTACTCAACCTCTCCAATTCCTCCGCATCCTCATACTCATCCACCATAAGCGTTGCACAATTCTGCTAATACTAGGCTCCCTCCAACATGATTTCCCCCAACTCTGCTGGTTAGAGGCTCCCTCCACCCTGATTTCCACCAACTCTGCTGGTTAGAGGCTCCCTCCACCCTGCTTTCCCACAACTCTGCTGGTTAGAGGCTCCTTCCACCATGAATTTGCCCAAACTGGGCTGTTTAGAGGCTCCCTCCACCATGAATTTTCCCAAACTGGGCTGGTTAGAGGCTCCCTCCACCATGAATTGGTCCAAACTGGGGTTTTTAGAGGCTCCCTCCACCATGAATTGGTCCAAACTTGGCTGTTTAGAGGCTCCCTCCACCATGAATTGGTCCAAACTGGGGTGGTTAGAGGCTCCCTCCACCATTAATTGGTCCAAACTGGGCTGGTTAGAGGCTCCCTCCACAATTAATTGGTCCAAACTGGGCTAATTAGAGGCTCCCTCCACCATGAATTGGTCCAAACTGGGTTTTTTAGAGGCTCCCTCCACCATGAATTTGCCCAAACTGGGCTGTTTAGAGGCTCCCTCCACCATGAATTTGCCCAAACTGGGCTGGTTAGAGGCTCCCTCCACCATGAATTGGTCCAAACTGGGGTTTTTAGAGGCTCCCTCCACCATGAATTGGTCCAAACTTGGCTGTTTAGAGGCTCCCTCCACCATGAATTGGTCCAAACTGGGGTGGTTAGAGGCTCCCTCCACCATTAATTGGTCCAAACTGGGCTGGTTAGAGGCTCCCTCCACAATTAATTGGTCCAAACTGGGCTAATTAGAGGCTCCCTCCACCATGAATTGGTCCAAACTGGGTTTTTTAGAGGCTCCCTCCACCATGAATTTGCCCAAACTGGGCTGTTTAGAGGCTCCCTCCACCATGAATTGGTCCAAACTGGGCTGGTTAGAGGCTCCCTCCACCATGAATTTCCCAAAACTTGGCTGTTTAGAGGCTCCCTCCACCATTAATTGGTCCAAACTGGGCTGGTTAGAGGCTCCCTCCACCATGAATTTGCCCAAACTGGGGTGGTTAGAGGCTCCCTCCACCATTAATTGGTCCAAACTGGGCTGGTTAGAGGCTCCCTCCACAATTAATTGGTCCAAACTGGGCTAATTAGAGGCTCCCTCCACCATGAATTGGTCCAAACTGGGTTTTTTAGAGGCTCCCTCCACCATGAATTTGCCCAAACTGGGCTGTTTAGAGGCTCCCTCCACCATGAATTGGTCCAAACTGGGCTGGTTAGAGGCTCCCTCCACCATGAATTGGTCCAAACTGGGCTGGTTAGAGGCTCCCTCCACCATGAATTTCCCAAAACTTGGCTGTTTAGAGGCTCCCTCCACCATTAATTGGTCCAAACTGGGCTGGTTAGAGGCTCCCTCCACCATGAATTTGCCCAAACTGGGCTGTTTAGAGGCTCCCTCCACCATGAATTGGTCCAAACTGGGCTGGTTAGAGGCTCCCTCCACCATGAATTGGTCCAAACTGGGCTGGTTAGAGGCTCCCTCCACCATGAATTTCCCAAAACTTGGCTGTTTAGAGGCTCCCTCCACCATTAATTGGTCCAAACTGGGCTGGTTAGAGGCTCCCTCCACCATGAATTTGCCCAAACTGGGCTGTTTAGAGGCTCCCTCCACCATGAATTTGCCCAAACTGGGCTGGTTAGAGGCTCCCTCCACCATGAATTGGTCCAAACTGGGGTTTTTAGAGGCTCCCTCCACCATGAATTGGTCCAAACTTGGCTGTTTAGAGGCTCCCTCCACCATGAATTGGTCCAAACTGGGGTGGTTAGAGGCTCCCTCCACCATTAATTGGTCCAAACTGGGCTGGTTAGAGGCTCCCTCCACCATGAATTTCCCAAAACTTGGCTGTTTAGAGGCTCCCTCCACCATTAATTGGTCCAAACTGGGCTGGTTAGAGGCTCCCTCCACCATGAATTTGCCCAAACTGGGCTGTTTAGAGGCTCCCTCCACCATGAATTGGTCCAAACTGGGCTGGTTAGAGGCTCCCTCCACCATGAATTTGCCCAAACTGGGCTGTTTAGAGGCTCCCTCCACCATGAATTTGCCCAAACTGGGCTGGTTAGAGGCTCCCTCCACCATGAATTGGTCCAAACGGGTTTTTAGAGGCTCCCTTCACCATGAATTGGTCCAAACTTGGCTGTTTAGAGGCTCCCTCCACCATGAATTGGTCCAAACTGGGGTGGTTAGAGGCTCCCTCCACCATGAATTTGCCCAAACTGGGCTGTTTAGAGGCTCCCTCCACCATGAATTGGTCCAAACTGGGTTTTTTAGAGGCTCCCTCCACCATGAATTGGTCCAAACTGGGCTGGTTAGAGGCTCCCTCCACCATGAATTGGTCCAAACTGGGGTGGTTAGAGGCTCCCTCCACCATTAATTGGTCCAAACTGGGCTGGTTAGAGGCTCCCTCCACCATTAATTGGTCCAAACTGGGCTGGTTAGAGGCTCCCTCCACCATGAATTTGCCCAAACTGGGCTGGTTAGAGGCTCCCTCCACCATGAATTGGTCCAAACTGGGGTTTTTAGAGGCTCCCTCCACCATGAATTGGTCCAAACTGGGGTTTTTAGAGTCTCCCTCCACCATGAATTGGTCCAAACTGGGGTTTTTAGAGGCTCCCTCCACCATGAATTTGCCCAAACTCTGCTGGTTAGAGGCTCAATCCACCCTGATTTTCAAAACAAATGTTGGTGCCAACCTCAACTTACTACAAGGGCCAAATTCACTGCTGGTGACAAGCTCTCCTCACTGCAAGTGCCAAATACACATGTTTCAAGGTGTTTTCCTACTGTCAGAGAGGTGGTATTGAGTGTGTAAAGTGTGTAGTTGTTAGGCTGTGATGTTGGGGTAATAGAGGGTCTTTGGTGTGTTAGATGCCCCCAGACATGCTTCCCCTGCTGTCCCAGTGTCATTCCAGAGGTGTTGGCATCATTTCCTGGGGTGTCATAGTGGACTTGGTGACCCTCCAGACACGGATTTGGGTTTCCCCCTTAACGAGTATCTGTTCCCCATAGACTATAATGGGGTTCGAAACCCGTACGAACACACGAACATTGAGCGGCTGTTCGAATCGAATTTCGAACCTCGAACATTTTAGTGTTCGCTCATCTCTAGTAGTAGCAGTAGTAATAATACTAGCAGTAGCAGTAATAATACTAGTAGTAGCAGTAATAATAATACTAGTAGTAGCAGTAGTAGTAATAATAGTAGCAGCATTAATAATACTAGTAGTAGCAGCAGTAATAATACTAGTAGTAGCAGTAGTAGTAATAATAGTAGAAGTAGCAGTAGTAATACTACTAGTAGTAGCAGATGTAATAATACTAGTAGTAGCAGCAGTAGTAGTAATAATAGTAGTAGCAGCAGTAGTAATAATAATACTAGTAGTAGTAGCAGTAATACTGGTAGTAGCAGTAGTAATAATACTAGTAGTAGCAGTAGTAGTAATAATAGTAGAAGCAGCAGTAGTAATAATACTAGTAGTAGCAGTAGCAGATGTAATAATACTAGTAGTAATAATAGTAGAAGTAGCAGTAGTAATACTACTAGTAGTAGCAGATGTAATAATACTAGTAGTAGCAGATGTAATAATACTAGTAGTAGCAGTAGTAATAATACTAGTAGTAGCAGATGTAATAATACTAGTAGTAGCAGTAGTAATAATACTAGTAGTAGCAGTAGTAGTAATAATAGTAGAAGTAGCAGTAGTAATACTACTAGTAGTAGCAGATGTAATAATACTAGTAGTAGCAGCAGCAGCAGCAGTAATAATACTAGTAGTAGCAGATGTAATAATAATAATAATAATAATAATAATAATAATACTAGTAGTAGTAGCAGCAGTAATAATACTAGTAGTAGCAGTAGTAATAATACTAGTAGTAGCAGTAGAAGTAATAATAGTAGTAGCAGCAGCAGTAATAATACTAGTAGTAGCAGTAGTAGTAATAATACTAGTAGTAGTAGCAGCAGTAATAATACTAGTAGTAGCAGCAGTAATAATACTAGTAGTAGCAGTAGTAGTAATAATAGTAGCAGCAGCAGTAATAATACTAGTAGTAACAGTAGTAATAATACTAGTAGTAGCAGTAGTAATAATACTAGCAGTAGCAGTAATAATACTAGTAGTAGCAGTAGTAATAATACTAGTAGTAGCAGTAGTAGTAATAATAGTAGCAGCATTAATAATACTAGTAGTAGCAGTAGTAATAATACTAGTAGTAGCAGCAGTAATAATACTAGTAGTAGCAGTAGTAGTAATAATAGTAGAAGTAGCAGTAGTAATAATACTAGTAGTAGCAAATGTAATAATACTAGTAGTAGCAGTAGTAATAATACTAGTAGTAGCAGATGTCATAATACTAGTAGTAGCAGTAGTAGTAATAATAGTAGAAGTAGCAGTAGTAATACTACTAGTAGTAGCAGATGTAATAATACTAGTAGTAGCAGCAGTAGTAGTAATAATAGTAGTAGCAGCAGTAGTAATAATAATACTAGTAGTAGTAGCAGTAATACTGGTAGTAGCAGTAGTAATAATACTAGTAGTAGCAGTAGTAGTAATAATAGTAGAAGCAGCAGTAGTAATAATACTAGTAGTAGCAGTAGCAGATGTAATAATACTAGTAGTAATAATAGTAGAAGTAGCAGTAGTAATACTACTAGTAGTAGCAAATGTAATACTACTAGTAGTAGCAGTAGAAGTAATAATACTAGTAGTAGCAGTAGTATTAATACTAGCAGTAGTAGCAGCAGTAATAATACTAGTAGTAGCAGTAGTAAAAATACTAGTAGTAGCAGTAGTAGTAATAATGGTAGCAGCAGTAATAATACTAGTAGTAGCAGTAGTAATAATACTAGCAGTAGCAGTAGCAGTAATAATGGTAGAAGCAGCAGTAGTAATAATACTAGTAGTAGCAGATGTAATAATACTAGTAGTAGCAGTAGTAGTAATAATAGTAGTAGCAGCAGTAATAATACTAGTAGTAGCAGTAGTAGTAATAATACTAGTAGTAGGAGCAGCAGCAGCAATAATACTAGCAGTAGCAGCAGCAATAATACTAGCAGTAGTAGTGATAATAGTAGTAGTAGCAGCAGTAATATTACTAGTAGTATCAGTAGTAGTAATAATTGTAGTACTTGCAGCAGTAATATTACTAGTAGTAGCAGTAGTAGTAATAATAGTAGCAGCAGTAATAATACTAGTAGTAACAGTAGTAATAATACTAGTAGTAGCAGTAGTAATAATACTAGCAGTAGCAGTAGCAGTAATAATACTAGTAGTAGCAGTAGTAATAATACTAGTAGTAGCAGTAGTAGTAATAATAGTAGCAGCATTAATAATACTAGTAGTAGCAGTAGTAATAATAATAGTAGTAGCAGCAGTAATAATACTAGTAGTAGCAGTAGTAGTAATAATAGTAGAAGTAGCAGTAGTAATAATACTAGTAGTAGCAAATGTAATAATACTAGTAGTAGCAGTAGTAATAATACTAGTAGTAGCAGATGTCATAATACTAGTAGTAGCAGTAGTAGTAATAATAGTAGAAGCAGCAGTAGTAATAATACTAGTAGTAGCAGATGTAATAATACTAGTAGTAGCAGCAGTAGTAGTAATAATCGTAGTAGCAGCAGTAGTAATAATAATACTAGTAGTAGTAGCAGTAATAATACTGGTAGTAGCAGTAGTAATAATACTAGTAGTAGCAGTAGTAATAATACTAGTAGTAGCAGTAGTAGTAATAATAGTAGAAGCAGCAGTAGTAATAATACTAGTAGTAGCAGTAGCAGATGTAATAATACTAGTAGTAATAATAGAAGTAGCAGTAGTAATACTACTAGTAGTAGCAAATGTAATAATACTAGTAGTAGCAGTAGAAGTAATAATAGTAGTAGCAGCAGCAGTAATAATACTAGTAGTAGCAGTAGTATTAATACTAGTAGTAGTAGCAGCAGTAATAATACTAGTAGTAGCAGTAGTAAAAATACTAGTAGTAGCAGTAGTAGTAATAATAGTAGCAGCAGTAATAATACTAGTAATAGCAGTAGTAATAATACTAGCAGTAGCAGTAGCAGTAATAATACTAGCAGTAGCAGCAGCAATAATACTAGCAGTAGTAGTGATAATAGTAGTAGTAGCAGCAGTAATATTACTAGTAGTATCAGTAGTAGTAATAATTGTAGTACTTGCAGCAGTAATATTACTAGTAGTAGCAGTAGTAGTAATAATAGTAGTAATAATACTAGTAGTAGCAGTAGTAGTAATAATAGTAGAAGTAGCAGTAGTAATAATACTAATAGTAGCAGTAGTAGTAATAATTGTAGTAGTAGCAGCAGTAATAATACTAGTAGTAGCAGTAGTAGTAATAATTGTAGTAGTAGCAGCAGTAATATTACTAGTAGTAGCAGTAGTAGTAATAATAGTAGAAGTAGCAGTAGTAATAATACTAGTAGTAGCAGTAGTAGTAATAATAGTAGTAGCAGTAATAATACTAGTAGTAGCAGTAGTAGTAATAATAGTAGTAGCAGTAGTGATAATACTAGTAGTAGCAAATGTAATAATACTAGTAGTAGCAGTAGTAGTAATAATTGTAGTAGTAGCAGCAGTAATATTACTAGTAGTAGCAGTGATAGTAATAATAGTAGAAGAAGCAGTAGTAATAATACTAGTAGTAGCAGTAGTAGTAATAATACTACTAGTAGTAGCAGCAGTAATAATACTAGTAGTAGCATTAGTAATAATACTAGTAGTAGCAGTAGTAATAATACTAGTAGTAGCAAATGTAATAATACTAGTAGTAGAAGTAGTAGTAATAATACTAGTAGTAGCAGTAGTAGTAATAATAGTAGTAGTAGCTGCAGTAGTAATAATCCTAGTAGTAGCAAATGTAATAATACTAGTAGTAGAAGTAGTAGTAATAATACTAGTAGTAGCAGTAGTAGTAATAATAGTAGTAGTAACTGCAGTAATAATACTAGTAGTAGCAGTAGTAGTAGTAATAATAGTAGTAGCAGTAATAATACTAGTAGTAGCAGTAGTAGTAATAATAGTAGTAGTAGCAGCAGTAATAATACTAGTTGTAGCAGTAGTAGTAATAATAGTAGAAGTAGCAGTAGTAATAATACTAGTAGTAGCAGATGTAATAATACTAGTAGTAGCAGTAGTAATAATACTAGTAATAGCAGATGTAATAATACTAGTAGTAGCAGTAGTAATAATACTAGTAGTAGCAGTAGTAATAATAGTAGAAGTAGCAGTAGTAATAATACTAGTAGTAGCAGATGTAATAATACTAGTAGTAGCAGTAGTAATAATACTAGTAATAGCAGATGTAATAATACTAGTAATAGCAGTAGTAATAATACTAGTAGTAGCAGTAGTAATAATAGTAGTAGTAGCAGTAGTAATAATACTAGTAGTAGCAGTAGTAGTAATAATACTAGTAGTAGCAGTAGTAGTAATAATACTAGTAGTAGCACTAGTAATAATACTAGTAGTAGCACTAGTAATAATACTAGTAGTAGCGCTAGTTATAACACAAGTAATAACAGTAATATTAACCCTGCTGTTCTGTTCGGGTCAATATGACCCTAAATGATTTTTGAGACCCTGCAGATTTTTTTTAATGAGGATTTGAAACTAGTGGTTCCTTGACTTCACCTCATTTGTGGAGCTCTACATTTTTCTTTTGTTTTTATTTTGTTTTTTTTGTTTACTTTTTTCTACACGCTGATTGTTACACTTGTACTGTTCGGGTCAATATAATATGACCCGATAGCATTTTATACTGTTCTACAGGTCTCTGATTATTTCTGACTGCAAAAGTTATGGTTTTTTATGTGTACTTCATCTCCAAACTTGTGGCATTCCGAGGTAGGTGCCCATTCAGACAATATATACCAAGTAAGTCAGCAAAATATGGCATCAAGATCTGGACACTTTGCGACAGCAAACGTTCATATGCTCTAAATGTTCAAGTGTATACAGGAAAAGCCCCTGATGAAAGACCTGAAAAAAATCAGGGTATGCGTGTTGTTCTAGATTTGACTCATGGACTAAAAGGAAAAAATGTCACGTGACAACCTTTTTACATCCTATCAACTAGGCCAGATGTTGAAGAAAAAACAACTTACCATGCTGGGTACTATGAGAAAAAACAAACCTGAACTACCACAAGGTATCCTTAGCAAGAGACAGAGAGGTGTACAGTTCAACTTTTTATTTTTCTGGAAATACAACTGTTGTTTCTTATGTTCCGAAAAAAACCAAACAGGTAATTCTCATGAGCACAATGCACCATGACAATGCCGTAAGTGATAGAGAAGACAGAAAGCCTGACATTATTTAGGATTATAATGCCACAAAGGGAGCAGTTGATACTTTAGACCAAGTAATATCAACCTATACATGCAAACGCAAAACCAATCGGTGGCCAATGATTTTATTTTATAACATACTGGACGTTTCTGCATACAATGCATTTGTCTTATGGAGAGACATCGACCCCGATTGGAACCGGAATAAGCTGCATAAAAGAAGATTATTTCTTGAGGAATCGGGAAAATCCCTGGTGAGGCCATATATAGAGAGCAGAAAAGTGACCCCCAGAAGTGAGGGAGCAGCAGCCATTGTAAAAAGTGTCCAGCATGCTCAAGAAAGAGACTCCACATCCACGGCCTCCACCAGCACAGCTACCAGCAAAAAAAGGAAGAGATGGAGCTTCTGTCCATCTTCCTGTGACAATAAGGGCTAGTTCACACGTGAACTGCCCGCGCGGGTTTTGACACCGAGAGAGACGCGGCAAGCTGCTTCTCTCTCTGGTCAAAACCCGCCTGCCGCGACCATCGCAGTCGCGGCTTTCCCCTCCGCTGTCGGCTCAAATGAATGAGCCGACGTAGGAGGGTGCTGCCGGGGGCGGAAGCCGCGCGGCTTCCGCCTGAAGATAGGGCAGGTCACTTCTTTTCTCCGCTAGCAGCAGCCCGCCGCTAGCGGAAAAAAAAAGCCCAGCGGTCTGCATAGACCACCATTGTAAGGGGAGGTTTTTGATGCGAAATCCGCTGTCAAAAACCTCCCCTGGGCTCACGTGTGAATGAGCCCTAAGACTAATCTGACATGTGCTGGATGTTCAAAATATCTGTGTAAAGGACACGTGTCTTATTATTGTGCTCAGTGTAAAAACGCATGAACATGTTCAGTTTTTTCTTTTTTCTTTCTAAAATGGTTGAAGTTTTTATGATTTTTCATTTGTTGATTTATAAAATTTGTTTTCAAAAAGTTAAATTTCATGTTTTAGTAATAGTAATGTAAAGCTTCCTTATTATTTGTGTGCAGAATGTCAACAATCGAAGATAATTGCAAAAAGCCTGTGTAACCTTTTTATGAAAAAAAAAATAATAATTAAGTTTGAATTTAAATTTTTCTTTTGTTTATGATCAAACATGTTCACATACAGTATTTCAATGAAAAAAGTATTCAAATAAAACAATTAGAGTAGCTAAAAATCAAGAAATAATAGGTCGGGTCATATTGACCCGGGAACAGTACAAGTGTATAACGAATGCGAACAGAACAGCAGGGTTAAAACTAGTAGTAGTAGCAGTAGTAATAATGTTAGTAGTAGCAGTAGTAATAATAATTAGTAGCTTTTTGACATTTTCCCATTTCCTACCAATGCCAATATAACTTTGCACCTTCTAATGTCTCATTAATGAGGATATTTGGATCCCTTCCATTTATTGCAGTGTAGACTGACATACTGAAGAATGTCCTGCAGCCATGACCACATGAAGAAGATGATTCATTAATACTAATCACTTTCCTGCAGGACTCTTCTTTTGGTAATCGCAAAGGAAGAGGCGTCCTCGGTGGAGTCACATTACAGTTTCCTCTGCAGCATTTCCGCAGGTATAAATGATGGGCTGAAATTTACCTAAATATGAGAATTTCTGAAATTCCAGATTTTGTGATGCAGATTTTTTTTTTTTTCTGTAATGTGTGGATGGGATTAGCCAGATTCCTATCCCCTTTCCCAGTGATGCAAAACGCAACGGAAACCTCGCAGCTGACACACTGCAACATGTCAGTTTATTATTTTATCTCTAAAAACACACACAAATGCTGCAAATCCCAAGAAGGCAGATTATCCCATATTTGGTGATCTTGCCCTGACATTCAATCTTTTTGGCAGGATGTACAATCCATCATACAGAAAGTCACAGAGAAACCCCGCTAATCAACTCTGGTCAATGCATTCCTATGGGAAAAAGTCAGCTCCTGCATAATGTAAGCTGACAGGGATCCCGACCAGATAGATCCCCAAAGAGCTGAGTGAATAACATTCCCACCTAAATAAAGGTTATCCCTAGCAATCCCTGCCTGTACATCTATCCCTGTCTCACAGTCACATAGTTCACAGTCTCATATGACCCGGATCTTAAATCCACTGTTCGTACAAATTGGAGGTCACCTGATTTAGCCATCCAATTACTTTTTCAGATTTTTTTTCGATGCCTCCATTGTCGTAGTTCCTGTCCAACCTCCCCTGCACAGTTATTGGTGCAAAAAAAGCGCCAGATACAAATTTTTAGTGCGTTTGCCTCGTGGTATTCGATTGTCATCGAATACCTCAAACGGCCTGATATTCAATCGAATCGATTGAATGTTCGCTCATCTCTAATTGTAATGTATTGTATTAGTGATCAGATCAGCTGGGGATCAAAACCGCTAAGGGGTCTAAAAAATGCAATAAAATAAAATATATATATATATATATATATATATATATATATATATATATATATATATATATACAGTGGGGCAAAAAAGTATTTAGTCAGTCACCAATAGTGCAAGTTCCACCACTTAAAAAGATGAGAGGCGTCTGTAATTTACATCATAGGTAGACCTCAACTATGAGAGACAAAATGAGAAAACAAATCCAGAAAATCACATTGTCTGATTTTGTAAGAATTTATTTGCAAATTATGGTGGAAAATAAGTATTTGGTCAGTAACAGAATTTCATCTCAATACTTTGTTCTCTCTCCTTTGTTGGCAATGACAGAGGTCAAACGTTTTCTGTAAGTCTTCACAAGGTTGGCACACACTGTTGTTGGTATGTTGGCCCATTCCTCCATGCAGATCTCCTCTAGAGCAGTGATGTTTTGGGGCTGTCGCTTGGCAACACGGACTTTCAACTCCCTCCAAAGGTTTTCTATAGGGTTGAGATCTGGAGACTGGCTAGGCCACTCCAGGACCTTGAAATGCTTCTTACAAAGCCACTCCTTCGTTGTCCTGGCGGTGTGCTTTGGATCATTGTCATGTTGAAAGACCCAGCCACGTTTCATCTTCAATGCCCTTGCTGATGGAAGGAGGTTTGCACTCAAAATCTCACAATACATGGCCCCATTCATTCTTTCATGTACCCGGATCAGTCGTCCTGGCCCCTTTGCAGAGAAACAGCCCCAAAGCATGATGTTTCCACCCCCATGCTTTACAGTAGGTATGGTGTTTGATGGATGCAACTCAGTATTCTTTTTCCTCCAAACACGAAAAGTTGTGTTTCTACCAAACAGTTCCAGTTTGGTTTCATCAGACCATAGAACATTCTCCCAATACTCTTCTGGATCATCCAAATGCTCTCTAGCAAACTTCAGACGGGCCCGGACATGTACTGGCTTAAGCAGTGGGACACGTCTGGCACTGCAGGATCTGAGTCCCTGGCGGCGTAGTGTGTTACTGATGGTAGGCTTTGTTACATTGGTCCCAGCTCTCTGCAGTTCAGTCACTAGGTCCCCCCGCGTGGTTCTGGGATTTTTGCTCACCGTTCTTGTGATCATTTTGACCCCACGGGGTGAGATTTTGCGTGGAGCGCCAGAGCGAAGGAGATTATCAGTGGTCTTGTATGTCTTCCATTTTCTAATTATTGCTCCCACAGTTGATTTCTTCAATCCAAGCTGGTTGCCTATTGCAGATTCAGTCTTCCCAGCCTGGTGCAGGGCTACAATTTTGTTTCTGGTGTCCTTTGACAGCTCTTTGGTCTTCACCATAGTGGAGTTTGGAGTCTGACTGTTTGAGGGTGTGCACAGGTGTCTTTTTTATAGTGATAACAAGTTTAAACAGGTGCCATTACTACAGGTAATGAGTGGAGGAAAGAGGAGACTCTTAAAGGAGAAGTTACAGGTCTGTGAGAGCCAGAAATCTGGATTGTTTGTAGGTGACCAAATACTTATTTTCCAAATAAATTCTTACAAAATCAGACAATGTGATTTTCTGGATTTGTTTTCTCATTTTGTCTCTCATAGTTGAGGTCTACCTATGATGTAAATTACAGACGCCTCTCATCTTTTTAAGTGGTGGAACTTGCACTATTGGTGGCTGACTAAATGCTTTTTTGCCCCACTGTATATATACACTTTTTTTTAAGAATTAAAAATTCAAATGACCTCCTTTCGTTAGAATACTTGTAAAACTTAAGAATGACTGTGAAACACATACACATTAGACATTCCTGTGTCCCAACATGATCGGTCTACAAACTTCTAAAAATATTTTTTCAGTGTATGATAAACTCCATAGCGGGAAAAAAAAAATCAAAGGGCCGCGGTTTTTCGCTTCTGATAAAAATCTTCAAATAATACAATTAAAAGTACACCTAGCCCCGCAAAAAAGATGTCCTACGTACACCGCAGGTATAATGATCGGAGACCCGGGAGAGGTAAGAGAACATAAAATACACTATTGCTTACCTCTCCACACTCCAGACAGGCTTCAGGCCTAGTTGTCTGATGTCTCTGACGTCACATGACCCGGGATGCAGAGCCTACTTTACAAACATATTAAAACAGTTTTCCCATACAACTAATGCCGTAGCAGGAAAGAAAATCAAAAGACCCGAACAACAGTTTTTTTCTCCATTTTACCTCCCATAAAAATTTGAATGAAAAGCCCCATTAGACATTCCCGGGGGCAGAGTTTGGCCGTTGACTGATATGGTCACTTAACCTGTGTGCTCTGCAATACTAACCAGCTCTTTTCACAGCCCTTTTCTACTGCCTGTCATCCAGGGACCTTCTGCCTCCCAGCTGGACCTCTTTCCACCAACCAAGTGCCTTCTAGCGCTGTCATGGTCTCTCCATATCATGTAAAGCACAAGAAACCAATTTTAAGTCATTTCCCCCCTGGTGCAGTGTCTCTGAAGTACTACCTGAAATCTTCCCTGCTACCTCGAACAAATGTTGTAAGCATGAGCAAGGGAAGGGGTCCATGAGCCTAATATGGGGGTTATACCTGCCTATCACCAGCGGCCATCTTGCTCTTTCTTTTTCCCAATTGGCCGGAATAAATTATGTAAATCTCTTATATGTTATATACTCACCACAGCCAGTATGGTCATCCCTCATTTGTGGAAAACCACACGACCTCCATAGAATGGAAAATCTATTCTATGCAAATAATCACTTTCTAGAACCCAAAACCAAAATCTATGGGTCAGGTTCTACCATATATCTCCGAAAAGAAGACAGGGTCTTATTTTTTTTTCTCTGGAAGAAGTGCTAGGCCTTATTTCCAGGTTAGGTTTTAGTTTTTTAGTCCTGGAGCTTATCAGAATCTTTAATTTGCTCCAGACGAATCTTGTAAAATGATTAGGGTTGGTAACATTAACTTACATTCACAAATGATGGTGGAGTGTCAGTGGGTCTTAATCTTACTGACTCTTCCTAAACACTTTGTATGGCAGTAGCATCATGCCTTCTCTCGTGGCCTGGAGATGGAGCTCATGAGGCGGGGGGCGGGCCTTCTCTCGCGGCCTATAGATGGAGCTCAGGAGTCGGGGGCAGTTGAGTTGATTTTGCCATGCTATGACCGGAGGTAGCAGGGCACTTGTCCAGGACAGTCGGATGCTACGGTATGCCTATTCTCTTTCTCCGTAACCTCAGTGAAAACAAGTGACTTAACTTAGCACTGGGTAAACTGACTGTAACAGAGGCTTATTTTTGGGCTTAGATTTCAAGTCTATTCTAGAAACCCTGCAAAATCAAGCTAGGGATTATTTTCGGGGTAAGGGTGCATTCACACTGAGTAAACGCTAGCTTATTCTGAACGTAAAACACGTTCAGAATAAGCGGCGTCTAAAGCAGCTCCATTCATTTCTATGGGAGCGGGGATACGAGCGCTCCCCATAGAAATGAATGGGCTGCTTCTTTCACTCCGTGCAGTCCCATTGAAGTGAATGGGGAGTGCCGGCGTGTACGCTCCGGCATGAGCAGAGCTTACCGTATACGCCGGCACTCCCCATTCACTTCAATGGGACTGCACGGAGTGAAAGAAGCAGCCCATTCATTTCTATGGGGAGCGCTCGTATCCCCGCTCCCATAGAAATGAATGGAGCTGCTTTAGACGCCGCTTATTCTGAACGTGTTTTACGTTCAGAATAAGCTAGCGTTTACTCAGTGTGAATTCACCCTTAGGCATATTTTTGGAGAAACAAGGCATTCTTCAGACTTCCATACACACTCCTGATTCCCTGTATACCCCCTCCTGCATTCCAAATATGATCCTAAACTTTCCTGATTCCCTAGACTTTCACCTCCCCATTCCTAATGTTTTGCTGCCCCCACAGTTTGTTTTATACATTCTCTGCTGGGTTATTTTTGGTCATATTGTTATTACATATCTGCTCTATGTTGTACATGTATTGATTCTGGCCTGCAACATTGTATTGTTGGAACTGAACTTGTTCCTTTTCCTGCAAAAAGGAAAGAAAAAAGAGAAGAAACCCCTCAAAATAAGAATGTAAAAAAAATAAAATAATAATAATAATAATAATAATAATAATAATACTAATAATAAACTGGGTATTTCCTAAATGATCTTCCCAGTATATTATACATTGTTATACACAGCCTGGTTGAGATGTATTATGAGAATCCATGGGGGGGCGTAGCCGGCAAGGGAGCAGGACGCACTGGTGCAGAGCTCTGCACGGATAACCTGAATCCACGATTTTCCTGCTCCATCCTTGGCCGAAAACTGCTAGAGGGTCCTTAGGGGTCTTCCCCCAGCCCCAGTGTGTCTTGTCCTGAGACCCTATTAATTTTCCCTGACACTGGAAGGAAGAAAGAAGCCTGCGGCCTAACTGTGAGTGCCACCATCTTGGGCTGCGACCTGTTCAAGTTCCCTGCGTCTCCTGACCCCCCTGGAGGGGTGAAGCGTTGGATCTCGTCACCGGAGGGACAAAGTTAGACCGGAGGCAGTATTGCGGGACTCTCACTACGGTACTCAGGCCCTGGGATCTACCGTGGCTTACCGGCTCCTGCACTCCCAGCCGCCATCCAGGATCACAGAGCTGGGTCTCCACACACCTCTGCATCTGCTGTGGTGACAGCCGGGCCCTGAGAGCTCCTCCGGTGAGTCCCTGTGTTCCTCTGGCCCAGTCTTGATGGTGTTTGCAGCGCAGCCTAGTGGCTGGAGGTCGCAGCCGCCATTTTGTTTTTAAGGAATTTCTACACCCGTGGCCCCTGCGGCCTGCTGGCTATGAGACAGACCCAGTAGACGGAGTTCTTTGCCCCTGTGTTGCTTGGCACCTTAAACCAGCCCCGAGACCTACCTACTGCACCGGGACCTCAATTCTTCACTCTGGACTATTTCTGTGCATTTATCTGGCTGCTCTGTTTCATCCCTGCAAGGCCGCTGCCTTCTGGAGGCCCAGCCCTGTCCCTACTACTACTACTACTACTACTACTATTAAGGAAGGCCCCTCACATACAACCTTTGCGGACCTGTGATTGTTTTTGAATGCCTGACCGAGGGGCCTGCCTGTGAGCCCTTACTTGCTCGGATGTACCCATTGACTATGTATGAATAAATCTCCAGCAGTGTCGCCTATGGCTGCTCATAGCTGATTGCAGAGCAGCTGGATATGTCACCCTCACAGTCCTGATAGTCTCTGGCAGTGTTTGATCTACTGATTCCTGTCGCAGTATTGTGTTATTGCCGTTTCCTCCACTCCCTGGAATCTGCATCCTCCGCAGCATCTCTGTACCATTCTGCCGCTGTTGTGATGACTAGAAGGAAGCCAACCTCCACTAAGGTGCCCATGAAACTTTCTGCTTTTTTTTCCAGCGCCCCCTCGGGTCAGCGGCTTTCTCAGCCGGAGGTTTCCCACGCCTGGACAGCACTCCTGCCCTGCGTGGTGGTTCCCGCAGACGGGATGGATACTCCCTCGAGTGCCCAGTCCCGCTCGCCGAGTGACGGCAGCAAAAGGGGTCTGAGCGTATCCCTTCAGGGGACTCCGTCAGGCAAAGGCCCGGTGCACAAAAAGACTCTTCCTGTTGTGCTTCCCACCTATGAGGAGTCTCCCGGACTTGGTCACTCTGACATCTCTGAGTTTCCTGCAACTGCGGACCCTGTTACGTGTGAGACTCTGAAGGGGATTCTAGTTCTCCTACAAGCGGGGATCAACAAGAATGTTTCCTCACTAGTGGACAAATTGCAGCATGATATTGATGCCCTGGGCGAGCCGACTGACCACCTCGAGAACAAGATGGAGGAATTCTCTACAGCTCCCAATGACCTGGTCGATGCCCACACCGCTCTCGAGGCAGAGGTCCGCTGGCTTAAGCTCAAAGCTGCTGACTCCGAGGACAGATCCAGGCGCAACAATATCAAAATACGTGGTATTCCCGAGGATATTGCAACAGAGGATCTGCCGGCTTATATTAAGCGCTTGTTTAAGAAAGTTGTGCCTCATCTTACTGAGATGGATCTCACTCTCGACAGAACCAATCGCATTCCTAAGGCGTCCTCTGCTCCAGCGGGGGCGCCGAGAGACGTTTTGACCAGGGTCCACTTCTATCATGTGAAGGACTCGATCCTTGCTGAGGCCAGGAAAAGTGATGCTCTCCCTGCCCCCTTTGCATCTATCTCCCTGTTCCCTGATCTATCAGCAGCTTCCATGCAGGCTCAGAGGGAGCTCATGCCCATTACCAAAATCCTCAGGGAAAAGGGTATAAAGTATCGTTGGGGCTTCCCTACCAAGCTCCTCATCCCTCACAATTGTGTGTTTCATTCTGTCCCCTCTGTGGATGCTGGAATGTCCCTTCTTCGCAAATGGAAACTGGTTTCTGGATATTCTCCTTCTGCTGCCTCGGTGGCCTCCTCCTGCACTCCTCACATCTCTAAAGACTGGACTGTGGTGGACGGTACTAAATAACTCTGATAGATATACTGATGGACTGAATAGAGTCGCCCTGCAATTTCTTTTTTATTAATAGTGGTGTACATGGCGACCTGTACTTCTCCTTTGTTATGCATTCTTCTCGAGTGCTCTTTGACCAGTGCCCCCCCCCCCTCGCCAGTTATGTGTTACTTGTATTACTGTTTTTTTTTATACTATGATGTCATGTTTGTATTCTCTGTTTTTGTTTCATACCTGGTCCTTTTTTTTTTTTTTTGATTGTGTCTCTGCCTCTGCATAACTTGTTTTGGCTCTTTGGTATGGCCCCCTGGGAGGAGTTCTACTGCACATGTCTATATTTCTATTATGGCCCTCCGTATATCATCCCTGAACGTTAGGGGTCTGAATAGCCCCTTCAAAAGGAGCTCAGTTTGGTGGGAGTGATGTGATGTGCTCCTTCTCCAAGAAACCCACTTCCATTCTGATAAGAGCCCTAAGTTTTCTAATCCCTCGTTTCCCCATATCTATAAGGCCTCCTGTGCTGCTAAACGTAATGGCGTCCTTATTGCTATACGGGATTCGGTGGCCTTCTCGGTTGAGTCGGTTTTATGTGACCCTAAGGGCAGGTTTCTGGGTTTTAACTGCCAGATCAATAATGTTAGGTATACTCTGTGTACTGTATATCTCCCTAATCGCTCGCAGGCGCAGTATTGGAAATCTGTGTTAAATTTAGGTCCTTTGCTACCGGGATGCTTATTATTGGGAACTTTAATTGTCTATTGGATAACTCTTTAGATTCCTACAATCCCCAGAGGCGCTCCCCTGTTTTACCCCCTCCTTTACCCCTTCCTTACCAGATCAGCGCTTGTACGACGTTTGGCGCTGTCAACATGGTTCTGAAATTGATTACAGTTTTTTCTCCTCATCCTCCTCCTCTAGAATAGACTATATCCTCACTGATAAAATCGGTCTGATGCAGGCAAAGTATCAGTTGTTTCGGATAACCTTTATCAAAAACCTTTTTCATGATTTCACTCTGGGTTTTATTATCCATGTCACTGGTGCAGTTCCTTCTTAGCCTACGGAATTGCTACATGGATCTGTGTGTCTTTCTAGACTTATACAGACACACGGGTCCCTGTAGAAGAATAGCCGTTCATAGGAAACAAGCAGGCGCCGGACAGACTTGCCGTGCACGTGCGCGGTTAACTTATAAGCACAGGTCCCATATGCGCATGCGTCTCCCCGTAGCCGGGGATTTTAGACGCATGCGCACTAGAAGATAAACAAACGCCGAACATCTCCGTGCCTCCGATACACGTGCGCCGCAGTGCGCACGCGTAGACTAATTTAGTGCGGGAAGCAGCACTATTACGCCTTCTTAACACTATATATAGCCGGCCTAAGGTAAGCAAATGTGCTCTTATATTTCAAGTTCAAAGTCATAATGTTGCATCCTGGCTGAATGGTGGGTCATGATTAGAACTATGCATTGTCAAAACACCCTATGAATGTGGAAAGCACTTGAAGACAGTGCATTTAGAGTTGGCTTGTGGTAGTCTCTGATAAGAGATTATTGTGGTGCATAAGACTGTGCTGAAGATGTTAGACGCTGGTGTTTAAATGGGTATATACTAGACCCTGGTTTTAAATGAGATTTTTTACTACAGGATGGCACTGTTAAAACGTTTTTTAAATGGTATTTTATCAAACAGTATTTATATATGTTTTTTAGTCACAGACTATCCTTTCCTGCCATGGTAAATTTTAGGAAATGGATTTCTTTGCCTATTCTGCTTCTATTTCTATTTTCACAATGATGAAGACATCTCTTGTTTTTATGTGACCGCTAAGCATTTTAGGTACATATTTGCTATATGATTGTTTTTATTTATTATTGTCATTTGTTCAGAACTATTGCACCTGAGGAAGGGCAGAGTGTATGCCCGAAACGCGTAGTGTGTTGTTTCAATAAAAGTCGTTCTTTCACCTAACCTACCAGCGCGGGTCCTTCTTGTCCAGGATTTGTAATCCCAAACTGACAACTTGGTCCATTCTTGCATATTTACACACCCAGGGGGTGTGAGGCACCTCGCAGCTGTATCCAACTATAGGATCCCTGTCCAGTGATCCTGTTGTTTTATGAAGTGTTGTGTATCCACACAACCTTTAAAGGTGAGCCTATACTGTCACTTTACCAAAATATCAATCACACAGATCTACACTACGGTCTGCTCAGTGTCTTCTTCTTTTTTTTCTTTTATTGACACTTTAATGTTATTTCCGGGGTGTGGGCCAGCGGAGGTGTGAGCATCCCAGATTTTAAGAAATATTTCATGGTGTTGGTTCTGGAACAATTTAGAGTGGGTTGGGATGAGGCTTCCAAATGGCGTTGGGTAGAGTTGGAGGAATGTTTGTTGGATGTTGAATACTAAGTATTCTTTGCCCTAGGGACCTTGGCCCCTCAACAGTGCAGCTGCCCCTTCTTAGTATTAAGGCCTCCATGGTGGCGTGGCGCTATTTCCTGGCCCATACCTGTAGGGAAGAACTAGCCCCATTGCATAAGTTGCCTCTCCCCTATGCGACCGTTTTCCTCCCCCAGCTGAGACTCCGTAGTTGGTCTTCTAAAGGCATTCGTAAGATCGCTCACTTGTATTGTGAAGAGGGAATTAAGTCATTTTCCATGTTACAGGAGGAATTCGACCTTCCTAGGAACGATTTCTTTAAATATTTGCAATTGCGGCACCTTTTGCAATCCCGTGACCCCTCTACGCTTACATTCCCCTGAATGGTTTGCCGGTTGTGGAATTGGACTTCCGCTGTTAAAGGTGGGATCTCCGTTCTCTACAACTTTCTCTCTGTCCCTACTGGTTAGGTAAAGGCTTCTCATCTGCTCCGCTGGGAGGTGGACCTTGCCAGGCCCATCTCCTTTATGGAATGGCATGAGGATAACGGGTTTGTCAAACGTGTCTCAAGGGGAGCATTACATTGGGAAACGGCCCTGAAGATAATGCTGTGTTGTTACAGGAATCCTAGTCAACTGGCACATGTGGACCTATCCTTTTCAAAGCTGTGTTGGAGCGGGTGCGGTTGTGTGGGCTCGTTCAGGCACTTATGGCGGGACTGCCCTCTGGTCTTAGCATTCTGAGTGGCTGTGTTCTGCTTTATGTCCTCCCTAGCTGGCCTTGTCGTACATCCTTCCCCCAGCATTGCCCTTTGTTTCCTAGACACTGGTTTGTTTCCTTTGGGCACACAGGTAGTACTGGGGCACGTAGTGTTGGCAGCCCAATCTATGATTGCCCGTCAGTGGAAATCTGCACTTTGTCTGACCATTAACGAATTGATCCATCATGTTGACCTGGCCTTCACTCTAGAGCGCATGCTGGCCAGTAAAAATCACACTATTCACAGTTTTTGCTCCAAGTGGTCCCTCTGGTCCTCCCATATGGAGGCTAGGAGTACTCTACCTTCCATTCTGTCCCAGGTCCCCTCTACCTCAGCTCCTTGATTGTACGATAGTATAGAATATCTATTTTGCGGTGGCTATGACACATTTAACTTCATGTTTTTTGCAACTCTAAAATTTTTTCCAGGTGTGCTGTTCTAGTTATCGTTCTCTGTTTTTGTTTTCTGTGCACGGTATACTCCTACCTTTTTACCCCCTCCTTTCCTTACTCCCTTTTCCTTCCCACTCTCCTTGCGTTAGCCTCTCCCTTTTTCTTTTTTCAGTCTCTTCCTTCTATTTTCGTGTCAATATGTAACTTGCTTATTATGTATGCGTTTGTTTATGACTTTGCACTGTAGAAAGGGGGGCTGTTTTCTTGCTCCCCTATCTGTGCCGACTGTGTTATTGGTACTTCTTGTTTTCTGAATATACTGTAAAATCTCTTTTCTCCAAATAAAAATAAAATTTAAAATAAAATTATGAGAATCCATATGAAGTATAGTGAATGTACTGCGCCATGGCAGGGTTCTGGGGCCCACCGGGGGATTCACCCGATCACCTTTGGGCCTGTCGCAGCCTGTTCCTCTCGTACACTGACCCCTATCATAGAAGTTATCTGCAGGTACCACTATCTGGGTCTCATACTATGTATTATAGATCATTATTAGAGATGAGCGAACACTAAAATGTTCGAGGTTCGAAATTCGATTCGAACAGCCGCTCAATGTTCGTGTGTTCGAATGGGTTTCGAACCCCATTATAGTCTATGGGGAACAGATACTCGTTAAGGGGGAAACCCAAATCCGTGTCTGGAGGGTCACCAAGTCCACTATGACACCCCAGGAAATGATGCCAACACCTCTGGAATGACACTGGGACAGCAGGGGAAGCATGTCTGGGGGCATCTAACACACCAAAGACCCTCTATTACCCCAACATCACAGCCTAACAACTACACACTTTACACACTCAATACCACCTCTCTGACAGTAGGAAAACACCTTGAAACATGTGTATTTGGCACTTGCAGTGAGGAGAGCTTGTCACCAGCAGTGAATTTGGCCCTTGTAGTAAGTTGAGGTTGGCACCAACATTTGTTTTGAAAATCAGGGTGGATTGAGCCTCTAACCAGCAGAGTTTGGGCAAATTCATGGTGGAGGGAGCCTCTAAACACCCCAGTTTGGGCAAATTCATGGTGGAGGGAGCCTCTAAAAACCCCAGTTTGGACCAATTCATGGTGGAGGGAGCCTCTAACCAGCCCAGTGTGGGCAAATTCATGGTGGAGGGAGCCTCTAAAAAACCCAGTTTGGACCAATTCATGGTGGAGGGAGCCTCTAACCAGCCCAGTTTGGGCAAATTCATGGTGGAGGGAGCCTCTAAAAAACCCAGTTTGGACCAATTCATGGTGGAGGGAGCCTCTAACCAGCCCAGTTTGGACCAATTAATGGTGGAGGGAGCCTCTAAACAGCCAAGTTTGGACCAATTCATGGTGGAGGGAGCCTCTAAAAACCCCAGTTTGGACCAATTCATGGTGGAGGGAGCCTCTAACCAGCCCAGTTTGGGCAAATTCATGGTGGAGGGAGCCTCTAAACAGCCCAGTTTGGGCAAATTCATGGTGGAGGGAGCCTCTAACCAGCCCAGTTTGGACCAATTCATGGTGGAGGGAGCCTCTAAAAACCCCAGTTTGGACCAATTCATGGTGGAGGGAGCCTCTAAACAGCCCAGTTAGGGCAAATTCATGGTGGAGGGAGCCTCTAACCAGCAGAGTTGGTGGAAATCAGGGTGGAGGGAGCCTCTAACCAGCAGAGTTGGGGGAAATCAGGGTGGAGGGAGCCTAGTATTAGCAGAATTGTGCAACGCTTATGGTGGATGAGTATGAGGATGCGGAGGAATTGGAGAGGTTGAGTACAGACATGGAGTTTCATGTTGGGGTGCTTTACACAGGTGGGCACAAAAATGACGGCTCTACCCAGTGGTGGTTCATTTTTATCAAAGTGAGCCGGTCAGCACTCTCAGCTGACAGACGGGTGCGCTTGTCAGTGATGATGCCACCGGCTGCACTGAACACCCTCTCAGATAGGACGCTGGCGGCAGGACAGGACAGCACCTCCAAGGCATATAGGGCAAGTTCAAGCCACAGGTCCAACTTCGACACCCAATACGTGTAGGGCGCAGAGGGGTCGGAGAGGACAGGGCTGTGGTCGGAAAGGTATTCCCGCAACATGCGCCTATACTTCTCACGTCTGGTGACACTAGGACCCTCCGTGGCGGCACTTTGGCGAGGGGGTGCCATCAAGGTGTCCCAGACCTTAGACAGTGTGCCCCTCGTTTGTGTGGACCGGTGAGAACTTGGTTGCCTACTGGAGGAACTGCCCTCCCTGCCGCCAACGTCACATGCTGGAAACATCTCCATCATATTCTGCACCAATTGCCTGTGGCAAGCATTGATGCGATTGGCCCTCCCCTCTACCGGAATAAAAGACGAGATGTTGTTTTTATACCGGGGGTCAAGGATAGCAAAGATCCAGTACTGGTTGTCCTCCATGATTTTGACAATACGCTTGTCGGTTGTAAAGCACCCCAACATGAACTCAGCCATGTCTGCCACAGTGTTAGTTGGCATGACTCCTCTGGCCCCACCGGAAAGTTCAATCTCCATTTCCTCCTCATCCTCCATGTCTACCCATCCGCGCTGCAACAATGGGACGATTCGAAGTTGCCCGGAAGCCTCCTGTATCACCATCACATCATCGGACAACTCTTCTTCCTCCTCCTCCTCCTCCTCCTCCTCCATTAAACGCAGTGAAGCGGACAGATGTGTGGACCTACTCTCCAGCTGTGACGGATCGGATGCTATCCCTAACTCCTCTGTGTGATCTGAGTTATCCCTGATGTCAATCAGGGATTCTCTCAGAACACACAAGAGCGGGATTGTAAGGCTCACCATCGCATCCTCAGAGCTCACCCTCCTTGTGGACTCCTCAAAGACCCGTAGGATGTCACAAAGGTCTCTCATCCATGGCCACTCATGGATGTGAAACTGAGGCAGCTGACTTTGTGGCACCCTAGGGTTTTGTAGCTGGTATTCCATCAAAGGTCTCTGCTGCTCAACCACTCTATTCAACATCTGAAACGTTGAGTTCCAGCGTGTGGGGACGTCGCACAAAAGCCGGTGTTGTGGCACATGCAGGCGTTGCTGGAGAGATTTTAAGCTAGCAGCGGCTACTGTCGACTTGCGAAAGTGGGCGCACATGCGCCGCACTTTCACCAGTAGCTCTGGAACATTGGGGTAGCTCTTTAGGAAACATTGCACCACTAGGTTGAAGACGTGGGCCAGGCATGGAACATGTTGGAGTCCGGCAAGCTCCAGAGCTGCTACCAGGTTCCGGCCGTTATCACAAACGACCATGCCTGGGCCCAGGTGCAGCGGCTCAAACCATATTGCCGTCTCATCGAGGAGGGCATCCCTCACCTCGGAGGCAGTGTGCTGTCTGTCCCCCAAGCTGATCAGCTTCAGCACAGCCTGCTGACGTCTACCAACGCCAGTGCTGCAACGTTTCCAACTCGTAGCTGGGGTCAATCTAACAGCGGAGGAGGAGGCGGTGGCGGAGGAGGAGGCGGTGGCGGAGGAGGAGGCGGTAGAGGAGGAGGAGGAGGGGGGTGTTCTTCTCGTGTCCCTGCCAGGAATGTTAGGCGGGGAGACGAGGTACACCGGGCCAGTTTGGGAAGCAGTCCCAGCCTCAACTACATTCACCCAGTGTGCCGTCAGTGAAATGTAGCGTCCCTGTCCGCATGCACTTGTCCACGCGTTGGTGGTCAAGTGGACCTTTGTGCAAAGCGCGGAACTAAGGGCCCGCCTGATGTTGAGTGACACGTGCTGGTGCAAGGCGGGGACGGCACACCGGGAGAAGTAGTGACGGCTAGGGACGGCATAGCGAGGTGCCGCAGTTGCCATCAGGTCCAGGAAGGCGGGAGTTTCAACAAGCCGGAACGCCAACATCTCCTGGGCCAGCAGTTTAGCGATGTTGGCGTTCAAGGCTTGCGCGTGTGGGTGGTTAGCAGTGTATTTCTGCCGCCGTTCCAATGTCTGAGAGATGGTGGGTTGTTGTAAAGAAACGCCTGATGGTGCCTTTGATGGTGCAGGAGAAGGAGATAAGACAGGACCAGGGGAGGATGAGGAAGAAGTCAACAAAGTGGCGGAGGCAGATGAAGTGGTGTCCTGGCTCGTCCTCTGGAGTGCATCGCCAGCACAGTCAGCAGTGGCAGTGGCAGAGGCAGAGGCAGTGGCAGAGGCAGTGGCAGTGGCGTGAACGGCAGGCGGCCTTTGTCCTGCCGTTGCTGCCTGCCACTGATTCCAGTGCTTGGATTCCAAATGACGGCGCATTGAAGTGGTGGACAGGTTGCTCTTCTCAGAGCCCCTAATCAATTTCGAGAGGCAAATTGTGCAGACAACACTATATCTGTCCTCGGCGCATTCCTTGAAAAAACTCCACACCTTAGAGAAACGTGCCCTCGAGGTGGGAGTTTTTCGGGGCTGGGTACGAACTGGAACATCTTGGGAGATTCCGGGTGTGGCCTGGCTTCGCCTAAGCTGCTGACCTCTGCCTCTGCCTCTAGCTACCCTTTTTGGTGCTGCACCTGCCTCAACATCCACACTACTTTCCCCGCTTGACATCCCCCCTGTCCAGGTCGGGTCAGTGTCCTCATCATCCACCACTTCCTCTTCCAACTCCTGTCTCATCTCCTCCTCCCGCACAATGCGCCGGTCAACTGGATGCCCTGACGGCAACTGCGTCACATCATCGTCGATGAGGGTGGGTTGCTGGTCATCCACCACCAAATCGAACGGAGATGGAGGAGACTCTAGTGTTTGAGCATCTGGACACAGATGCTCCTCTGTTAGGTTCGTGGAATCGTGACGTGGAGAGGCAGGTTGAGGGACAATGAAAGGAGCGGAGAACAGCTCTGGGGAGCAGGGACAGTTTGGGTTATTGTTCTGTAAAGCTTCGGAATTTTGGGAGGAAGGAAGACAAGACTGTTGGGTAATAGGAGGAGAGGAGGCAGAGTCTGACTGGCTGCTGGACAATGTGCTGTAAGCGTTCTCTGACAGCCATTGCAAGACCTGTTCCTGGTTCTCGGGCCTACTAAGGTTTGTACCCTGCAGTTTAGTTAATGTGGCAAGCAACCCTGGCACTGTGGAGTGGCGCAATGCTTGCTGCCCCACAGGAGTAGGCACGGGACGCCCTGTGGCTTCACTGCTACCTTGCTCCCCAGAACCATTCCCCCGACCTCGCCCACGGCCTCGTCCACGTCCCTTTCCGGGAGCCTTGCGCATTTTGAATTCCTAGTTAGAAATTGGCACTGTATACCAGTAGTAAAAATTGTGGGTGCACGTAACCCCAATATATTCTTTGAATTACCAGTCAGAAACTGGCACTATATGGCAGTAGCAAGAAATGAGGGTATTTGTATTCCCAATATATTCTTTGAATTCCCAGTCAGACAATGGCACTGTATACCAGTAGTAAAAATTGTGGGTGCACGTAACCCCAATATATTCTTTGAATTACCAGTCAGAAACTGGCACTATATGGCAGTAGCAAGAAATGAGGGTATTTGTATTCCCAATATATTCTTTGAATTCCCAGTCAGACAATGGCACTGTATACCAGTAGTAAAAATTGTGGGTGCACGTAACCCCAATATATTCTTTGAATTCCCAGTCAGACACTGGCACTATATGGCAGTAGCAAGAAATGAGGGTATTTGTATTCCCAATATATTCTTTGAATTCCCAGTCAGACAATGGCACTGTATACCAGTAGTAAAAATTGTGGGTGCACGTAACCACAATATATTCTTTGAATTACCAGTCAGAAACTGGCACTATATGGCAGTAGCAAGAAATGAGGGTATTTATAACCCCAATATATTCTTTGAATTCCCAGTCAGACAATGGCACTGTATACCAGTAGTAAAAATTGTGGGTGCACGTAACCCCAATATATTCTTTGAATTACCAGTCAGACACTGGCACTATATGGCAGTAGCAAGAAATGAGGGTATTTGTATTCCCAATATATTCTTTGAATTCCCAGTCAGACAATGGCACTGTATACCAGTAGTAAAAATTGTGGGTGCACGTAACCCCAATATATTCTTTGAATTCCCAGTCAGACACTGGCACTATATGGCAGTAGCAAGAAATGAGGGTATTTGTATTCCCAATATATTCTTTGAATTCCCAGTCAGACAATGGCACTGTATACCAGTAGTAAAAATTGTGGGTGCACGTAACCCCAATATATTCTTTGAATTCCCAGTCAGACAATGACATTGTATACCAGTAGTAAAAATTGTGGGTGCACGTAACCACAATATATTCTTTGAATTACCAGTCAGAAACTGGCACTATATGGCAGTAGCAAGAAATGAGGGTATTTATAACCCCAATATATTCTTTGAATTCCCAGTCAGACAATGGCACTGTATACCAGTAGTAAAAATTGTGGGTGTATATAGCCCCAATTCTATTGCTAGGGGACTTGCAGGGTATTTCTGGGGTGAAGGTGGGGGGGCACACCGTTGGAACGGGTATCGGGGTATATATCGGGTATACGGGAATACACTGACAGTGTATTCCATTCAGGATCCTGGGAAAGCTGGGTTGCGGCGATTGAGCCCGTCAGTGCCACGTTACACTGACAAGCTTCTCCCTGGAATTTAGCTCTTACAAGAGCTGTTGGTTGTCTTCTCCTTCCTATCCTAGCCTGTCCCTGCCTACCCAGAATCTAAGCCCTAGCTAGCTGGACGGAAACCTCCGTCCTCGGTGAATTGCAAGCTCAGAATGACGCGAACCTGGGCGGCGCTGTTCTTTTAAATTAGAGGTCACATGTTTTCGGCAGCCAATGGGTTTTGCCTACTTTTTTCAACGTCACCGGTGTCGTAGTTCCTGTCCCACCTACCCTGCGCTGTTATTGGAGCAAAAAAGGCGCCAGGGAAGGTGGGAGGGGAATCGAGTAATGGCGCACTTTACCACGCGGTGTTCGATTCGATTCGAACATGCCGAACAGCCTAATATCCGATCGAACATGAGTTCGATAGAACACTGTTCGCTCATCTCTAATCATTATTCAGTTAGGTTCCCATTATGGGTAAGACTTACAAGTAAGAACTTTCTTATACAGCTATAGATCATTCCTCCATTCATTCTTATGGCCTGGCTACACAGTGATCATTGGCAGCTCCATAGAAGTGATGGAGGACATAGCTAAGAAAGTTCACGGCCACTCCAGCCCCTATTTTCCTGATCTGGACCCCACTGATCAGATTCTTATCCTCTATCCTTTCTTACATCTGTAATTCTTTTGTTCTTACACATATATTTTTTATCACTCTGTCTATCTCTCCTATTTTATTTGCTGTTCCCTTGTGATAGTGAATTTTCTGATTTTATGATTTTTTCACTAGTGCACAGAATAGTCAGTATATTAGTTATTTTAGTAGAAACTCCATTGTATGTGGTTATATAAACCTCTCCCTGCTCCAACCTCTGCAGCACAGCTGAAGGATCCCTCACGTTCTGTGCTGCTGCTGCTGCTGATACATCTGCTGGGACACACAAGGGTCTTCTGTCTTCTAGTGATCATGTTAGTATTGTTTTTGGCTCTTTGTATTACTTTCTGTATCTCTGAGACTCAGGACCCTGCAGATCAATGTGACCTGGTAATAAAGAATTATACCACTGAGTACAAATATTCCCAGGAAGGAGATATCATTCTAGGAGGGATCTTCACTGTCCATTCCTGGGTGTCGCACTGGGATGAGAGAGACGATCTATTCTCCAACCAGATGTGTGTAGGGTAAGTAAGAAACATCATATACTGTATAAAACCAAGAGCTACAAGAAGAGTCTAAAACATGACTCTGGATATGGGATGTCCCTCACTCCTACCTAAAACCACCCAAACTACGGTAAATAATGACTTTGGAATAAATGCACAAAACACTTTATTTTGGTTGTAAAAATGGCCACAGCTTTATTAAACTCACAGAAGTAAAATAATGACAGAAGGAGTCAGGTGAAGTGCTAGACCATTGGGATTCACGAATACTGTGAGATCCCCAGCTGTCTAACATACAGCACCCGGCCAGACAGCAATAAATAAATAAAGGGGGGCAGCACGCTCCGGCTTGCAATTCTAGCAGAGCCAGTACACTTTAAGGGCACCAACGACCCTGTGCTTAACCACTGTGCCCGCCCCTGGATGACGTTACTATTACGACATCCTTCAGGCTGGCCATTTCTAAAGCTCAGCCTGTTCACCACCATGAGGTTTAACCTCCTCTATTAGTTAAAATAAGTCTACAATAACTTGCCTGCAACTTCCACCTGACTCCTCAACACAGAAGAGGCCATTTGACACCTTAAATGGACTCGACCGCCACCAAACTGAGTAGGAATGCACTAGCCTCTAGAAACCTTACATACTACAAGTCCCCATACTACCTGCCCGACAATACCAAGCTATGAATGTGGCTGAAAATGCAACAAAAGTGATCTGGCTGTAGTCAGAAACTAGTAAAGAGAAATAGACTATAACACTGAAATTGCCATAAATCAGTATACATGGGGATACCGCCATACCACACACATGTAATTGCCAACCATATATGCACAGAAGTACCTACATCCCACTTATGAGGTGTGAGGTTCCACTTATGGTGGTAACTGTATACACATGATACAGATGTATATACCATGTACAAGATAACACCTCTTCAAGGAATACCTCTCCCACTAAAAACTAGAACTGTCGATTTACATACATTGGCAACCCTATACCCACTGATACTGCAAGGAAAGACATAGAGAGTATAAAGAAGGGAAGAGAGAAGTACTTGTGGTGCTGTGGCTTCTCCAGATACTACAGCAACCCCAGGGCACTTACTGGAGTGAAATAACCCTCCATTGTTGTTTGATGGGTCACAACCACATTAACAGCAAAACAAGCCATTGACTGATGCTTAGCATGATGAGAAGAAGCCCATGATCCGCTTGAGATACCGGAGTCTCTGAAGGCAGTGAGAAGGCTGTAATGTCATCTCTCAATCATTTTCAGAGCACTTGATGACCTTTACCCTTAGCCGCATGCACCGACCCAAGGGCACCAAGACTGAAAGTAGAAGCTGAAATTTTCGTCTTTGCTGGACATGGAACAGCACCATGCTGATGCTGCCCGTTCCGCAAGGAGGGGGGGGGGGGCATAGGCCTATATAACTCCTGCACACAGAGCATGGGGTTATCATGGTAAGCAGTGCTGGGCTCCATTCACTAGCTGGCTGCGATAGACACTGTACGGCACTGGCTGTATCACACTGTCAGCAACATGAAGAGAAACATGAGTTGGTCAATATAAGTGGTCATATATCTTCACTAAGAAAAGTACAAATCATCAGAAAAGGTCCTTGAAGCCATTAGATTTTTATTAAAACATGTTTTTTTTTTTTTTTTTATTTAAACATTTTAAATAAAATGTTTTTCTCTCCCTCCAGCCGCAACCAGCTCCAGCTCGGAGGGTCCTTGAAGTCATTAGATTTTTATTAAAACATGTTTGTTTGTTTTTTTGTTGTTTTTTAATTTAAACATTTTAAATAAAATGTTTTTCTCTACCTCCAGCCGCAACCAGCTCCAGCTCGGTGGGCTCAATTTAGTGCACAGGCATGTGAAAAATGACAGCCATGACCCTAGGGACTTACCCTAACAGGGTCTTCTTAAATTTAATTAGTTTGGTGTAACCAGGGGGTCTGTTACTCTGACGGTTATCCCTCCACACCCAGGGGGCCATACCTCCGATGGTCACCCCTCTACACCAGGGGGCCATACCTCCGATGGTTACCCTTCCACACTAGGGGGCCATACCTCCGATGGTTACCCTTCCACACCAGGGGGGTCATACCTCCGATTGTTACCCCTCCCCACCAGGGGGTCATACCTCCGATGGTTACCCCTGCACTGGGCTACACCCAAGGTGGTTGCCAATTAAAAGTAACTTCAAGGACCCAGTAAAAAACTTATTTAATGTCAATAGTACATATTATGATGCACAACAATAGCTATAGTTTAGGATTACATTTAGTATTAAGAAAACCCATTAGTAAATAACTATATTACATTCTGTTATACACGTTTGAAGAAGTGGCAACCTCCCCCCCCCAAAAAAAAAAAAAAAAAAAAAAACAACTTGTTAGTGTATCGCAAACCACCTGTTACATAGTGACTTGGAAGTACTTATATGCATCCCACTCCTAAGCAATCATGTCATTTAGGGTTACATAATAAGGCAAGGCCAGTGACAGTAACAAAGTACAACACTGGCCTAAAAATTGGAGCCCCAGACACACCAGGTCCTCTCTTCTACTCGTACTAGATCACTCAGCTAGTTAGACATTTGTGTACAGTATTGTACTTATGTTGGGACTATGCATGAAAATCCCTTTATATATATATATATATATATATATATATATATATATATATATATATATATATATATATATGTAACAGCATGAAATTAAAGGTGCTCTAAAAGAAACAATAACTTACATGGCTCACCCTAAATACTGTACAAGCAATAATACTAAGTCATACCAGCTCCAGAATAATCCAGAGTCGGTAATAAGGAAAGACCTAGCAGCTGAATTATACTGTTATAGGACCCCACTGAGAAATATCCCATCACATAGTATATACCATAGTAATGGGACCGGCTGCAGTGTATGATGTAACATAACATAATGGTGATACATATACTTATCTGGATACAGACTGTAAATGCTCTTAAGACACCGGCTACATGAAGACTAAGAAATACAATAATCCGGTGCAGTATTTGTCTGATATCCATTGTCTAAGTGTGTTGGGCCCTAATACAGAGGTCATAAATAGAGCAGTAGGAATAACAACACAAGCAAAAATCTGTCTGCCAATCTGTTCCATCACACCAAATTACCCCCAGCCGCAAGCACTGGCTCAGGGGAAACTAACCACCATGTTCCCCACTGTTTACAATTTCAACCAGCTCCAAGAACCCCCCACTAATTATAAATGACCTGTATACAGTATGGCCAGTATATACAGTATGACCTGTATACAGGCCTGAGAAAATACATAGAAATGATCAACTTTAACTTATCCCCAGCATGGTCAGTATTAGCAGAGCTGGAGGTATATACAGGGAGTATCAGTGCAGCCTCCATTACCCTCACTACACTGTACCAGGCTGTCTCTCTCTCACCACAGGATCTCCATTACATGTGTCCTCTCAGCTCCACCATAGACAGACCCTCAGTCCCCAGCACTCATGAACAGCCTGTATTATATAGTAGTATATATGAGATATCAGCCATGTCTGCAGTGTCTATGGTAAATACATGTATGGACATGTGTGACTGTATATATCCTGAGGTAATATTGCAGTATATATATATATATATATATATATATATATATATATATATATATATACACACACACATCAGCAGTGTGCAGTAAATACATGAGGGGACGCTGTAACTGTATATATCCTGAGAAATATAGTAATATACATATGATATATCAGCCATGTCTCCAATGTGTGGTAACTACAGGAGGAGACTCAGCCATGTCTCCAGTGTGGTAAATACTGTACATGAGAGGACTCTGTGACTGCAGACATCTTGTGGTAATACTGCATCATATACAGTATAGTTGGTGATACTACACTAGTAGTGCGGTGTAATGTGGTGACACCAGTGCTGTGTGAGGTGATAGACCCCAGTCTTATACTCCCTGATACACTAGACATGCTTCATCCAGGTCTTGTGATGAGAAAGAGGCTGAAGATGGAGGAGACAGGAAGTGACATCTATTCCTAACTCCTCCCTCCCTACAGTAACACACTAAGCACCATATACTAAAGCAGAACATACACAGATATATACTCCTACTACAGATATATACTCCTACAGCAGAACATACACAGATATATACTCCTACAACAGATATATACTCCTACACAGAACATACAGATATACACTCCTACAGCAGAACATACACAGATATATACTCCTACAGCTGTATATACACTAAAGCTGAATATACACCGATATATTCTTAAAGCTGACCCAGTCTGTATAAATCTACTCAACTACTGGACAAAGAAGAAACTGCAGGAGTTATTGGTTCCCCCATCCCAAAGTCATGTCCCCCTTTGCTGATGGCTCCGGGGGTGTCTTTCCCGTTTGTAGTGGACAGTTCTCCTGTTACAGATCTGCCCTCTCAGGAGATAACACTATGAAGGCCGAGTCTGATCTGTATTACACCCTGTATTGTCTCATATGTTGTACTACAATAATCCGTGTTAGCCAGAAAGTAGTCATGGCAAATATTCTGTGTCATAAAAGATCAAATAAAAATATCACAGAACACACAAGTGGAGGATCTTATAGAAAGGTTTAATCCAGTGGTGTAACTAGGAATAGAAGGGCCCCGTGGTGAAATTTTGACATGTGGGGGTATGTGCGTATGCAGGCTATATATGAACAAAAGCCTGATGTAGGGGCCACACGGTGGCTCAGTGGTTAGCACTGCAGCCTTGCAGCGTTGGGGTCCTGGTGTTCAAATCCTGCCAAGAGCAAAAAGATCATCTGCAAGGAGTTTGTATATTCTCCCCATGTCTGCATGGATTTCCATCCCATGTTCCAAAAAGACATACTGATAGGGAAAAAATGTACATTGTGGGCTCACAATCTACATTAAAAAAAAAAAAAGCCTGACGTAGGGTGCAGGGTGTGCAGGAGCAAGTGGTGAAATGAGGGTGCAAGCAAGAGGGAGGAATGGGGATACAAGCTGTATATGAGCAAGAGGTTGATGTGGAGCAGGGAACCCCCATTCCACCACATTCCTGCTCACCTACACCCTGAACCAGCCATTCTACCTTCTTTCTCACACACAACCTGTGCCCGATCTGGATAGCTCTGCCTACACAAAACTCTAATCATATCTTAGTAGGTTAAAGGACCTTTGATGACGTCATGATACTCATTAAAGGTCCTGTAAACTACTAGGAAAGATGCCAGCACAAGATATCAGGCTTGAGGAAAGCAGGGAGGAAATAGAAATTACTCCTGCCCACTGTCATCATGCAAGTGCCTGGACACAGGGTCTGAGACAGCAGATGCCTCCTACTTGGGTACAGTAGTGAAGCCAGCAATTGCTGGCTTCATTACTGTTGAAAGATGGCGGCAGCTCCTCTCCCCTCCGCATCCATCTTCAGGCAGCACCCAGCGGCATCAATGCTGCAGTAAATAGGGCCCGTTACCAGCTGGAGTTACTCCACCAGATAGCGGCCCATTAAAAAAAATCTGCAGCGGTAACAGCTGCTGCTGGGCCGTCTAATGTGGCTGTGGCAGCCACTACTGCTACTACCCCCCATATTTATGCCCCTGATTTAATCATTTGGTGTCTTTTACATGTGACTAAGAAAGACAGAAAGATTTTAACTAGATTAACCCTACAATGAGAGGACAGCTTTTATTTTTTTCATACAAGTTTTTAAAGCAATAACATATACTATAGTATAGATTATTATTATATACTATATAATAGATTAATTATTATTATTATTATTATTATTTACTATATTATAGATTATTTATTGACCAGTTTTGCGCTCAGATGAAGGTTTAAGTGCCCATTGAATGCAGAATACTGTATCATAGCAGATAATCAGAAGTATGTTTTACAGAGATGGCCCTATCCAAAGACAGCAGGTCCAGAACTATCCAGGGATTTGAGCCTGTGGAAGCTGCACGGCTTGTGAGGTCTTGATAGTCATGTAGAATAGATGGCTGGGATAACAATGATGTAATATGGGAACACATTGCCTGCGCCACTACAGCTGTCATCTATCTACTGAAATGTATATTACATAGGAAAGATGCATCAGGAACGTTTAAGAAGAATTTGAGAACAGATCTGGAGCATTAAAAATTAGTCACCAGACACTTTCAGGTGATTCTCAATTTAAGTTACAGAGAACTTTCGGTCTGGGGTATTTGCCACCTGAATAGATAGATAGATAGACAGACAGACAGACAGACAGACAGACAGACAGACAGACAGACAGACAGACAGACAGACAGATAGATAAGAGATAGATAGATAGATAGATAGATAGATAGATAGATAGATAGATAGATAGATAGGAGATAGATAGACAGATAGATAGATAGATAGATAGACAGACAGACAGACAGACAGATAGATAGATAGATAGATAATAGATAGATAGGAGATAGATAGATAGACAGATAGATAGATAGATAGATAGATAGATAGATAGATAGATAGATCTCACTGGTTTTATTATTATATCAGTTACTATGGCAATATAAAAGGCAACATTGTATACCTAATATATGTTGTATCTGTCTGGCACCTATGGAGTTAACAGGCTGAGAGATATAAAGTTAGGATTGGAACTCTCTGCCCCAGGAAGTGGTGATGGCGGATTCACTGAACAATTTCAAAGTGGGTCTCGATGCCTTTCTTGAAGAGAAAAATATAACGGGTTATGGTCTCTAGATTGTAAGGACACATTGATCCAGGGTTTTATACTGACTGCCAGATTTGGAGTCGGGAAGGAATTTTTTCCCCCTGAAATAGGGCAATTGGCATGAGCCTCACGGGGTTTTTTGCCTTCCCTTGGATCAACACTGTAGGGGATTGTAGGGTTATAGGTTGGACTTGATGGACTGATGTCTTTATCCAACCTCATCTACTATGTAACTATGATTGATAAACCCTGAGAATCAAAATGTTTTGGCCAACATAATGGTAAATGAAACATGTATCAGGTGGCACAGGCAGATAGACTAGGGATAGAATAACTGAGGGACAGTCTAGTATAGCTATCACCCCTAATACAGATGATAGGTGCACCCTGGAATTGTCCATACTTTAGCTGTGCAGACTGCAGGGTTTCTTTCCCAGAGCTAGGCGCACAATGCATTTCCATTCATAGCTGCTGTTTTGGCTGGTTTCCTGTTTATGTGTGTTACGGTCAGCAGGATATATTTAAAAAAAAAAAAAAAAAAAAAAATGAAAGAAATAATATCCTCTGGAGCCCTCTGGACTCTGACTGCTAACACCTAAGTGTGAATAATGTCTGACAGTTAGGACCCCTTCACACGGAGGATACGCTGGCTGCTTTTTCCCATTCATTTCTATGGGGACTGCGCGTATGTCGGCTCCCATAGAAAGCAATGGGACCCGTTTTAAATGCTGCTGATTCGGAACGTTTACACGTTCAAAATCAGCCAGCGTATCCTCCGTGTGAAGGGGCCCTAAGGGTCACTGCTAGCTAAACAAAAGCGAATGGATGTGTTCTTGTTAAATTCACAGAGTCACCTGTGCAGATCAGAGCAGCCGCTACAATAACAAAAACTGCCTAGCCAGAACTCCTGGTCTAGACAGAGACCGACCAAAACCAGTGTGCCTTAGTTCAACCCAACCACCAAGGCAACTACTGACAAACCCACTTTCAGTAACCCTGACTGAAAGGTAAAGCTAGCTAAGCTCCAACAGAGATTGTCACCAAACAACACACTAGGCAGCATGCTGCCCAAATGACAGTGGCATTGCTATGTCTGGGGAGTATTTACTAGCTAGGCCAACTAATATTATTCAGGCTGAAACCCAGGCAGGCGCGCGCACGCACGCACACACACACACACACACACACACACACACACACACACACACACACACATTTGGGATATTCGATTCCAATTGAATACAAGGCTGCAAACGCAGTAAAAATTTGTATCCCCTCCCACCTTTCCTGGCACTTTTTTTTTGCACCAATAACTGTGCAGAGGAGGTGGGACAGGAACTACAACAACGGAGGCATGTGACCTCCCATTCATAAGAATAGTGTTGGCCATCTTCGTCTCATTTCAGTTTTGGAGTGATAGGGAGAGCTTGTTCTCAGGGCGATAAAGTGCTTTCATAGCTTTCGTTAGGCAGGAAATAACAGGTCTTTTCAGAACTTAATAAATCTGCAAATCCTGCAAATCATGCAGTGGAGCAGCAGGGTACATGCGCGAGGACGTGGACGTGGATACCGAGCTGGATATCCACTCCACAGTCCAGGTACTGAAGAGGGGCTGCCAGCAGTTTCCTTCATAAGTATGAGCAGGGGACGTGGGCTAGGATGTGGATACCGAGCTGTATATCCACTCCACAGTCCAGGTACTGGAGAGAAGCTGCCAGGACCCAATTTACTACTCCTCCTCCTACAACCCTAGCCCCTACTTCTGAATGTGATTTTTTTCAATCTAAAATCTAATTTTTAGGGCTCCCCTAAGGGCCTGAAATCTAATTTTTTAGGGGTCACCCCAAGGGCCAAAGAATAAAACACTGCTGCTGCATGGCTCTACTAATCTTAATGTACCATCACTCGGTCAAGACGTTCGGTGCCAGGAAAAGGCTTCTCATAGCCATAATACAAAGAAATAAATTTCCTGCACTCAAATTTGTGCTTCCAAATTAATGTGAACTTTTATTTACATCCGACAAAAACGTTTCGGTCATATACAGACCTTCTTCAGTTTGTCGGTAGAGATATGTGGAAGGTAGAAGCTAAAGGTATCCAGATCAGATGGGGTCCCAAACTAAAAACTTTTTTCATACTACACAGCATACCATATATAAAAACACAACTTAATGTTTCATATATACAACCACCTTCATGCAACTTTGCAGCAAACAGAGATTGCAAGCAAAAATTGCACAAAAAAATCTAATTCACCACTAAAGTGTGACTTAAGCAATCCCTTTCTGCAAACATAGTGTACTGTCCATAAAACTGCAATATGTGAGGAGTTCATATATATACACCACACTATATATATATATATATATATATATATATATATATATATATATATATATATATACACAGTACATACCACACATGTATATATTTACAGGTGCGAGTGTTAAAGAAACACCAAAATCGCAGAAATGTGCCATCCCATTTTGTGCATGCAAATTAAATAGGACTTTACATAAAAATATTATTTTCCATCCCCCTATAAAAATTTTAGCAATCTATACCTTCGTCTCTAGTGATAATCATTATTACTATTATTTTAGTGTGTAACGGATATCACTAGAGACGTATTTTACTGTAGAAAGCTCAGGTATAGACAGGACAGGGATTGGGTGAAATGTAAACTTTATTTATGACTTTGTGTTTATGTTGTGTAAGTGTTTGGTGTAACTTTTTTTGGTGCTGTGACCTGGACAATGGTAAACGTCTGGGTCACAGCGCCAATAAACTTCCTGGTTATGTTTAGAGGGTATTACATAAGAATACCCCACTAGTAATGCTCAGGAGGGAAATTACATTATACCTGTATGTGACAATCAGAGTGCGAAAGTATAGTATACGCTCGGATTGGCAGGAGAAGGATTAATAGGGACAGAAGAGTCCCTGCCACCCCCCTCCTGGTGTTACATACAAGTTAGCATAGATAATGATGATCATTCATTATCACTGTGCACTCTGCAAACTGCTCCTCCCCCTTCCGCTACAATTTAACTAATGCTTCCGAGACGGGGGGGGGGGACAATGTAAAGCCCTATATCCCCGGGCTGCATTAAGCTATCTTGATGCTTTAAAATTTGTTTTAAAGAGCAGAATCTCATCTTTATGATACCAAGCACTCGATGATACAACTTAAAGTTTTGGAGCGATTCACTGTTGAAATGCAGTCAGGAATTGAAATCTGCAGTTGGATCTTAATGCCAAATAGAGTTTTCAACAGTGAATTTCTTTAAATCTACAAATCCTATCATGAAGTGCTTGATATTATTTTAAAGATGAAATTCTCATCTTTAAAATGAAGTTTAAAGCATCAAGATATGTTCAGGCAGTCCAGAAATATCGGCATTAGTAGGGAGAATGTATTCGCTACGTCCTCCGCTACTGAAGTGCCACCCTGGGAGGACGTTAAGCTGACTTCCTCGGCAGGGAAAGGGTTAAAACATCTGAGAATATATACTAGTGGATGATCATATAACCTTTACAGAAATGAATAAGAGTGTGCCATGGTATTATAACATAATTGAACTGTGGGGGCAACTGAAACGGGACATTATACTGTGAGGGTAACTGGAGGGGGACATTATAATGAGAAGCTATATCATTACAGGGGCCAAATATGCTTTTTAGTTATACCATTTTGAAGAATGGCTGTTGCTTTGATCCACCCATATCTTCAGCATTATCACTCCAGTTGGTTGAAATCCCATGCAGAACGCTCCATTCTGAGTGTTACTGCACATGACCAAGTGACCTTTTGCTGTAGAGAAGTGCACGACCATGCTGCGCATGCGCTGGACACTCATGTAGCTCTTGGGGGAACTGAGCATACTCAGTAGCTTAGAAACAAAATGGTATACAGCAAATTTTTCCAAATTTGAATGGAATCAGTGGAATAAGAATTGGAGTTAGTAAAGATGGACAATTGGTACATGTCTAGTTAGAAAAAAAACTTCCCTGTGTTATTTCGCAGTGTTAACTCAAGAGAATATTTACATCTGGCGGCTTTTCATTTTGCTATTGAAGAAATTAATAATCGCTCAGATCTTCTGCCCAATATCACTCTGGGATATCATATATATGACTCTTGTGGAGATGTGAATAAAGTTATAAAAGATGTTCTGCAGATACTGTCCGGACACACAGTAACAGCTCCAAACTACTCATGTATGGAGAATGACGCAGTGGTCGGATTTATTGGAGATTTCCGCTCTGTCACGACTCTCCCCATGGCCCAGCTGTTAGGCTTATATGGATATACACAGGTGAGAACAGAATATTGTATATGTGTAAGTAATTATTACTACAATAATCTATAATAACTTAGAATATAATTGGGGAGATAAGCTGAGGTTAGTTCTTCCCTGTCTACAATGAGTTGTAGGGGGGTCATTTGCCTTTTATCACCATTTTGGCAAATCAAAGTTTCTGTTTGGAGTCAACCTGGAAAACTATGAATTACTATACAGATTTTCACTCCCAATATTTTCTTAGTAAAGTTATATCCAGCACTTGCATTCGCGCTGAGGTTGTACATTGTATACAGACGTGCAGATATGTATAAGCATCCAAGAGCGTAATATAAACCTATGGTAAAAGAAAACACTGGACAATGATCAACCACTGTACAAAATATAGCACCGCATATAGTATACTGCACACACGGATCACAGGGGTAGCAAAGTGTAAAATCACACTTATCACAATAACACGGAGGCTCCGAGTTTTATCAGAATCTTTACAAGACTGCAGAAAGTAAAGTTACTTCTGCTCCATCTGTATAAAGATAATAGACATAGGGCAGGTCCATAGACAGTTAACTCTTACCAATAATTAGAGATGAGCAGTTAGTACTCGATTGAGTAGATATTCGATCGAATACTACGGTATTTGAAATACTCGTACTCGATCGAGTACCACTCGCTGTTCGAATGTAAAAGTTCGATGCAGAACCAGCATTGATTGGCCGAATGCTATACAGTCATCCAATCAATGCTGGTTCCAGTGGTGAACCTAGCCTCTCTGCTGCCTGAGGCGGACGATCGAAAGACGCCCCCCGACGGGACGGGACATTACAATAAATACAATAACACTCACAGGAGTCGTCTCCCCACATTTCCAGTCTCTTCCCTTTGGACCGCCATGACCACTTCTTTCAGCTGTGACTTGACTCTGTAAAGTTTGAAACATAGACATCTTTGACTCCTCAATTCTCCACGCACCCAACCCCTATATATTCCACAGCGGCCCCTGCAGCCTATATTATGCTCCACAGTGGCACAATAGAGGTTGTAGGCGGGCTGCTGTGGGGCATAATAGAGGTTACAGGGGCCACAGTGGAACCTTCAAGCTCTATTATGCCCCACAGTTGCACAACCATGAACTATTATTATACTCAGGGGTCTTTTCAGACCCCCCGAGTATAATAATCGGAGCCCCAGGGGAGATGAGGGAACATAATAAACACTGTTACTCACCTCTCCGGGACCCGATGTTAAAGAGGACCTTTCATGGGTTTGGGCACAGGCAGTTCCATATACTGCTGAATTCAGCGTACTGTTGGCTTTCCCGATCTGTGCCCTGGGTGAAGAGCTATTGGTGCCGGTACCGTAACTCTTCACAGTCAGAAGGGCATTCCTGACAGTCTGTCAGGAACGTCCTTCTTCCCAGCAGCGCCTATAGTGCTGTGTGAGCGGGGAGGAACGCTCCCTCCCTCTGCTCACAGTACTCGTCCATAGAAGAGCACTATCAGGAGGGGAGGGAGCGTTCCTCCCCGCTCACACAGCACAGCACTATAGGCGCTGCTGGGAAGAAGGACATTCCTGACAGACTGTCAGGAACGCCCTTCTGACTGTGAAGAGCTACGGTACCGGCACCAATAGCTCTTCACCCGGGGCACAGATCGGGAAAGCCGACAGTGCGCTGAACTCAGCGCACTGTCAGCTTTCCAGCGGTATATAAAACTGCTTGTGCCCAAACCCATGAAAGGTCCTCTTTAATGCTGGCAGGCTTCGGGCCTATATGGTAATGCCCAGATGTCACGTGGTCTGGGATATTACCATATAGGCCCGAAGCCTGCCCTAGCAGTACCAAACAGGCCAAAGCCTGTGTTAGCAGTAACAGGCTATTACTACTAGCACAGGCTTCGGGCCTATATGGTACTGCTAGGGCAGGCTTTGGGCCTATATGGTAATATTCCAGACCACATGACGTCTGGGCATTACCATATAGGCCCGAAGCCTACTAGGAGTAACATCGGATCCCGGAGAGGTAAGTAACATTGTTTATTATGTTCCCTCACCTCCCCTGTGGCTCCGATTATTATACTCGGAGGTCTGAAAAGACCCACGGGTATAATAATGGTGGTAGTGGTATCGTGGCCTGACCGGGCCTACTCACTGCCGGCCTCCGCGGCCTATAGTACAAGGGGAAGCGGGGGCGGCAGTGAGCAGGTCTGGGGAGGTAGGTAAATAGGCCGCTACCTGCTGGAGAAGATTTATACTTACAGATCTTGTTGTTGCTCCCGCCGCCTCCGTGATCCTCTTCCCCTGCAGTCTGACGTCTGCGTAGGCGGCGTCACTAGGCCGCCTACGCACGCTGATACGTACTCAGACGTCTAGGTATCAGCGAGCATCATCACGTGTGACGCCGCCCACGCTGATACCTAGACGTCTGAGTACGTATCAGCGTGAGTAGGCGGCCTAGTGACGCCGCCTACGCAGACGTCTGAACCAGTGCAGAGAGAAGCAGCTCTACTGCGCTGGTTCAAAGTAAAAAAAAAAAAAATTCGCCCATGCGCCGCCCCCCTCCCGTGTGCCACCCGAAGCGGCCGCCTCAGGTCGCCTCATTAGAGGCGCTGGCTGGTTATTCTCCTACCTTTAGAAGTCTTCTCCGTGCAGCTGCCCCGCAGCGTCTTCCGGCTATTCATTCACTCTGCCAGGCATTGGGCCTGGGCAGAGCCGGCTGCACATGTCGGCTTCTAGTGTGGGCATGCGCAGTCAGCTCTGCCCAGGCCCGATGCCTGGCAGAGTGAATGAACAGCCGGAAGACGCTCGGTAGAAGCAGTAGTGCAAACACAGGCAAACACAGTCCTGCTCATCTGAGCACTAACTAAACGGAGAATACTGGTAGCTTACTTCCAGCTACACTAATTAACTGAAAAAAAAAACAAACAAAAAAAAACACTGTTGTTATGGTCGGCAGGATATATTAAATAAACTAAAATAAACAAATATCCTTGCCCAACCATTTGACACACCTGCGGTCACCCTTCTTACCTTGCACTGAGGCCAAGTGAGTGTCTGAGTTCATAGGATAATATGAAACGGGCTTTATAAATTGAATATATTTATTAACCCAAGTGAGTCAGGACTAGCCACTAATATATACAGAAATACATATCAGTGGATGTCAAGCAAATACAGGTAAAAACACAGTATAATACAGAAAATAAAAATAGGAATAAAATAGAAAAAACGAATAGCAGGACAAATCTGTAATCTGGTTCACTGAGGGATAACTCCTAGGCCTCAGGGTGCTTGTTTAAGGCAGTAGCCGAGAATGTGCTCACATGCTTCCCAGAATCAGAACTCCCGCCTATTTCTGGGGGAGACCATATACCCATGTTAGTCTCCTCCCCAAATGATGTTACTAAGAGAAGTAGCCCCACCCCCCATCTTGACACCAAATAACTATGAACAGTCATATTTCCTCTCCAGATGACCATCGTGTCAGGCAAGGGGTATGGTGAGATTCGTGGTAAGATCCCCATTGTGTAGACACCAAGATTGACACCCCAATCCCCTTTAGGTAATGAGTTCAGTGTCTAGACCATTTCCCTGTGCTCAACAGTGCAACTGTGAGAGGATCTTTTGGGGAAGTATTATCATAAGACTATATTTCCTTACTAGTTTTGGCTAAAGACATGGAGTTTGGGTTTTGTGTAAGTAGTGTAACATCTATATGTTTTGTCAAACCACCCCAACACGCCCCGTTATGCCCCCTTTTATTTGTAGTGTGACGGGTACCATGCCCCTTAGTTCCCAAAGCACTTTTTGTCAATCCTCTCCACCACACCCCATTACGCCCCCTTTCCTCTGTACGGTGACAGGTCTCCCCACCCTCCTCCAAGCCACCCATGCCCCCATCCGGACATGTGCCCTCACACCCTCTCCCTTCACAGGTACCTCTGTGCACATTCCAAAGGTTGAAGAATGCGATGTTATTGTCACGTTCGTGTCAGAGTCCAGACACAGATTGCAGGCTGCAGATAGCACCACTAAGGAGACAGGGGAAGGAGACTATCCCTGGCACTACGGTGGCTAGCTAGGCCCTGCCTACGGGTGGTGGTCAGCTGTCTCCAAGCTACCCTTGGCCCCGACGACTCCTGGCTCTCTAGCACGAAGACCTGACAGACAGACAGACAGGGCAAGAGCTGCAAGAAAGCTAGGGACTGGGGATTCTAAGGTGGTGACCTCTACAGAAATCAAGGTGCCGCTGCAGACAAACAAACAGGACGGGAGGTGTTGGACAACTGACACACAGCACAACAAAGTACAAAACAAGAGGAATGAGGAGAGGGACAGTGGAGAGGTGAGGAAAGGGCAAACACGAGACTGGGGAAAAATAAACTGGAACCCACCTCAAACAACCGGATAGTGCCAAGCAAACAGACGTGAAGGGCAGGGCAGAGTAGAAGTGTGGAGGGAAAACCAACTCACACACAAATAACACTCAAACTCCTTTTAGTCAGTAAGCACAAGCAAATAACTCCTCTTCCTCCTAAGGCCAAGAATTCTAGGTTGGGACCACAAAAACCGGCAACTGGTGGAGCCAGCCTTCTTCCTAATAAAGGCCCCCAGATCCTCCCATAGGATGATGGCGACCCATAACACCTGAGGTTAGACTCGTATAACCTCAAGTGTGTTCAGAAGTCCAGAACACTATGTGCACACTGATGGCTCAATGGCAGGGAACCCAGCAGCCGACCACAGAAGCCCGGATCAAATCCCCGACAGAACAGTACACCAACAAACAATCAGGTCATGACAGTTATAAGCTAACGGCTGTATGCAGATTAAATACAGGCAATGTTTTAAAAAGTTTATTCAACAAATCGTTATAGCACGTATGAGTTACATTATATAATATTATGCACATAATAGATAAAGAGTTAATAAAATCAATATTTTGCACCACACAATGAAAGGACAGAGGTATCTTGCTTCTTGTAAATAAGCATGATGCTTCTCCCCTTTCATTGTATCATATAATATATTAGCAGAATGTATCTGATAGCCTTATGTGCACCACATTTAGTCACTTTCACACAAAGGGTTATTTCAAAACCAAATAATGTGATGACATACAGGCCTGATGGTTAATTACTAGAGATGAGTGAGTAGTGTTCGATCGAATACTACGGTATTTGAGATACTCGTACTCGTAACTGCGCATGCGCAGTCGGCTCCGCCTAGGCCCCGATGCCTAGGCAGAGTGAATTCCAGCCAGAAGCTGCGGCGACGCTGCACGGAGAAGAGTTCAAGGGGAACAGCCGAACAGTGAGCGGCTGTTCGAATCGGATTTCGAACCTCGGACATTTTAGTGTTCGCTCATCTCTATTAATTACCACTTAATCAATGGCTATCAGGTTTGTCAATCTGTTGGTATATTCAGGTGGATTTGCATTTAGTATCTAAAGCTGGTAGCTGCTGTATTATAAATATTTCAATTAATTTATCATTATGGGAGCAATTTTTATTAAATAAATGTAAAATCCTCTTATAAGCGACACCCCGGGGTAATTGGTACAAAAAGAACAACGTGTACGCTCCACAAACAGAGGTTTTCAAGGATTGTAATTGTCTATTTTGATAGATATATCTCTTACAATGGAGGAGGAGGAGGAGGGTGGGGAGACCTGTCTCTTTGTGTGGGGAGACCACACATAGGAAAGGGGACGTAATGGGGTGTGGTGGGGAAGATTGACGAAAAGTGTTTTGGGAACTAAGGGGTGTGGTACCTTTCACACTACAAAGAAAAGGGGGTGTGGTGGGGCGATTTGACGAAACATATACACATTACACTACTAACATTCACTCAAAATTCAAACAGGGTTTTTCACTTTTATACTATAGTAAATGTCAAATCAAATGTCTGGAAATCAGTATTATATGTCAATCTGTGTTGGTACTAGAGATGGGCGAATCAGTTTATACTGAACCGGGTCTATTCCAAGGATTCCAAATTGATTATTATTTATGAAACCGAGCAGATGGAGATTCATGGGGCGCCTCTCTTCAGACCCCAGAGTGTAATAATATTGCTTTTTGACTGTATTTGCCTTAGAGAGCTAGAAATTGGGTAGGAGCCCTAAGAGTATTCTACACTATGTTTTAAGCCAATTAAAGTTATGGTTTTTACCCAAATGTCCAACGCACAACAAATCTGGGACATGAGCCATGCAATACTGAAACAAATCTTGAGAGGTTTGCTCATCTCGAGTCCACAGCCTAAGACCCCGCGCTGTGTAGTGATTAACCCCCCCCCCCCCCTCACAGCAGCGCAGCACACAGTGATTTACCACAGCCTACCACTCTTCTGCTTCTCTGTTTTACTGTATATTCAGCTGAGTATACAGTAAAACAGGGACGAAGCAGAAGAGTGGCAGGCTGCGGTAAATCCATAGGAATGATTGGACGCAGCCGGCACGCAGGGGATTAAGCGGCCGGCCGCTTCCATTCATTCCTATGAGTGCTAAGCTTTTTCCACAATGATTGGTCAGTAGCCAAGCATTGTGGGAAATAAGCCACAATTTCGATGCCGCCCGAAAAGATCGGGATTGGAATTCTGATCACGATCGTGAAATTTTCTCGATCGCCGATTGGAATCCGGTCTTTTCCGATCCCGATCGCTCAACCCTACCTGTAGGTGTTTAGAGCAGCTTCTTCTCCTAGGGTTATTGTGAAATTTTCTAGTTTCTTCCAATCTTTTTTTATAGGGTAAGTGTGCTCTGAGCTACAATGTTGTTCTTCTCTCCCTCATAAAGGAATATTCATTAGCCCCGATGACAATTCAATCTGCTCTTTCTCCCACTTTCTGACTAATTCTGGAGGCCAGCGTTTGATGACCCCTGGAGACAACACTGGATTTCTAAGGCCCCTAGGGATGATCTGACTTTCTAGATATTTCCCCAACAATTGCATCTCCCACCTCAGAGGATTTTGACATATTTGGTGAGGAGTATTGATGGGCACCAGGAGTTTCGTATCAAGTTTGGGCATTTCAGTTCCAAAATTATTTTTTATTCTGAATAAACTCATTCCAAATTTGATTGTATACTGTCTTAAAGCCTAGTGTATGAAACTTTCTGGGTTCCTAGGGACCCGGACTAGGACATTTTTAGCTCCCTAAGGCAAACACAGGCAAAGTAATGTCACCTTAATAATAGCGTTTGCTTATAAGAAAATTGATTTTAGGCTAATTAAAAATCTTATTTAACCAAATAATTTTAAAATTAGAATTTCTCCAAAAATTATGCCCATTTCATTGGAAAGATGACTGACCATGTTTTTCTTATATACACATGGCAATTGGATCGCTGATATAGCAGGTCTATGTTGGATAAAACACTCAGCCATCTCCCCCATCTTATTCTGCTTGGAACTGATTCGCTCATCTCTAGAGACAACCAAACCTGTAATAACCCTTATAGAGGTATATATAGGCACAGTTGATTATATACTGTATATATAGCCGCAGGGACCACATTTTGAGGAAGGCTAATTTCTAAATAGTTGATGGGATACATTTTTATTCATTGTTTTATGGTGTCATATGATTTTTGTGTCACTGTATTATTTTATTTAGAAAATTTATTATTAAAAACATAGATATCTATTACTTTGGTGACATTGCCTTTTTAATCTTCTGTTTTTCAGAACTGCTCAAAAAGTGTTTTTTTGTGTTTATTTTATTGTTAAACTCCATTGTATGTGGTTATATAAACCTCTCCCTGCTCCAACCTCTGCAGCACAGCTGAAGGATCCCTCACGTTCTGTGCTGCTGCTGCTGATACATCTGATAGGACATTTGGGTCTCAAGTATCTTCAGTTCTCGTTTACTGAACATGTTCTTATTGCTATTATATCTCTGTGTGACCTTCTGCACTTCTGTGATACAGGATTCTGCAGCTCAATGTGATCTGGTAATGAAGGATTATACCTTTGAGTACAAATATTCTCAGGAAGGAGATATCATTCTAGGAGGGATCTTCACTGTAAATTCCTGGGTGTCAGTGCTAAAACTGTCCAGCCTGATTCTATGGTGTTCTTTCACAACCAAAGGCCTTGGATACTTGTCCCCAATGCTGAGCTTCATATGAGTATCCTACAAGGTGAGTTTCTTGTACACTCAAGTTCTATGGGGATGAAAAGGACGACATAGTGTTCCAGAAGGACAACAACCTGAAGCATATGTTGAGAATAGCGAAGAAATTGTTGAATGACCATGAAATAGAGGTGATGGATTGGCCCCCACAGAAAAAACTGTATTCATACCCAAGTAAGTCAACCAGTATGCGCTAACATTGGGAACATGTAGAAAAAACTGGGGTCAGATTTCAGTCAAGACATGCTTGATTATGATCTAGGTCATGCCCAGAAGTTTTCCGGCAGTGTTAAACGCCAAAGCTGGATTTACAGAATACTAACAAAATAGTAAAAATTCAGATTTTTAGCAGCAAAATCCTAACAATGCAGTTACACCACAAGACTCTGCACAACTAATCATATGTTTAATAGTTACAAGTCAAATTCATGCATGATATAGCTGTCAATTCAGCTGATTTACCTTTAAGGTTACTGTGTCAGCCTGAGAAGCTCCTGCAGTTTCAAAAGTCTCCATATATACAGTAAGACCCCTCCCTCCTGACACAGGTGGCCCACTAATGTTAGTTTCCTAGTTTGGCTCTGTACCTTATAGTGTGTGTTTTGGATTGTATCATTTTGACCCTTGGTTTGTTATCCGTTTGCCTGCTGTTTCTGCCATTGACATACTCGTTTGAATTTGACCCTTGGCTTTCTACTAGGTATCACTTTTGTCTCCTGATTCTGCCTCTGATGTCTTCTCCTGATTTTAACCCTTTTTGGCACATTCAACATATCTTCTGGCTGGGGAAAGCCTGTAATTAAAAATCCTTCTGGAATAGTTCACACCCTGCCTTGCGTTTGGCTTGATCAGGTCGCCGCACATTTGAAAGGCCTCACCACCGACAAAGACAAAGGGCATAGATGGGACATCTGTTCCAGGAAAGGTTCTTGGTGGTGGAAGTTCTAATTGCCCCGAGTACAGTCTGCATCCCCTAAGTGATTTTTTTTTTAATACACTGGAGTCCTTGCTTCGGCAATATGCTGCAATGTCTACAGCGATGAAACGGTACTTGGCATCCACAGTGGCCATAAGGATGACTGAGAAGTGGCGTTTATAGTTGAAGAATTCGGATCCATTTTTCTCTGTTGTGTGAACAAGACCTTAGTGATATTATTAGAAGATGTTTTCTCTGCACAGCCACTCAATTCACTGATAATGGGATCAGCGCCGCACCTCACATGAGGCGACCTGAAGCGACCACTTCTATGCTATGCATTGCCCTGGGGAGGGCGGAATTTTTGCTTACCTAAGCCAGTCCAGGACAAGCTGTCCTGGACTGGCTTAGCGTCAACGTCACCGAGCGGTGGATTGGGGAGGCCCTGTGGACGCAGCGCTGCTCCAGCTGCCTCCCCTCATGCTCAGGCAGAGAGCAGGTCCTCTCCCTGCCTGCTCTCTGTCTGCTAACGCCGCTCCGCCATGCCCCCGTTGCTCCACCCTGCCCCTTTGCTCCGCCCAGTCCCCTCCGCCCCCTCCTCCTGGGGGGGGGGGCAGCTTTCTGTCGTCCACCTCGGGCGGCAAATAAGGTAGGTTCACCCCTGGGTGGGATTTATTATTATTTTCCTTTACACCTGCATTTTATACCATCCTCAGGTACCTGGTTTAGTTTGATTTTTGATGCAAGGACATTAATATAAACAAATATAAATTGTGACCCCTCCCCTAATTGGTGCTTCCAACACCTAAAATGGACAAATAACGGCTCATATACACATAATTCTGTTATTTCCCATTTTAGATGTGAAGCAGGGGGGTCACTGGAGTGAGAAGAGCAGATTTTACATAGAGCCCAGCTAGTCCGCTATTCTACTCATCCTCCATGTAGGTGTGACTTCATTTACAGCCCAGTAGTAAATAATACTAGCCATCCTGCTGCCAGAGCACTACAAGGAGTGGAGGTCACTGCAGGCACTGCATAGACACGGTCTTCTTAGGCTGAACCATTTTGCAAATCTGTTGGACTTTTGTCACTAGAATCCATCAATATCAAACCAGCTCACTAATAGACAGGTTAGGGTCACCTGAATCAAATGGTCTTTTCCACTTGTAAATTATTGCTTCAGTTGCAGAGAGCTCTACATTTTTGGTAACCCGTTCTTTACATTTGTTGTGATATTAGTCTTTAAAGATGGCGGCTGCTTCCTGCGGCATGTGCACTATAGCAGTAATAATAAAAGTAAACATCTATTCAGTGTATTAACATGTTTCAGTTGACTCGATTAAATACTTTCTCTACTTTATAGTTCCTCTGATCCAGATGAGCTCAGGAGTGTAGGAAGAGGCAAGGTCACCAGTGAGAATGCCATAATGATTGGAGACAATGTCTAGACACTTGTACGCCGGCCTATCCATAATGACCACATTCCCTCGCTTATTAGATGTCTTGATAATAATCGACTCATCCCTTTCTAAGCTGAGGTTGATATGTTTAATGGCACATGATGGAGGAGTTGCCCTGCTATTGTATTGTAACTGAGTAAAGGGATCTGAACCTGATAACCCCTCCTCCTTCTTCCATAAGTCTTCAAGAATGCAAATCCAGATGGCAAGGACAAGAAGTAGTCAATCAGGCAATACATGTAGTCCCGCCCCCATGTCATTGCCTATACAAACCATGACAGCAGGGGAGGGGCTATGTGTATTCACCGGTCTGAAAATTCTGCAGTCACATCTCTGTGAGAAATGGAGGGAAAGAAATCTGATACAATATTACTCTCACCTAGAAAATTATCAGTATGTTTTAAATTCTGATTTTATTAACATTTTACAAGTTTTCATTTAAAGTTCACACAGGTAAATCAGGGCTAGGGGGATATCTACTTCCTGGCGACGCACTGAGTGGCTGCCTCAATACAGTGCTCCAAGCTGGGAGCAACCTTTTATCTTTCCTCTTCACTCTTTTTGTCTATATCTTCAAGAATCCTCTAACCAAGCAAACTAGCTCTATGAATTAGCAACTATAAATTGAATGGAAGACCCTGTGGAGTATTTTGTTCCTTTTGTTTCTATTGTTAAAGCATGGACAATGACTCAAGACCTGGAGTTTCCCTGTGTGCACATGTGCCTGTTACCATCCCCCCAGGAGCTAAGGACAGCATGGACACCATGCGGCATGGAGGAGAGACCTGCAGGAAAGTGCGGACTTCTTCTTTCAAGGAGATGATTTTTGGTGTCTATTGCTGATGTGTGAAGATGCTAAAGCTGACTGGTATTTCTTTTACTGTGGACACGTGGGACTCTGTTACAACCTGGGAGCCTACCATCACCCATCTACCCCATGTGTTTATGGAAGCTTGGCAAGGGAGCAGCACCCTGTATACCTGGATGGCTTCAGACTTCTCTGGGCAGTAGAACACAGTGGTAAGAAGAAAGGAAGAGTAGGAGGGCTTGTGATGAAGGACATTGGGGCTTTTTTTTTTTTTTTTTTTTTTTTTTTTTGTGGTTAATGGACAATAGCGCTGATGTAAGATACCGAACTATCGGCTGTGAGCATGAGATCTCACCACCTACCAAAGGAACTGCCACATGTTATCATGATAGCTGCATATGACCCCCACCTCTCCAAAAAACGTTTTTTGCCTGTTAAATCTACATGCTGTGACCCCTCCTCGTGTCCTTCAACCACATTCGGCCGTATTATTAACATCACTCTGCACAGAGAACTAAATGATCCTGCAGTGTGTCTGTGTTTCTTTCTTTTTAGTTGCTATGATTCCTAGGATTTCTCTATCTGCCATGAGCTTGTATGTGTTTCCTCTCTTGTTATATACTACTGTACCATCTATGAAACTGTATCACTGAAATTTTCCCATTGTGGGACTATTAAAGGATTATCTTATCTTATTATCTTATCTTATATCGTCACACCTTGAGGAAAGACCACCATATAGGTGTGTGGAGACTTATTAAGCCTTTAGCGCTCCACTTTGCAAGGGACCATGGGAAGAATATGCAAATCTGTCTTCCATGATGTAATTAGGAAGACAGAACCTCAGTGAAATAGCCCAATAAAGGCTGCTCCCTTTAACATCATGCTCGACTTTCCAAGAGGCCTTTGTTTTGCAATGATGCTGGGATTATTACCAGGTATAGTCTCTCAACTGAGGATGGCTGTTTCGATGTTATTGCATCTCATCAGCCCAGTGTAGAGAAGACTATTGGTTTGCAATACTGAGGCACCTGACTTCCTAATTACATCATGGAAGACAAATTTGCATATTCTTCCCACAGGTAAATCAATCAAAGATAATGAACATATTATACAAACATGAAATGGTAGAGCAGAAACAAAGAAAATGAGAATTATCACTGAGGCATTTTCAAACAGTTTGAATTGGAGTAAAGGTCAAATTGGTGAGTTGTTACACAGTTCAAGGGAGATGTTAAAGACTGATGTCATGTAAAGTATAGGTGGCTTGAACTATTAGAATGAGAGGGTCATGAAGGGTATATATGAAGATATAAGGTCAGTTAATGTGAGAAAGACTTAAGGAGATGGGAGGGGTGAATGCAAGGGGGGTGTGTGAGTATTTATGGGATAAGAAGGAGAATATGGTTTAATACACTTCACATGTTAAGTCAGACAACAGTCTGCACACAGGCGACCCCTAGATCAAGGTCAACAAAGATAGTCTATTGGGGTGACGTTAAGTCTGCATGTGATGACCTCCGGGGAGACCATACCTTAAGATACATGTCTTGTGTCCGCACTTTCCAGCTGATGAGTTCTTCATATCTGGCTATTTTGTGGACTTTTTCGATCCAAAGCTGGAAGGAGGGGGATGATGTTTGAAGCCAGAAAAGAGGTATCAAGGATTTGGCTGTCTCCATTAAGTGAGTGGAAAGATCTAGCTTAGAAGGGGAGTATTCATGAGAAGGTCTTGAGAGCAGGACCATCGCTGGAGTAAATTTAAGTTGTTAACCTACTATCTTGAATATTCACTTTTCAACTTTTGACCAAAAGGGTTTGATCAGATCACAGATCCAACAGATGTGTATCATGCTACCAGTTTGTGTCTGGCATCTCCAGCAGAGTTTGGAATCTGCCATTTAGTGGGCATGTAGCCATTCAAGGGTTTTGTACCACCTGGACAAGATTTTGAAATGCATTTCTGGGCGTGGCCAGGACACTGATGGAGTAAGACGCGTCTCTGTGGAGCTCCTACCCTGCCAGCACTTCACCTGGGACCCTCTGCTTCCCCATGGGCAGAAAAAGCATCCAAGCCTTCTCTACAGCTGACTCTGTGCCCGGAGCTCCATCTCGTCAGCCCACACTGCCAGCGTACCTGCAGTCTGGTCCCTCTGTGCTCTGGCCCTTCACGCGGCGGTGACCATCTTGCAACCAGGCCGCGCTGCCTCTCTCTGCTCCAGACCTCACGGCGGCTGTGTCTCCTGTGGCCTCCCTGCTTCTCCTGGCGGCACGAGCGTCTACCCAGCACTCTGCTGCAGCGGCTACACCTCTGATGGATGCCCGGTCCTGCAGTCCTCGTCAATGGTGGCCTCCTCTGTGCAGGTAAAGGGAAAGGGTAGCGCAGACTTCTCACCATCCTCCGCCCCTCTCCCACTCCCACAACGTGTTTCTGCTACTCTGGGACTCCTGCCTGTCCCCATGGGGACCTCAATTACACCTATGCCCTCCACCGGGGCTCTGCACTGCCTACCTCTGCCCCTGGGACTTCCTCCTCACAGCTGCTCCCTGATGCTGCATCCTCTACTCCTGCTGCTACATGCTGTGAGCAAAAGGACACTGAAATTGGGGCAACTCCGTCCTTGTCCCCCTATGCAACTGTCACGCAGCCCTCCCCTCCTTCATTATCTCAGGCTCCTGACACATCCCCTGTGCCACCTCTGTGGTTAGAATACCTTGCCCAGCTCTAAGGAGGATTTTGCTTCACTGGTTGCTAATATTACTGCAGCTTGCCGTACTGAAATACGTACAGAAATTTCCACTTTAAGGCAAGATTCTCAGCACATTGTACACCAGGTCGAATCTCTGGAGGATGCTCATGACCAGACCCGTTCTTTCCCAGCTCAAGGACACTGTTCTCTCCCACTCCCAGGCTTTCAGTGACATGCAGCGCCATCTAGAGGATCTGGATAATCGGGGCAGATGGAACAATATTAGAGTCAAGGGGCTGCCAGAAGCTACACATGAGGAAGCAATCTTTAACTTCATCTTGCAGGAGCCTCCGTCTCACAAAATTAAGTTGGACAGGGCTCTCAGAGCCCTCTGCCCGAAAGGAACTGGTACTAACCCATGTGATGTGGTTTACTGCGTCCATGACTTTGCGGTGAAGGAGGTTATATTGTCTAAAGCTCTTAGACTCAAAGACATTGATTTCGACAGAGCTAAGATTCAGCTCTACCAGGACCTCTTGCTGATCACACTGCAAAAGCAGAGGTATTTTCGTCCCCTGCTCCAGCTTCTTCGTGATCGCCAGATTCCATATCGCTGGGGCTTTCCCTTCGCCCTGATGGCCAGGCATGAGGACCGTTCTGCCACCCTTCGAGTGTACTCAGACCTGGAGCCCTTTTGTGCCTCCCTGGACATTCCTCCTCCGGACTTGCCCAATTGGAAACTGCCAACTCCACCTCCACCCTTGCCTCAAGTCTGGACTGTACACAAGCCTAAGAGACGCCATCTGCCCTCTCCTACTGCTCCTGCTAGGAGGTCAAAAATGGACCATCCCTCCTCTTAACTGTTTTGATTCCCCTACTCTCACCGAAGATTGATGTGATGTGATTGTAGCTCTTCTCCCTTTTTTTTCCTTTTTTTTCTTTTCTTTTTCTTCTTTTCTTCTCTCTCTCTCTCTTCTTCTCTCCCTCTCCTCCTCGCTCTTGACTCTTTCTCTGGTCCCATTTACTCTCTTTTGTTGTCTGATGTTTGCTCGTGGGGTTGGCTCGTACCTCCCCTCCAGTGGTCTACTTAGGCCCACCTACTGGTGGCCCTGTTAAATCTCATTATTTGCTGAAGTGTGAATGGAGAAGGTCATGGAGTAGCATTTATGTCCAGCATGTCATCATTGACAGATGAAGGGGCTAGTGGAATGTTGGGTGGAGGTAGAAGAAGTCTCGTTACCAACAACAACACGTCATTGTAGCCAAACTTAGGGCTATGGTCAAACAAGGAACGATCCGGAGTACATGGAAGGATCGTACCTACACTTTTCCTTATGGGGAAAAAACTTGGATGAGGGTAAAGCGTCCTCAGCCTTTATAAGCAGGCTTTGGTAATATGGGGGTAGATCACTAACTCCACCTTCATACCTGCTCTCACTCTCTTCATTTTGACACTTGATATTTGTCATGCATATTCTATGTTCTTTTAACTTTGTTTAACTTTTGGACTGTAACCTATCTATCCGTTTGAATTAAACCTTCGTTTGCTGTTTTAACTACGAATCGGATTGGACTCCAGCTGCTTCTTGGTATCACCGAAGTACACCTCTTGTCTCATCAGTCAAGTTGTGTGGGACGTTATTTAACAGGCCCCTCCTTGCCCTGGTTAGCCTCCTATTCCTTGGGGGTTTTGTCCAGTTGCGGAAGCTCTATTCCCATCCCTCGGCAGCAATTAGCTTTCCCCATGCCTCCTCCCCCCCTTTCTCCATCCAGAATGGTACTCGCCAGGGGTGGCCCCTTTCCCCTTTGATTTTCGCCCTGTGCATTGAGGCCCTGGTGGCCAAAATCCGCCGCGACCCTGATGTCAAAGGAATACAAGTTCGGGATAGGGAATTTAAAGTTTCTCTTTTTGCCAACGATGTTCTCCTTACCCTCTCCTCACTCCACACTACTCTCCCCAATTTTATGCATCTTCTGACGACGTATGGCGACTTCTCGAGGTATAAGGTAAACCCCTCGAAAACCAGGCGCTCTCTCTCAACATTCCTAATGACGTCCTTGCGCTCCTTCGTTCTAATTTCGACTTTCAATGGCGAACGTCTTCCATTCGTTATTTAGGGATTCAGATTTCTTCTTCCTATCATACCCTTTATTCGGCAAACTACCCACGGTTGTTTCACGACTTAAGAGCTCTCTTAGATAAATCGCAGCCCCTGCCGATCTCCCTACTGGGGGGGATTGCAGCGGTTAAAATGATCCTTCTTCCAAAATTACTATACTACTTCGAGATGCTCCCCGTTGCGGTCCTGCGAAACGAGCTTCGGGTTTTACAAAAAGCTATCTTTAGATTCATATGGCAAGCCAGACATCACCGTATCCCTTGATCAGTTATGTTGTCCAGGTGAGAGTCTGGAGGTTTGGGAGCCTCAGATCTACTACATTATTACTGGGCGACCCATCTATTTGAGGTAAGATAATTCCCTAAGGATTTGGCTCCTAGACGCTAAAATGGGTTTCAAAAGAGGTTAGGTGTCTGGCTAAAAGGCCTATTCTGAACACCTCCGATAACTATGGTTGGAAATTGGCATACTGCAGGAAATTATCAGTATGTAATACAATACCCTGCAATACAAAAATACTCTCAACAGAGAAACATGCAAAAGAACCCTGACCTCACCCCATGGAATATCTTCGGATGAACTACAACAGAGATGGCAGAACAGACCCTTTTATCTAATAAGCTGCTATATACAGATGACTTGCAATGGAAAGAGAGAAGGGTCCCTGCATCTGCTTGAACACTTCAGCCCCTCACACAGTTGACAGACAGGAGTCCCGGGTGTCGGCCCCCTAGTGATCTCTTACTGATAACCTTTACAAGGGATGGGTCATCAATAAGAATAAACTGGAATACCCCTTTAATAAATAAACTGACAATTGGGAATTACCATTCTCCTTCCTAAAAAGATGACTGATTAGTCAGAAACAGATATTGTAGCGACAGCCCCCAAGTGGTAACACAAAATATTCAATGTATTTTATTACAAGAGTCTTACAAAGTCTGTCAGCCATTTATAAAGGTGTCGGAAAACTAGAGGAGTCAGGCTCGGAGTCGGTGGTTCGGCCTACCAGCAACACATCCCTGGTAAGGACACGATACATTGCTTCCAATCACTACCTGGTTTTGCCAATTGTCCTTTCAATCCTCTACAATCTTTTTGCTATTGTAATAACTATTCACAGATAATACATAGATATCTACTACATGCATGAAAATTTATTTTTTACCTTCTTGAAAAAATTCTGCGTCTTCTTTTCTTATTGTACGTGGAATTTTAAAAAATAAAAAGTTGCTGTTGCCATATTTTTATTTTTTTCTTTATTGCATATGTTTATTTTAAAATAGACTAAAAAAAACTCCATTTGGACATCTGGTGTTTTTCCCCAACATTTTTAGTTCTCTTTGGGCCTTTTCCAGCCACTTCTGTGATATCACCGACCCCCAGGAGCCTCTGAGGCATGAGTGGCCATGTGGGGCATGTCATCGTTATGATACTTGCAGGCTCGTGAGGACACAGAAGAGGCCCGGAGAGGACTCAAAATGCAAGGAAATGTTCATAGGAGTCCAGAATAGGTGAGGGATGGTGAGTATCAGTATTTTTTTTTACTGCATCTACCCTAGTCCTCTGCTTATCATAATCCAAAGTCCGAAGAGGCCCCAGAGGGCAATGAAATCACTTTATATTTAGACTGAAAGAAAACTATAGGTTGGACCTAGTGAATATTTGTAAAACTAATCTAGCAATATTCACCCATATCTAATGCTCTGTCTTACTTTTCTCCACAATATTTTTTTGGGACCTTCGATTGTGGTTTTAAAAGCAAAAAATACAATTTTGGAAAAAATATGCATCCAAGAACCCCAGCACAAGAGGTGACTATGGCAAAGATCTCCACCACCACAATATACTTCCCCTTAGTGCTCAGATAAGCCGGGATCATGGCAATCCAGACACTACAGAACAGCAGCATGCTGAAGGTGATGTACTTGGCCTCATTATAAATGTCTGGTAATGTCCTCACCATGAAGGCCAGAAGAAAGCTGACAGCGGCCAGGAGCCCCATATAACCCAACATGGAGTAGAAGGCAATGACTGAGCCTTCATTACACTGGATGATGATCTTTCCCAGATAAGTGTGAGAGTCAAATTCTACATAAGGAGGCGACGCACAAAGCCAAATAACACAAATAAGAAGTTGTACAGTAGAACAAACTAAGACGACACCATTGGCTATTTTAGGAGAGACAAACTTCCTCCAGAAACTGCCAGGTTTGGTGGCTTTGAAGGCAATGCAGACTGTGATAGTTTTGGCCAGAACAGAAGAGATGCCGATAGTAAAAAAGATTCCAAATGAAATCTGTCTCAGTAAGCAGGTTGTGTGCACTGGAACACCAATGAAGAAGAAGACACATTGGAGGCTCAGCAAGATGGAGGCCAGGAGAATGAAGCTCGTAGCCCGGTTGTTGGCTTTAACAATTTTCGCGTCCAAATAATAAGTGAAAATGCCGATTATAAACAAAGTTATAGAAGAAAAAAATAAGCATAAGACTAAAAATATTAGAGATAAAACATCTGTCTCATAAGATAGAAACTCATAGGGCTTGGGGACACATTTCACTCTCTTCTCATCCGACCATTCACCTTCAGGGCATTTGTGACACATGTCACTGTCTAAGATTATAGAAAGAAAAATATTATTGTGTTAGAGTTTATATAAAAAAGGTAAAACTTGTGGAAATGCAAAATAATCCTAAATATACAGAACTACATGAAATAATGTGATAACAATAGGATTGGTATTATAACATTGTATTCATTATGTTTATAAAAAAGGGGGAAAACATTCCAAACATGACAGTGTTATTAAGAGATAAAAATGCCCACAATTAAAGGGGTAAATAAAGTTTCAGTTCAAGGGGGCGCCAGAGGACTCTGCAGCCCCAGCTCTATGTGACATCATCAACTCTGCTCTACTCCTACTATAGAGCCACAGTGTAGAGCAGAGTCAGTCATGTGACCAAGAGTCAGATCATCAGGAGGGAAGGCAGAGGAACAAGACTTCTGACCACTTAGGGCTTCTAGGAACCTACCTATAAAACATAGTGTAGAATACTGTCAGGGCTCCTAGGAACCTATCTATAAAACATAGTGTAGAATACTGTCAGGGCTCCTAGGAACCTATCTATAAAACATAGTGTAGTACACTGTCAGGGCTCCTAAGAACCTATCTATAAAACATAGTGTAGAATACTGTCAGGGCTCCTAGGAACCTATCTACAAAACATAGTTGTAACATCTCTGCCTGTTCGGGTCACTGCACCACCCTCTGCTTGTGTGCTGCGGCGCAGGAGGTGGGTGCAGTTTGGTTCTTGGATTAAAGTTTTTGGTTGCACTGTGTGAACTCGGCTCTAGTTCTGTGATTGCATTTGCACCACACCCGTCTTCTGCCTATGTTGCCTCTGTCCATTAAGTGGTTAATCTGGCCTTGCCCTGTGATTGACAGCTGCCTTTCTGTGAACTCCATGGGCGGGTTCTTCCTCCCTATTTAGCCTTGGTTCCCATTCACACCATTGCTTGTTATTGCCGTGTGCATACCTGCTCTTACTGTCCCTGTTTTGCTTATACTATTATCCTTGACCTTTGGCTTTCCTCATTGACTATTCTCTTGACTCCGATTTGGCACTGCATCGCTCTCCTGTTACTGAACCCTGGCTAGCTGACCTCCCTTTGTTGTCGTTTGTCTTGTCTGCGTTTTGTGTTTCACGTATTCAGGGAGGGATTGTCCTCGTGGTTGTCGCCTATTACCTAGGATAGGGTCTGGCAATAGGAAGGGAAAGCGGGGGGCTTCAGCTTAGGGCTCACTGTCTCTTGAGCCCCTCCCAGGGTTTAACAGTTCTGGGAATTGCTGTCTTAGCAATTCCCTTACAATAGTGTAGATCAGTGTCAGGGCACCTAAGAACCTATCTATAAAACATAGTGTATAACACTGTCAGGGCTCCTAGGAACCTATCTATAAAACATAGTGTAGAATATTCTTAGGGCTCCTAGGAACCTATCTATAAAACATAGTGTAGAACACTGTCAGGACTCCTAGGAACCTATCTATAAAACATAGTGTAGAACACTGTCAGAACTCCTAGGAACCTATCTATAAAACATAGTGTAGAACACTGTCCGTACTCCTAGGAACCTATCTATAAAACATAGTGTAGAACACTGTCTGTACTCCTTGGAACCTATCTATAAAACATAGTGTAGAACACTGTCAGGACTCCTAGGAACCTATCTATAAAACATAGTGTAGAACACTGTCCGTACTCCTAGGAACCTATCTATAAAACATAGTGTAGAACACTGTCCGTACTCCTTGGAACCTATCTATAAAACATTGTGTAGGACACTGTCAGGACTCCTAGGAACCTATCTATAAAACATAGTGTATGACACTGTCAGGACTCCTAGGAACCTATCTATAAAACATAGTGTAGAACACTGTCCGTACTCCTAGGAACCTATCTATAAAACATAGTGTATGACACTGTCAGGGCTCCTAGGAACCTATCTATAAAACATAGTGTATAACACTGTCAGGGCTCCTAGGAACCCATCTATAAAACATAGTGTATAACACTGTCAGGGCTCCTAGGAACCTATCTATAAAACATAGTGTAGATCAGTGTCAGGGCACTTAAGAACCTATCTACAAAACATAGTGTATAAAACTCTTAGGGCTCCCAGAAACCTATTTTTATAACATAGTGTAGAACACTGTCAGGGCTCCTAGTAATTATCTATAATACATAGTGTATAAAACTCTTAGGGCTTCTAGGAACCTATTTATATAACATAGTGTAGAATACTCTGTGGGTTCCTAGGGCTTTACTCACCTTCCTTTATCTTTAATGGGCCTGCTCATGGTTTCTAGAACTTTCTGGCGATCTGGGTCACACTGAGGCCTATGATTGGGCCACCAGCAGTAACATGGAAGCAAGACAGATGCCACAAGGAGGACAGAGAAAGGTAACACAATGTAATTATGAGTGTTTTTTTTTTTTTTTTTTATATTGGCGCCAAAAATAGAAGACAAAAGTGGCACTACCGTTTTCTCACAATATTGAAAACATCCATATCAAAAAATTACTAGCGGATAATGTGGAAAAAACCTGCAAAATGGTGGTGCTCAACATCCAAAGAAGCAAACTAACAGTCTGTAGATTAAAAAGCAAAAAGAGCAGGAGGACACTCACCACAGAGCAGGATTTCTTGTTTAAAACATCAGTCCTTTATTGAAGTACTTAAAAACAGTTCCTGGGAGGGAATGATTGCAGGACAGGCATCAAGGCAGCAGCTGTTTCACGCTAAGAGCGCTTTCACAAGCCTAACATGCACCAAAATACTTTCAAAACCACAGAAATATATAGTCAACACTATCATCAGTTCAAGATTAGCAGCTGCTGTATACCGCCTTATTTTCACATTGACTCCTCCCCCAGGGCTAGCGGACCTGAAGGAAGACTGAACACACGTGCTCTAACCAATAGGAATGAATATATCTCCATGTAGCCCTATTTTCACATTAGCTACTCTCCCAGGGCTAGCGGACTTGAAGGAAGACTAGACACACACGCTCTAGCCAATCGGAATAAAGATATCTCCGTCTAACTTTTCTATGCTTTCATATATACATAACATCGGACCTAAACGGGGACTGAACCCAAGTATATCAGCCAATCCCTATAGAGCATAACGTAGTCATGGGTCCTATGAGGCAAAAGATTAACTTTTTTATTCCCTGCGAACCTTAAACAATCGGCCTCACCATTATGCGCCTCTTGTTTTATTAGTCGGGGGAATCCTTTGCCTGTTTCAATTGATTTGAAATGCTCTCGAAAGAGTACAAAGAGAGGACTGATAGTCTTGCCAATGTAAAAAAAAAGCCGCAAGGGCAAAAAATGGCGTAAACAATAAATTGTGTCCTACAATTGATAAATTGAACAACTCTATGCATAATAGCCCCAAGTGTTAGATTATTACTGTTAAGATTATAATTATAATAATTACAGTTCATATATTGAAAATTTCCTTTTGGTATATTGGACTCTAGCCAATTACTACCTGGAGTAGAAAAAAAAACTGGACACGAGCATCCTCTATAGTACTTTATAGTGAGACAGGACTAGTATGGAACATTAACTCTCTGCAGTCATACAATGCGTGTGATCGTGTCCCACGGGGGCTTTATATATATATATATATATATATATATATATATATATATATATATATATATATAAAAAGAACCTTCTATTTTTCAAAATGACATTGACTTTATGACAGAGTGGAAAGAGGTCCACTTAGAACATTCCTTCAAAGTCCTACGCTTAGCTTTAAAGAGAAACGAAAAAGAGTATGAGAATGTAACCTCAGGGCTCTGCAAAGCAAAAACAGAACTGAGAACTCAGATGAACGAGGTACAATTTACTACAACTTCAAAACATATAGAAAAGAAAATGGCAGAAGTAAAGGAGAGCAAGAGAGACAAATTTATCCACAACAAACAGGATTTTGACCTGGGAAAAGTATTTGATTAGAACGAGAAGAAAAACAACAGCAAAATTGATGGAAAACAAAAGGGAATAATAACATCAATAACAAATCCAAAGCTCGCAACATAAACAACAAAAAATGTAAAACAAGGGACTATTGGACAACAGGCACCGAGTGCAGAATATCAACTGGCCAATCCCAGGACTCACGCTGGACTCAATAATTGTGAAAAGAGTCAAGAACAGAAACTTACAGGACAACGTATCCCTTTAGAACCAAGTCAATAGAAGAGGACGCTGCCGAAGAAATGGGTACAAAGAGAAAGCAAGTTTCCCGGAGAATGTGACTCAAGACTAAGAAATGATAGTGAACCCAACTGATTTTCTCCTAGTCAAAGCATGTGTATCCTTACTAGAGATGAGCGAACACTAAAATGTTAGAGGTTCGAAATTCGATTCGAACAGCCGCTCAATGTTCGTGTGTTCGAACGGGTTTCGAACCCCATTATAGTCTATGGGGAACAGATACTCGTTAAGGGGGAAACCCAAATCCGTGTCTGGAGGGTCACCAAGTCCACTATGACACCCCAGGAAATGATGCCAACACCTCTGGAATGACACTGGGACAGCAGGGGAAGAATGCCTGGGGGCATCTAACACACCAAAGACCCTCTATTACCCCAACATCAAAGCCTAACAACTACACACTTTACACACTCAATACCACCTCTCTGACAGTAGGAAAACACCTTGAAACATGTGTATTTGGCACTTGCAGTGAGGAGAGCTTGTCACCAGCAGTGAATTTGGCCCTTGTAGTAAGTTGAGGTTGGCACCAACATTTGTTTTGAAAATCAGGGTGGATTGAGCCTCTAACCAGCAGAGTTTGGGCAAATTCATGGTGGAGGGAGCCTCTAAAAACCCCAGTTTGGACCAATTCATGGTGGAGGGAGCCTCTAAAAACCCCAGTTTGGACCAATTCATGGTGGAGGGAGACTCTAAAAAACCCAGTTTGGACCAATTCATGGTGGAGGGAGCCTCTAAACAGCCCAGTTTGGACCAATTCATGATGAAGGGAGCCTCTAAGCAGCCCAGTTTGGGCAAATTCATGGTGGAGGGAGCCTCTAACCAGCCCAGTTTGGACCAATTCATGGTGGAGGGAGCCTCTAACCAGCCCAGTTTGGGCAAATTCATGGTGGAGGGAGTCTCTAAAATACCCATTTTGGACCAATTCATGGTGGAGGGAGCCTCTAAAACCCCAGTTTGGACCAATTCATGGTGGAGGGAGCCTCTAAAAAACCCAGTTTGGACCAATTCATGGTGGAGGGAGCCTCTAACCAGCCCAGTTTGGACCAATTCATGATGGAGAGAGCCTCTAAGCAGCCCAGTTTGGGCAAATTCATGGTGGAGGGAGCCTCTAACCAGCCCAGTTTGGACCAATTCATGGTGGAGGGAGCCTCTAACCAGCCCAGTTTGGGCAAATTCATGGTGGAGGGAGTCTCTAAAAAACCCATTTTGGACCAATTCATGGTGGAGGGAGCCTCTAAAACCCCAGTTTGGACCAATTCATGGTGGAGGGAGCCTCTAAAAAACCCAGTTTGGGCAAATTCATGGTGGAGGGAGCCTCTAACCAGCCCAGTTTGGGCAAATTCATGGTGGAGGGAGCCTCTAAACAGCCCAGTTTGGGCAAATACATGGTGGAGGGAGCCTCTAACCAGCCCAGTTTGGGCAAATTCATGGTGGAGGGAGCCTCTAACCAGCCCAGTTTGGACCAATTCATGGTGGAGGGAGCCTCTAACCAGCCCAGTTTGGACCAATTCATGGTGGAGGGAGACTCTAAAAACCCCAGTTTGGACCAATTCATGATGGAGGGAGCCTCTAAACAGCCCAGTTTGGGCAAATTCATGGTGGAGGGAGCCTCTAAAAACCCCCAGTTTGGACCAATTCATGGTGGAGGGAGCCTCTAAAAAACCCCAGTTTGGACCAATTCATGGTGGAGGGAGCCTCTAAAAACCCCAGTTTGGACCAATTCATGGTGGAGGGAGCCTCTAAACAGCCCAGTTTGGGCAAATTCATGGTGGAGGGAGCCTCTAAACATCCCAGTTTGGGCAAATTCATGGTGGAGGGAGCCTCTAAAAACCCCAGTTTGGACCAATTCATGGTGGAGGGAGCCTCTAAAAACCCCAGTTTGGACCAATTCATGGTGGAGGGAGCCTCTAAACAGCCCAGTTTGGACCAATTCATGGTGGAGGGAGCCTCTAAAAACCCCAGTTTGGACCAATTCATGGAGGGAGCCTCTAACCAGCAGAGTTGGTGGAAATCAGGGTGGAGGGAGCCTCTAACCAGCAGAGTTGTGGGAAAGCAGGGTGGAGGGAGCCTCTAACCAGCAGAGTTGGTGGAAATCAGGGTGGAGGGAGCCTCTAACCAGCAGAGTTGTGGGAAAGCAGGGTGGAGGGAGCCTCTAACCAGCAGAGTTGGTGGAAATCAGGGTGGAGGGAGCCTCTAACCAGCAGAGTTGTGGGAAAGCAGGGTGGAGGGAGCCTCTAACCAGCAGAGTTGTGGGAAAGCAGGGTGGAGGGAGCCTCTAACCAGCAGAGTTGGTGGAAATCAGGGTGGAGGGAGCCTCTAACCAGCAGAGTTGTGGGAAAGCAGGGTGGAGGGAGCCTCTAACCAGCAGAGTTGTGGGAAAGCAGGGTGGAGGGAGCCTCTAACCAGCAGAGTTGGGGGAAATCAGGGTGGAGGGAGCCTAGTATTAGCAGAATTGTGCAACGCTTATGGTGGATGAGTATGAGGATGCGGAGGAATTGGAGAGGTTGAGTACAGACATGGAGTTTCATGTTGGGGTGCTTTACACAGGTGGGCACAAAAATGAAGGCTCTATCCAGTGGTGGTTCATTTTTATCAAAGTGAGCCGGTCGGCACTCTCAGCTGACAGACGGGTGCGCTTGTCAGTGATGATGCCACCGGCTGCACTGAACACCCTCTCAGATAGGACGCTGGCGGCAGGACAGGACAGCACCTCCAAGGCATATAGGGCAAGTTCAAGCCACAGGTCCAACTTCGACACCCAATACGTGTAGGGCGCAGAGGGGTCGGAGAGGACAGGGCTGTGGTCGGAAAGGTATTCCCGCAACATGCGCCTATACTTCTCACGCCTGGTGACACTAGGACCCTCCGTGGCGGCACTTTGGCGAGGGGGTGCCATCAAGGTGTCCCAGACCTTAGACAGTGTGCCCCTCATTTGTGTGGACCGGTGAGAACTTGGTTGCCTACTGGAGGAACTGCCCTCCCTGCCGCCAACGTCACATGCTGGAAACATCTCCATCATATTCTGCACCAATTGCCTGTGGCAAGCATTGATGCGATTGGCCCTCCCCTCTACCGGAATAAAAGATGAGATGTTGTTTTTATACCGGGGGTCAAGGATAGCAAAGATCCAGTACTGGTTGTCCTCCATGATTTTGACAATACGCTTGTCGGTTGTAAAGCACCCCAACATGAACTCAGCCATGTCTGCCACAGTGTTAGTTGGCATGACTCCTCTGGCCCCACCGGAAAGTTCAATCTCCATTTCCTCCTCATCCTCCATGTCTACCCATCCGCGCTGCAACAATGGGACGATTCGAAGTTGCCCGGAAGCCTCCTGTATCACCATCACATCATCGGACAACTCTTCTTCCTCCTCCTCCTCCTCCTCCTCCATTAAACGCAGTGAAGCGGACAGATGTGTGGACCTACTCTCCAGCTGTGACGGATCGGATGCTATCCCTAACTCCTCTGTGTGATCTGAGTTATCCCTGATGTCAATCAGGGATTCTCTCAGAACACACAAGAGCGGGATTGTAAGGCTCACCATCGCATCCTCAGAGATCACCCTCCTTGTGGACTCCTCAAAGACCCGTAGGATGTCACAAAGGTCTCTCATCCATGGCCACTCATGGATGTGAAACTGAGGCAGCTGACTTTGTGGCACCCTAGGGTTTTGTAGCTGGTATTCCATCAAAGGTCTCTGCTGCTCAACCACTCTATTCAACATCTGAAACGTTGAGTTCCAGCGTGTGGGGACGTCGCACAAAAGCCGGTGTTGTGGCACATGCAGGCGTTGCTGGAGAGATTTTAAGCAAGCAGTGGCTACTGTCGACTTGCGAAAGTGGGCGCACATGCGCCGCACTTTCACCAGTAGCTCTGGAACATTGGGGTAGCTCTTTAGGAAACGTTGCACCACTAGGTTGAAGACGTGGGCCAGGCATGGAACATGTTGGAGTCCGGCAAGCTCCAGAGCTGCTACCAGGTTCCGGCCGTTATCACAAACGACCATGCCTGGGCCCAGGTGCAGCGGCTCAAACCATATTGCCGTCTCATCGAGGAGGGCATCCCTCACCTCGGAGGCAGTGTGCTGTCTGTCCCCCAAGCTGATCAGCTTCAGCACAGCCTGCTGACGTCTACCAACGCCAGTGCTGCAACGTTTCCAACTCATAGCTGGGGTCAATCTAACAGCGGAGGAGGAGGCGGTGGCGGAGGAGGAGGCGGTGGCGGAGGAGGAGGCGGTAGAGGAGGAGGAGGAGGGGGGTGTTCTTCTCGTGTCCCTGCCAGGAATGTTAGGCGGGGAGACGAGGTACACCGGGCCAGTTTGGGAAGCAGTCCCAGCCTCAACTACATTCACCCAGTGTGCCGTCAGTGAAATGTAGCGTCCCTGTCCGCATGCACTTGTCCACGCGTCGGTGGTCAAGTGGACCTTTGTGCAAAGCGCGGAACTAAGGGCCCGCCTGATGTTGAGTGACACGTGCTGGTGCAAGGCGGGGACGGCACACCGGGAGAAGTAGTGACGGCTAGGGACGGCATAGCGAGGTGCCGCAGTTGCCATCAGGTCCAGGAAGGCGGGAGTTTCAACAAGCCGGAACGCCAACATCTCCTGGGCCAGCAGTTTAGCGATGTTGGCGTTCAAGGCTTGCGCGTGTGGGTGGTTAGCAGTGTATTTCTGCCGCCGCTCCAATGTCTGAGAGATGGTGGGTTGTTGTAAAGAAGCGCCTGATGGTGCCTTTGATGGTGCAGGAGAAGGAGATAAGACAGGAACAGGGGAGGATGAGGGAGAAGTCAACAAAGTGGCGGAGGCAGATGAAGTGGTGTCCTGGCTCGTCCTCTGGAGTGCATCGCCAGCACAGTCAGCAGTGGCAGTGGCAGAGGCAGAGGCAGTGGCAGAGGCAGTGGCAGTGGCGTGAACGGCAGGCGGCCTTTGTCCTGCTGTTGCTGCCTGCCACTGATTCCAGTGCTTGGATTCCAAATGACGGCGCATTGAAGTGGTGGACAGGTTGCTCTTCTCAGAGCCCCTAATCAATTTCGAGAGGCAAATTGTGCAGACAACACTATATCTGTCCTCGGCGTATTCCTTGAAAAAACTCCACACCTTCGAGAAACGTGCCCTCGAGGTGGGAGTTTTTCGGGGCTGGGTACGAACTGGAACATCTTGGGAGATTCCGGGTGTGGCCTGGCTTCGCCTAAGCTGCTGACCTCTGCCTCTGCCTCTAGCTACCCTTTTTGGTGCTGCACCTGCCTCAACATCCACACTACTTTCCCCGCTTGACATCCCCCCTGTCCAGGTCGGGTCAGTGTCCTCATCATCCACCACTTCCTCTTCCAACTCCTGTCTCATCTCCTCCTCCCGCACAATGCGCCGGTCAACTGGATGCCCTGACGGCAACTGCGTCACATCATCGTCGATGAGGGTGGGTTGCTGGTCATCCACCACCAAATCGAAAGGAGATGGAGGAGACTCTAGTGTTTGAGCATCTGGACACAGATGCTCCTCTGTTAGGTTCGTGGAATCGTGACGTGGAGAGGCAGGTTGAGGGACAATGAAAGGAGCGGAGAACAGCTCTGGGGAGCAGGGACAGTTGGGGTTATTGTTCTGTGAAGCTTGGGAATTTTGGGAGGAAGGAGGACAAGACTGTTGGGTAATAGGAGGAGAGGAGGCAGAGTCTGACTGGCTGCTGGACAATGTGCTGTAAGCGTTCTCTGACAGCCATTGCAAAACCTGTTCCTGGTTCTCGGGCCTACTAAGGTTTGTACCCTGCAGTTTAGTTAATGTGGCAAGCAACCCTGGCACTGTGGAGTGGCGCAATGCTTGCTGCCCCACAGGAGTAGGCACGGGACGCCCTGTGGCTTCACTGCTACCTTGCTCCCCAGAACCATTCCCCCGACCTCGCCCACGGCCTCGTCCACGTCCCTTTCCGGGAGCCTTGCGCATTTTGAATTCCCAGTTAGAAATTGGCACTATATACCAGTAGCAAAAATTGTGGGTGCACGTAACCCCAATATATTCTTTGAATTACCAGTCAGAAACTGGCACTATATAGCAGTAGCAACAAATGAGGGTATTTGTAACCCCAATATATTCTTTGAATTCCCGGTCAGACAATGGCACTATATACCAGTAGCAAGAAATGAGGGTATTTATAACCCCAATATATTCTTTGAATTCCCAGTCAGACAATGGCACTATATGGCAGTAGCAAGAAATGAGGGTATTTATAACCCCAATATATTCTTTGAATTACCAGTCAGACAATGGCACTGTATACCAGTAGTAAAAATTGTGGGTGCACATAACCCCAATATATTCTTTGAATTCCCAGTCAGACAATGGCACTATATGGCAGTAGCAAGAAATGAGGGTATTTGTAACCCCAATATATTCTTTGAATTACCAGTCAGACAATGGCACTATATACCAGTAGCAAGAAATGAGGGTATTTATAACCCCAATATATTCTTTGAATTACCAGTCAGAAACTGGCACTATATACCAGTAGCAAAAATTGTGAGTGCACGTAACCCCAATATATTCTTTGAATTCCCAGTCAGACAATGGCACTATATGGCAGTAGCAAAAATAGTGGGTGTATATAGCCCCAATTCTATTGCTAGGGGACTTGCAGTGTATTTCTGGGGTGAAGGTGGGGGGGCACACCGTTGCAACGGGTATCGGGGGTATATATCGGGTATACGGGAATACACTGTCAGTGTATTCCATTCAGGATCCTGGGAAAGCTGGGTTGCGGCGATTGAGACCGTCAGTGCCACGTTACACTGACAAGCTTCTCCCTGGAATTTAGCTCTTATAAGAGCTGTTGGTTGTCTTCTCCTTCCTATCCTAGCCTGTCCCTGCCTACCCAGAATCTAAGCCCTAGCTAACTGGACGGAAACCTTCGTCCCCGGTGAATTGCAAGCTCAGAATGACGCGAACCTGGGCGGCGCTGTTCTTTTAAATTAGGGGTCACATGTTTTCGGCAGCCAATGGGTTTTGCCTACTTTTTTCAACGTCACCGGTGTCGTAGTTCCTGTCCCACCTACCCTGCGCTGTTATTGGAGCAAAAAAGGCGCCAGGGAAGGTGGGAGGGGAATCGAGTAATGGCGCACTTTACCACGCGGTGTTCGATTCGATTCGAACATGCCGAACAGCCTAATATCCGATCGAACATGAGTTCGATAGAACACTGTTCGCTCATCTCTAATCCTTACTAAAAAAAAAAAAGGACTGAATTACGATTTAACTGAGATGTTCAATGACATTGATTTTCAGATAGATCTCTTTAAGGGTGTCAGAAAAATAAACCTTTATAAACAGTTTTCAACTAAATCTGAAAACGAACAAGATAAACTAGTAGGTGAAACACCTTGTAAAATAGGCCCTTTGTGTTTTTTTTTTTTTTTATTAATGATATCTAGATCATAGGGATGATAGGGAAAAGGTTGCCCTTTTAGATCTGATGGAACGGTCTGAGTATGATGAAAATCAGATACATTTTGAATTATTTAAAGGGGGAATTAAATCAATTTATAATCTACCCTTAGCATTAGGAGGTAGTATTGACCTTTTTACCATCAAGTGTTAAAGGATGTTAAAGGTGCTCTATCATGTTAAATCATGCTGATAGAGCCCCACATATGCGTGAATAGCCTTTAAAAAGGCTATTCAGGCACCGCTAAAGTTATATTAAACTACCCCCCCCCCAAATTTTAAAATAAAACCCTAAAACAGAATATGATCAACTTACCCATCGTGCACGGTGGGCGGGCATTCAGGGTCCGCCGTCTTCTTCAGACGTCTTCTAACCGACATTGTTAAAAAATGGCGCGGGTGCATGCGCAGTAGCATGCTGCTTCTACTATGGCTACTGCGCATGTGCCCACGGCATTTTTTAGCAATGTCAGTTCATGAGTTAGACGGGACCCGAGGACATCGCTGGAAGAGGAAGCGTGGCTGAAGAAGACGGCGCACCCTGAATGCCCGCCCACCGTGCACGATGGGTAAGTTGATCATATTCTGTTTTAGGGTTTTATTTTAAAACTGGGGGGTAGTTTAATGTAACTTTAGCGGTGCCTGAATAGCCTTTTTAAAGGCTATTCACGCATATGTGGGGCTCTATCAGCATGATTTTGCTGATAGAGCCCCTTTAACCCCTTCCCGCCGATGGCATTTTTTGATTTTCGCTTTTCGTTTTTGACTCCCCTCCTTCTAAACCCCATAACTTTTTTATTTCTCCGCTCCCAGAGTCATATGAGGTCTTAATTTTTGCGGGACATTTTTTTCTTCATGATGCCACCATTAATTATTCTATATAATGTACTGGGAAGCAGGAAAAAAATTCAGAATGGGGTGGATTTGAAGAAAAAATGCATTTCTGCGACTTTCTTACGGGCTTTGGTTTTACGGCGTTCACTGTGCAGCCAAAATGACATGTCCCCTGTATTCTGTGTTTCGGTACGGTTCCAGGGATACCAAATGTATATGGTTTTATTTACATTTTGACCCCTAAAAAAAATTCCAAAACGGTGTTAAAAATTTTTTTTTCTAAAAGTCGCCATATTCCGACGGCCGTAACTTTTTTATACATAGGTGTACGGGGATGCATAGGGCGTCTTTTTTTGCGGGGCCGGGTGTACCTTTTAGTTCTACCATTTTCGGGAAATGTTATTGCTTTGATCTCTTTTTATTCAAATTTTTATCAGAATTAAAACAGTGAAAAAACGGCGGTTTGGCACTTTTGACTATTTTTCCTGCTACGGCGTTTACCGAACAGGAAAAATATTTTTATATATTTGTAGAGCGGGTGATTTCGGACGCGGGGATACCTAACATGTATATGTTTCACAGTTTTTAACTACTTTTATATTTGTTCTAGGGAAAGGGGGGTGATTTGAACTTTTAATACTTTTTATATTTTTTTATATTTTTTTTTACTTTTTTTTTTATTTTTTTTTTGCATTTATTAGACCCCCTAGGGGTGTTGAACCCCAGGGGGTCTGATCACTAATGCAATGCATTACAATGCTAATGCATTGCAATGCATTGCAAAAAAGCATCATCTCTTTTGCAGGCTGTATACACCAGCCTGCAAAAGAGAGAATTTGCAGACCGGCTGGGAGCCTTTAACAAGGCTCCCGGCTGTCACTGCAACATGACGTCGGCCCTGGAGCATGCTCCAGGAGCCGGCGATCCTTGCCAAAATGGCGGCGCATGGGCCGCCGGGAAAATGGCGCCTCCGGCGCCTTTGACAGCAGCGCCGGAGGGGTTAATGCCTCCGATCGGTCCGGGGACTGATCGGAGGCATGAGAGCCAGTTGTCTACTGCTTAAAGCAGTAGACACCCGGCGGCTATGACGGCCGCCCGACTCCCGGGCGGTCGCCATAGTTACAGACCCGACACGCGCCGTACTATTACGGCGCATGTCGGGAAGGGGTTAAAGCCTTAATTTACAATAAAGATAAATCCAATCTCACTAGAGAGGAACAAAAAGCATTGGTATGGTAAAACAACAACATCAATCGATTATAAAAGGAAAGCTGACAAAGGCGGTAACATTGTAGTCATTTCAAGAGAGCAATATCTCAAAGAAGCAGAAAGGCAATTAGCTGACACTAAGACCTACAAAAGGTTAGAAAAGAATCCCACATTGTCTATCAATAATACAATTAGAACTTTTTAAAGACAAAATGTAGAAAATAACGCCATATCAAAACAAAAAACGGCAGAACAACTATTTATTCAGAATCCCATAAAGCCTTGCTGGTATTTCCTTTCCAATATCCATAAGGATCTCGAGAATCCTCCGGGAAGGCCGATAGTTTCCAGCATTGGCTCAGTAACTGAACCTTTGCGCAATATCTTGATTGGCTCTTACGGCCAGTATTAACTTTCTTAAAAGATACAAATGATTTTTTGAATCATCTGGAAAACGTGGTATGGGAACAAGGATTTAAGTTGGCGACCATTGATGTGGAGACCCTCTATACTAGAATACCCCAGAAGGAGGGAATAGAGGCCATTGCTAAAATTCTTAAACATGCTCATAAAGAAGACAAACAAATTAACTTCATTACAAAAGGTATAGAGATCGTATTGGGCAATACACATTTAATAATCACCGGTATGCCCAGATCGATGGCACAGCTATGGGCATTCTCCTGGCTTGTACATAGGCCAATTTATTCCTTGCCCATTTTGAAGATATCTGTGTGTATTCTCAAAAGAATATATTTTCTAAACATATACGCCTATATCTAAGGTATGTGGACGATGTATTCATTTTGTTGTCTGGTACAAATGACACTTTTTTTTAAATTCGTGAAATACGTAAATAATAACGAGTTTAATATGAGATTTACTGCTAAAATCGATGACAATGTTTCTGAGTTTCTTGATGTTGCTGTTAAAAAGTAATACCGAACAAGGTATTGCTACTGAAGTATATAGAAAAGCTACTTCAACGAATGCGTTCCTGCATTATACGAGCTACCATCCACAATATGTCAAAGATTCAATCCCATACAGTAAGTTTATACAAGGATTACGCTGGGTTCACACCTGCGTCTGGGGTCTCCGTTCTATGGTTTCCGTCTTCTGCATGGCAGAAGACGGAAACCATAGACCGGGTCCGGCCGTGCGCGGCAGTGAGCGTTTTGCGCTCTCCGCCGCGAAACCGGATTTTTTTATCCGGACACAGAGTACTGCATGTCCGACTCTGTGTCTGGATTATAAAACCCGGTTTCGCGGCAGAGAGCGCAAAACGCTCACCGCCGCGCACGGCCGGACAGCTTTCTCACCCATTCAAATGAATGGGTGAGAAAGTCTCCTGCAGGTTTCCGTATCCTGCCTGTGTTTTAGGCAGGAAACGGAAACCTAAGTACGGAGACCGGGCCGCAGATGTGAACGAGCCCTTATCAGATTTGATGTACACATGAAGGATTACATATTGTATAATGTATATTCTGACCTGTTGTATTCGAAACTTCTCCTTCAGAACAGGAGACACAGTTATAGCAGCAGACATGATGCCCTCCATTCGGAGCTTTTCGGTATCCTGGAGAACACGGCTCATTACACCGAGCCTGCGGCTTCTTATACATGGAGTAAAACAGAAACGCACCTTAGAAATGTAATAAATTCAGGCATTCTACTATTTGTTCTAAAGCTTCACAGCCCGTAGTGGTGGTGATCCCAGGTATACCATAACTTTATTCCCTTACCTTTCCTTAGGGGGGTTCATTTAATTTCTTTAATATGGTTGTCACTTACTTACTCTTAGGGGTCCATTAATCCTTGTATTTGCTTCCTTAACATGGTTGTATTCACTTAATTATATTGTATTATTGCTTACTAGAGTTGAGCGAGTAGTATTCGATCGAGTAGATATTCGATCGAATACTACGGTATTCGAAATTCTCGTACTATTTGAATGTAAAAGTTTGATGCAGAACCAGCATTGAATGGCACTTAGCTTGTGAGCAGTTCCAATACGTCTGAGCATGCTCAGTAAGGTGAAAGCTGGATGGTTAGACTGACCTGCAGGTGGCGCTCTGCGCTATGATAGCTACCTGCGGGACCCAATCCTAACAATCGTATATAGTAGCAAATGATTATTTGATTGACGTGATGGTGCCCTTTAAGAATAGCGCTCTTCCCTTTGGGTCCAAATAGTGCTGTTGACATTGAAAAGGTATAGAGCTATGGAAAAGTCTGGAGACTCCTTTGGAGGAGGGAGATGGATTGGTGTTGTAGCACTATTGGTGACTGACTAAATACTTTTTTGCCCCACTGTAATTCTTGTAAAGGAGACAGGGGAAAAACTGACAGTGGAAATTGTTATGACTGGCAGGATGTATATAAAAATAATAATAATAATAATAATAATAATAATAATAATAATAATAATAATAATAATAATAATAATAAATCCTGCAGAGCCCACTGGGTTCTGAACCGCAGGGCACACTGGTGTGAACAAGGCCCGACAGTTAATCTCACTGCCGGGCTACACCATGAACTGATTGCTCCCTGTCACCTCGCAGAGTAGCTGCCACTGCAGTAAAAAGCAGCCACTTAAATGAATGATAAAAGTCTTGCAGTTACTGCACTGCAAGACTAACACAAACAGCAACTAAGACTGCGTGCTCCCAGTAGCTCACTGGGCCACACCACACCACAGCCGCCTGCAGCTGAAGTACCACAGGTAACAGACTTACTAGGTAGGAGATTCCCACAAATCTGACTAGGGAAGGGGTACCCACAATTTTAACCCATAAAGGGAAAATTCTCCCTACCTGCCGAACTAGGCAGCTGGCTGCCAACTAAATTCTTGCACTGAAGTTTGAGGTTTGAGATTTGAGGCTAGAGCACCTGGCATCCAAACCAGCCTCCTTAAATGATGGGAAGGCGGGACTGATCAGCCAGCCCAGGTGCTTCAAGCCAGATACTGATATCGGCTGCAAAGGGATTAACCCCATGCATTATTCAGCCAGACATGGCCTGTTCTATCATATAATATCATATTCCACATAATACCACCACTCATGTTTCCACTGCTATCACCACTCAGCCAGACATGTCCTGCAGCCTAATCCATCATCTTCCAATATAGATCTATGGTAATGGAGGACACGTCTGTATAACTTTCAGAAAGACGAAATGACTTTGACTATATCAGTACATGACATATGGAAATTATTAGCGCACCACCAATAAATAACTTATTTTATGGTCCAGAACATTTCAGTAGATTCTTTGAGAACTCACAAGCTCTATATACGCTATAGTTTATTATCACATGTCATCTAATGAATATTTACTTACTTTATCATTTTTCCAAATAATTTTTTCTTCATTAACTTGCAATTCATCATTCGTTTCATTAAAGTAGAAAGAAGTCTTATTCATTCTGAGCACACCAATTTTGCGATATATCCACAGAGTCCTGAATGCTACTTGCCACCCGGTAGGCACTTCACCTCTGTCATTAAAGTGAATCCGAAGTCCAATATTATCTATATAGTTCACAGCTTTCACATACTTATTCAACTGGCAAAGAAACATAAAGTGGGACAAAAAGAAGAGCAATAAATCCCATGAGAATCATTATTCAAACCTACAAAGAAACGCAACGCTATGCACAACTCGGCCAGCAGGGCGGCTCCCTATAAGAACACAAAATGTTACATTTTAATGGTTTCTAGTTACGCAGATAAATGATTTATTGCTCAAATCCTCAAACTTATTTCACCTTTTTTACGTACCTGATCGAGTGCAGTCACCAAACAACGTAAGATATGTTATGGAAATCCCAATTTTACACTATATATATATATATATATATATGTGTGTGTATTGTACATATATACAGTAGTGTGGGAATGTTTTAGGCAGATGTGGAAGAACTATTGCAAACTAAGAATGGTTTCAGTCACAATGGATACAAATGAAAAAAGAGAAATGTAAATCCCATCAATATTCGGTGTGACCTTTGCCCTTTGCCTTCCATCAGTTCTTCTCGGTACTTGCAGACAGCTTTTGACAAATTTTTTGACAGAAGTTGTTCCCACCGCCATCTTGGAGAACTAAGCACAGATCTTCTATAGATGTAGGCTTGCTCCACACCTTCTGTCTCTTCATGTCATCTTAGATATGTGGGGACCATATCATCACTATCACAACTCTACCACCAAAGGGCAAAGGTCATGCCAAAAGTTGATGGGATTTACTTTTCTCTGTTTTCATTAATTTTATTTGTTAATTGAAAAAAATAAACTATTATCAGTGCTATTTATAAAACCATTCTTACTTTGCATTAGTACTGGATAGACAGCTAGATAGATAGATAGATAGATAGATAGATAGATAGATAGATAGATAGATAGATGATCGATAGATAGATAGGAGATAGATAGATAGATAGATAGATAGATAGATAGATAGATAGATGATAGATAGATAGATAGATAGATAGATAGATAGATAGAAAGTAGGAAAACGTAGGAATAGAAAATAAATTGGAAAAAGTAATTGGCTGGCTAAATCAGATGACCTCCACATTATACGAATGGTAGATTTCAGATTCAGGTCATATGAGACTGTGAACTATGTGACTGTGAGACAGGGATAGATGTACTGGCAGGGTTAGCTAGGGATTACCTTTATTTAGGTAGGAATCTTACTCAAACAGCTCTCTGGGGCTCTATCTTGTTACAGTCCATTACATGTTAGTCGGAATCCCTGTCAGCTTGCGATATGCAGGAGCTGACTTTTTCTCATAGGAATGCATTGACCAACGTTGAATGGCCGAATGATGTACACTGTATGGCATTCGGCTAATCAACGCTGGCCAATGCATTCCTATGGGAAAAAGTCAGTTCTTGTTTGGAGGCAGGTGGACACATATTGGGCAGCAATCTCCACAGTGGACTCCTCTTCTCTCAGTAGGATGTGAAGTTTCCTCTTCTCGTCTGCAGATGTGAAGTCTGGGATGTGGGCAGAGGGTCTTTCAAAGTAGATGGCCCTCGTAGCTGAGTATTTGGTGCAGTGTAGCAAGAAATGAGCCTTGTCTTCTAGGGCCCCTTGGTTGCAGTGTTGGCACAGTCTGTTTTCCCGTGGCTTGCATGACTGCTTGTGCCACCTCATTTCAATTTCTAGATTGTGGGCGCTCAGTCTGTACCGGCTAAGGATCTGTCTGTGTTTGGGATGGGATATTTTCTCCAGGCAGGTGGCCATGGTGTAGTTCCTTTGCAGAGATTGGCATACATCTTGGAGTTACTTATTTCGTTTCTCAATTCTTCGAAATATTGCTCTTTGTTTGCCTTTATGGTTGCCTTTATTTGGGCCTTGGTTGTCATCTGTTGGTGTTTTTGGTTTGGCGGTTGGCTGTTGCTTGGTTGGGGGATGCTGGGTTTGCTTCGAGTTCGGTGGCTTAGCCATGCTTGGTGGTGGTAGGATTGGGAGTTGCTGATTTGGATGTGTGCCTGGAAAACTAGTGCCCTCTTCTGTATGGTGAGCCATAGGGGGAGCCTGCCTAAATCCTCCCTGCAAGCCGTGTTGGAGGTGCTCTGTTGGACATGGAGCAGGTATTTGCAGAACTCCAGGTGGAAAGTTTCTGTTTGGCTAGAGTCCCATTTTGGCTGATCTGGGTAGGTGGCTGGGCCCCAGATTTTGCTGCCGTAGAGAAGGATCGGAGTGATGACTGCATTGAAAGTCTTTAGCCAGACCCTCACTGGTTGTTTGAGGTGGTGCAGTTGTCTTCTGATGGCGTAGAAGGTTCTGCAGGCTTTTCCTTTCAGGGTTTCTATTGCTGCTTTGAAGGTTTCTGATTGGCTGAGCTCCAGCCCCAGGTAGGTGTAGCTGTTGGTTTTCTCCAGTGTGGAGCCGTTCAGTGTGAATTGTGGGGAGGGAGATTTGTTGTGGCCCTTCTTCTGGAATACCATGACTTTGGTTTTCTTGTGGCTGAAGGGTAGGGTCCATGTGGTGCTGAATTTTTTCAGCACTGACAGGCTGTCTTGGAGGTCTTTCTCAGTGGGGGCCAGGAGTAGGAGATACCTAATGTGTATAAGTTTCACAGTATTTAAGAACTTTTATATGTGTTCAAGGGAAAGGTGGGTGATTTGAATTATTATTATTATTATTATTATTATTATTATTATTATTTACTCAGGGGGTCTGATCAGTAATGCAATGCATTTCAAAAACCCGGGCTTCTATTGCAGGCTACACAGAGTAGCCTGCAATAGAATCCATTGAATGACAGGCCGGAGAGTCTTCACAAGGCTCCCCGCTGTCATGACATCGCGATTCCGGCCCTGGAGCTTGCTCCGGGTATTGGCGATTGCTGGCAAAATGGCGGTGCCTGTGCACTGCTGGGAAAATGGTGCCTCGGTCAGCATTGACCGAGGCGTCGGAGGGGTTAATTCCCTCGATTTGTGCATGCACTGACAGGGGGCATTAGCTCTGGGTGTCTACTGTATAAAACAGTAGACACCTGGCGGCTATGCCGGCCGCTCGGCTCCTGGGCAGCCGCCATAGTTAAACACCTGGCATCTGGCGGATGTCAGGAAGTGGTTAACTATTGCTGAATTTTCTGATTTGTGCTGCCTATAGCCTAGCTCTTGCAGATATGTGTGGTGTGAATAACATAGCACCAGTATTAGATATAGCATAGACCACAGATTCTGAAATCTCTAGTGGTGAAAAGCATAGCCAGTGACCTCTAGGAAGACATACAAAAAAAAACCAACAACATATTTTAAGAGACTCCAAGTCAGTGCTGGAGTCCTTGGTTCGAATCTGAACAAGGACAACATCTCCAGTGTTTGTGGGGGTTTATTCTGGGTACTCTGGTTTTCTCTCACACTTCAAAGACGTCCCTTCCTTGGGACAATGACTGACATTGTCAAAGAAGGGGAAAAATAAACAACAACAAAAAAATTCTATAACTCACCCATTCCGAGTGCTCCGGAGTCTTTCTGCACAGTCCGGACCTGCAGCTCACATGTCTACTTCCGGTGGAAGTCCCTGCCACAGGCCATTCAGCAGCCTCAATGAAGGACATGAGATGTCATTACACAATTACTTGTGGATCACATTTGCCATGATGGCTCAGTGGTTAGCATAGGGTTAACATTCTAGTCTCCTAACTTCATTGTACATGGGTGCATTCACATGGAGGAAAATGGTGAGGAATTTGGTGTAGAATTTCAATGCTGAAAAAAAGCCTCCCATTGACTTCAATGGGTTAATTTTTCTGCTACTAGAATGGACTCTTACGCCTCACGAATCCGCCTGAAGAATGAGCATGTCGCTTCTTTTTTTCCGGGAGCCGGAACAAACGGCTCCCGTTAAAAAGAACTGACCGGCTCCCATTGATTTCAAGTATATATAATAAAAACAATACATATTTTATATGGCTGCATCCGTAACACCCTGTACAATAAAACTGAAACATTAGTTAACCTACTCGGTGAGTGTCAGAAAAAAATAACAGAAAAGAACTTCTGAAAGTAATGATTTTTGCCCATTTTGCCTTATAAAAAATGCTATAAAAAGTGATCAAAAAGTCATACATAACCAAAACAGTGCAAAGTAAAACCACAGGTCATCCAGCAAAAAGTAAGCCCGCAACCAACAAAAATAAAAATGTTACGCCTCTCAGAATATGACGATGCACAACAATGTTCTATAATAATGATTAGAGATGAGTGAACAGTAATATGTTCGAGGCTTGATATTCGTTTCGAGTAACCCCTCAATATTCGACTACTCGAATCGAATATCAGACCCTATTATAGTCTATGGGGGGAAAATGCTCGTTTCAGGGGTAGGCAACGTTCGATCAAATTATACTTACCAAGTCCACGAGTGAGGGTCGGGCTGGATCCTCTTTGCACTCTTCTCCTTGCAGCGTCCCCGCGGCGTCTTCCGGCTCTGAATTCACTCTGCCAGGCATCGGGCCTGGGCAGAGCCGACTGTGCATGCCTGCACTACAAGCGAACATGCGCAGTCGGCTCTGCCCAGACCCGATGCCTGGCAGAGTGAATGAAGAGCCGGAAGACGCCGTGGGGAAGCTGCACGGAGAAGACTTCTAAAGGTAGGAGAAGAACCAGCGTTGATTGGCCGACTGTATAGGATTCGACCAATCAATGCTGGTTCTGCATCGAACTTTTACATTCGAACAGTGAGTGGTACTGGATCGAATACGAGTATTTCGAATACCGTAGTATTTGATCGAATACCTACTCGATCGAGTACTACTCGCTCATCTCTACTAATGATCTATGTCACCAAATGCGTTTTTGTTCTGCAGAATTAGTATTGCATAAAAAAACAATATAAATGAGGCATCGCCGTAATCATCTTGGCCCGCAGAATAAAGGAAACATGTTAAATTTGAAGTATATGGCATGATGTAAGATTAAGAGGTAAAATGCAATGCCAGAATTGACGGGGCATTTTTTAATCCACCCAGAAAGAGTTAATAAAATTTTGAAAATAAGTTATAGGCACCCAATAATGATGTCATTACAAAATGCATCTCATTCCACAAAAAAAATAGCCCTCACATGGCTACATCACCAGAAAAATAAAAAAAAAATATATAGCTTACACAATGCGAAGACAAAAATCCCCAAAATTCGCCAAACCATTAGAACACAACTGGCTGTGGAAGGAAGGGAATGTATAAACTGTGCGAGTGTATATCAGGGGACAAACCAGATTTATATCTTAGAAGGAAATATACACCAGAAGTGACTGCCACAGTAATCTCTTACCACCCAATCATAGGAGCTATTGAGGGTATAGTAGGGAATTTGGTGTTCCCAATGTTCTCTGTACAGCTTTATACTCCGCTAACATGGAGTACAATGTGCCATGAAAAAAACAATCTGCAAAAAGTTACAGCGTCTTAAAATGCTTGCCATTTAAAGGTAACATATATCAGTTTTAAAAAACGAGACCTGGTCCATAAGGCACTTGTTAGATTTGGTCCATGACCGGTTAGACACATCTCTATAAATCAGAAGTATTTTACTTACCGATCGTCTTAATCTGGATTTCCTTATCTCATTTCTTCTTTTCAATAATGCATGTAATGCATGTGCCAGAATATATACCGTTGTGTATGAATAGTATATATTTGTATTTGTTTGTGTTGTTCTAGGAAAGTCATATATCCCGGTGCAGTTCTTTCCAGGTCTTATAGTCAACCCTTGAAAAAAAGAGTTTTTCTTCTTATCTGAAGTCAAGCAACGATATTTATACCAGAAAATGTCTTGTAGTAGAGGGTCATCTGGCCGGGTGGAAGGGTTCACACGTTCTAAATTGTAATCATTGAAATGTATTATAGGCAACATCAGCATAAAGCTGCAGTTGAGCAACGGTAGGTACTTCTCTCCAAAGTCTATAACATTTACCCAGGACTCGTGAAGGATCAATGTGTAGTTTCCCAGTTTGGCTTCATAGAAATACTTTGCATAATCTTCATCAAAGAAAACAGCAATCACGATGACTTCTACAGTTAGATTTCTAATGTTGGCCAACCTCATCTTGGTTTCTTCTTCCATATTTTTATTTATTTTAGCCACAAACGCAGTGCAGATCCCATGCTGGGCCATCTTCTTACTGAGTATATCCGCCTCCATTTCACCATTCCAATTATCTATTGTAATGATCCCAACCCAATTCCATCCAAAGTATTTCAGCAACTTAGCAATAGCCACACATCGAATATAATCATTGGAGGAAACGTGATACAAAGTTGGATATAAGACTCTATCACTGAGGAGAGGATCAGCAATTCCATAACTGACCTGTATAAGTAGAAAACATAAAATTCTTATTTATTTTGATCCTAATCCCACAAATAAACTAGTGCAACTAGGGCTGACAGTATGGAGGTAGTGCCATAGGGGAGGTTCAGATGGCAGCTGGTCTCGTCCTCACCAGACATGGGGGCTTTTGTGTCAAAGACTCTTACAGGCCCTATGGTGGCCCAGTGAGGAGGGATCACACCTATGTGGTTGATATAGATTGTTCACCATAGACACTCCCTGTGTTGGTTCTCCTGACTGCTGATGTTTTTTGGGGCTCCGGATGTTGGTATAAACGACACACAGGAGACACAGTGGCTGTTGAAAAGGTGACACTTGGAGCACATTTTACTTAGAGATATTTTACTTTTTTTTTTTTCCAAGATGGCGCCGTCATGTGTGGCTGCCTTTGTTACAGTTGCTACAAGCTAAACTGATTTTTATCTTTCCTTTTCTGCACTCTTTGTCTATCACTACAAGAAACATTGCATTATGACTAACTCACTTGCTAGACTTGAAATTGCTGCAGCACACTTTTCAAAGGAATCCATTTGAGTGATGTGTTGTGCGTGGAGAATGCCCTCACACAGACTGGGAAGACTTGTGTACACAAAGGAGGCTTTGTTACAGCTTATGCCTGCAGACATGCTACAGGACAGCAGGCATGCTCTCACCATCCCCCACGAGCTAAGAAGGAAACTTATGAAATTTAGGAAATGTGGATGCAGAGCTGGCATATTAAGACCACACAGAAGAAATCGCTATAGCAGACAGTGCTCGCTGAGACTTCCGGTGCTCACTGGAGCCTAATTAGCATATGAATATAAATGGGATCATTCAAAAACTAATGAGGAGATTGCCATACAAAGGATAGGTGTGAAATAGTCTTTCTAAAGGCCATGCAAGTATATGTTTAGTTAAAAATGACTTTTCCCAATGATAGAGCCCCTTTAAAGGGGTTGGCCAGGTTTTCTTTTTATTTATGGCCTATCCATAGGATGGGTTATAAATAGAGATGAGCGAACAGTAAAATGTTTGATATTCGATATTCGTTTCGAGTAGCCCCTCAATATTTGACTACTTGAATCGAATATCGAACCCCATTATAGTCTATGGGGGGAAAATGCTCATTTCAGGGGTAGGCAACATTCGATCAAATTATACTTACCAAGTCCACGAGTGAGGGTCCTGGATCCTCCGAGAAGTCTTCTCCGTGCAGCATCCCCGCGGCATCTTCCGGCTCTGAATTCACTCTGCCAAGCATCGGGCCTGGACAGAGCCGCTTACAGTCAAAGCGGCCATTTTCTTGTAGCGCGGGCAAGCGCAGTCGGCTCTGCCCAGGCCCGATGCCTGGCAGAGTGAATTCAGAGCCGGAAGACGCTGCAGGGATGCTGCACGGAGAAGACTTCCAAAGGTAGGAGAAGAGCCAGCGTTGATTGGCCGACTGTATAGCATTCAGCCAATCAATGTTGGTTCTGCATCGAACTTTTCCATTCGAATAGCGAGTGGTACTCGATCGTGTATGAGTATTTCGAATATCGTAGTATTCGACCGAATACCTACTCGATCAAATACTACTTGCTCATCTCTAGTCCCTGTATGTTACCCTCTATTAGGTTCTACCCTACAGTCATCTTTCATCTGTTCTGTATCTTTCCTGATTTCATCATTATATATTATGTAGTGGCAATATTCCAAAATTAGGAAATTTTTTAAAAAAGAAACAAGTAAAATTGGTGTAGAAGTCGGATTGTGTCATAATATGATAACACTCAATATCTCCTTCACCTCTCACTGTATTACAGATATGTTATAGTCCCGTGTCACAGTAAGAAGATCTGGGCCAGGACTTTATCCTTTACTGACTTTACTAATACATAATAATTGCTACATGACATTGCAGGTAACGACACTATGGAGACACAACTTACCTGTACAAACTTATACAAGCTGAGGAATTGTATCAAGGCACTGTTGTGATGAAAACCAGGATGAGTCACAAAAGCAGCCACTTCCCCATGACCTGAGCAGGAATAATTCGGGATCTCGACGCCGTTTCCAGATATGATATGAATGGCAGAATTTATGGCTTTTAATGGATTTCCACAATTATCAAATATGTGATAGCCAAGGGTAATATTGGGCAGAAGGTCATCCCTCTTGTTGATATCATCGATCGTAAACATGAAGGCCAAGATGGCTTTATATTGGGTAACGGAAATGCTGAAATATTTCCAATAGGATAAATGTGAGAAGAACAATCCTTTATATTCTCTCTCTAGTAAGAGGAAAGCCTAAGCTGGAGATTGTCATCTTACACTAAACCTACATTATATGGCAAGCAATGATCCTAAGACAACAGTCACATGGACCAAACATTGCATGGATAATGTATAATGCACATAGGCTCAGGCTCCATGTCCCACAGCCATATGTCCTGCCATACAGTATACACACTGCACTACTACTATTCTGCACCATGGATCTGATAACTTGCTGCATCCTCATATCTCAAAAAAAGAAAAAAATAAACCCACAGAAAACCATTACAAAAATCAAGTTGAAGCTGGCTGCAATTGTTTATTTTACTTGCTAAGAGGTAGCTTACACATCGTCTACATCTGTATAGTGTACTAAGCAAAGGTTGAAGAAAATGATGTGAATACTGTATATGACAAAGAGAAATGTAAACCCCATCAGTATTTGGTGTGACCTTTCCGCTTTGCCTCAGTTTTTGAAGGCCGTACATCACTTCTTGGACTCATCTTCTAAAGGGCGCTCACACCAAATACTGAAGGGATTCACAGTTCTCTTTTTTTCCAAAATTCTTATAACAGACTTGTTAGAGCCATAGTACATATGTGAGGAAATCAATATATTGTATTTGGTTATATAAACAAGGTCTTCAGAATCAGAACTAGACAAAATAGAACATGACCTATACATTGACAGCCCATGACCTATACATTGACAGCCCATGACCTATACATTGACAGCCCATGACCTATACATTGACAGCCCATGACCTATACATTGACAGCCCATGACTTATACATTGACAGTCCATGACCTATACATTGACAGCCCATGACTTATACATTGACAGTCCATGAACTATACATTGACAGTCCATGACCTATACATTGACAGTCCATGACCTATACATTGACAGCCCATGACCTATACATTGACAGTCCATGGACTATACATGACAGTCCATGACCTATACATTGACAGCCCATGACCTATACATTGACAGCCCATGACCTATACATTGACAGCCCATGACCTATACATTGACAGCCCATGACCTATACATTGACAGCCCATGACCTATACATTGACAGCCCATGACCTATACATTGACAGCCCATGACCTATACATTGACAGTCCATGACTTATACATTGACAGTCCATGAACTATACATTGACAGTCCATGACCTATACATTGACAGCCCATGGCCTATACATTGACAGTCCATGACTTATACATTGACAGTTCATGAACTATACATTGACAGTCCATGACCTATACATTGACAGCCCATGGCCTATACATTGACAGTCCATGACTTATACATTGACAGCCCATGGCCTATACATTGACAGCCCATGACCTATACATTGACAGCCCATGACTTATACATTGACAGCCCATGACCTATACATTGACAGTCCATGACCTATACATTGACAGTCCATGACCTATACATTGACAGTCCATGACCTATACATTGACAGTCCATGGACTATACATTAACAGTCCATGACGTATACATTGACAGCCCATGACCTATATATTGACAATCCATGACCTATACATTGACAATCCATGACCTATACATTGACAGTCCATGACCTATACATTGACAGCCCATGACCTATACATTGACAAGCCATGACCTATACATTGGCAATCCATGGACTATACATTGACAGTCCATGGACTATACATTAACAGTCCATGACGTATACATTGACAGCCCATGACCTATATATTGACAATCCATGACCTATACATTGACAGTCCATGACCTATACATTGACAGCCCATGACCTATACATTGACAAGCCATGACCTATACATTGACAGCCCATGACCTATACATTGACAGTCCATGACCTATACATTGACAATCCATGACAATGGACCATCAAAATATTGTTTATGTGAATAGTCCTGATTCTCCAACAGTGAAATCAATGCAGCCATTAAAAAAACACATATGTAAATACAGACTTAGATGTAGCGTATAACCAGTTTTCTGATGTGATATATAATACATTTATGGGCCTGAGGCGTCCCCACTGACCTTTACTTTTGCTTTGACAAAATGGAGTGAGCGAGGATCTGAATCAATAATGGGCTCCATCTTTTCCACAAGAAAGAGCAGTGTGATAAAGAAGTGCCACATTACCACCCAACCAACCTCACCAGTTTTAATAATTCCTCCTCTGTGTCTTCTGAATTTATAAAGCTTAAGCTAAGATAATATAATCCTTTAATAGTCCCACAGTGGGGATACTCAGTATGTTACAGCAGCCTAGTAATACAGATACAGGATAATACACAGTAATATATTACAGACGTAGACACACATATGCTGAGAAGAGAAGATATACTAGGAGTCCATAGCAGCTAAGGAACAGAAGAAGAAAGAAGGAAGACTTCATAGTCATAATCATTAGTTCTCTGTGCGGAGTCTTCGCTTGGACAGATGTAGATTATACAGTCTGGTCGTGGTTGGAAGGAAGGACTTGTGCTTAATTGATATTCACCAAAATTGCTAAGAGACCTGAAAATATATTATACCTTCTATACCTTCTATACCTTCTATACCTTCTGCACCTCCTGTATCTCCTGAATCTATAAAGCTTAATAGAAATAAATTTCCTGCACTCAAATTAATGCTTCCAAAATATTGTGAACTTTTATTAACATCCGACAAAAACGTTTCGGTCTTATATAGACCTTCTTCAGTTTGTCCGTGGGGTATAGTGGAAAGTGGAAGCTTCTGAAAGTGTCCAGGTCAGAGGGTGCCCTCAGAAGCTTCCACTTTCCACTATACCCCACCGACAAACTGAAGAAGGTCTATATAAGACCGAAACGTTTTTGTCGGATGTTAATAAAAGTTCACAATATTTTGGAAGCATTAATTTGAGTGCAGGAAATATATTTCTATTTTGCTATGGCTATGAGAAGCCTTTTCCTGGCACCAAACTTCTTGACCGAGTGACGGCACATTAAAAGTCTATAAAGCTTAATTGATGTTCACCAGAATTGGTAAGAGACCTGAGAATATAGTATACCTTCTATATATACTACACCTCCTGTACCTCCTATACTGTCTATACCTCTTGTACCTCCTATACCTCCTATACCTCCTGTCCCTTCTATATGTCCTGCACCTCCTATACCTCCTATACTGTCTATACCTCCTATACTGTCTATACCTCTTGTACCTCCTATACCTCCTGTTTGAGCAGATTTCACCTGGTGCTGACACTTTACCCTATTTTGGTTGTTTTTTCAAATACATTCAGTATTCTGAAAGATGAAGAAAGACGTAATGGAAGTAGACAGATAACCTTACACATTACAATAATAAAATAAGACATTTCCACTTGGATCCAATGAATTTAGTACAATATTATAATAGACAGAGATCAGTCCTCCAATAATGATGTCTCCTTTCTGATAATATTCATACTCAAATAACGGCCTTAGCTTTGACATGCGACACATCCGGTTTGTTTTCCCATATAACGCTCCAGGTAGAAGGATCATCAGTATATTCCAGACATGGTGAGGAGGAGACCATATCATGTCTTACACCAGGTTGTGTCCTGCCGTGTAGATGCTGACAGCTCGGCAGAATATCAGCAATGGAATAACATGACTGTGAACTGCAGCTTATAAAGGTTACAGAGAGTTATTACGATCCACAGACGGAGCAGGAGAATTGCGAGATGAGGGAATAGAAGTCTCAGAAAAGATCCAAGTAAATGTGTAAATGTCTCAAGATAATTTTACCTTCTTAATTCACAATAGTTTTAACTGTTTCATAGTCTTTCCTGTGTTCACATCGATTTACCATTGCTAAAGTGACTTTTCGCTTTTCTTTTTTGCTATTTTATAGGGAGGGGTTTTATATATTATTATATTTTTATAAAACACTTTATTACTCTATTGTATTTCTATTAGAAAACAAGTTCTAAAATTCTCCCAAGCAAAGCTGTGACTAAGCATTGTTAGGGAGATCTGCCCTGTATTCACCTTGTATTGCCAGTATATACAGATAGAGCAGTTCATATATCTGTACCTCACCTACAATGTGGTTCTGGTGTCATTTGAAAGCCGAGAGTCTCAACTTCAATCTGAGGGCCACCATAAACACATGCAATTCTTTCAGCCATATCAATCAGTTCAGTTGAAATACATGCTAGAGCAGGAAGCATTCAGCTTCCTGCTCTGCCATTCTGTAAGCCATATGCCACTTAAGGACTGCTGGTTTATAAGGTGTCAGGATCACACACAAGATGTTCAAAGGGACCATGGCGCACGTGTAGGAACACTGACCCCTTCTCTGTTTATATTGTATGCTGTTTCATGTTGATCTTATGATGTAACTACATTCTCGTCGTATAGGATTTTATAGGATGATGGTATAGATTCATTACATGCTCACTATGAAATTAATAATACAATGTTGTTGAATGGTGCCAGCAGAACCACCTCAGGATTAATGCTGGAAAGACCAAGGAGATGGTGGTGCACTTTATTAACCCCTTAGTGACCAGCCTATTTTGGACCTTAATGACTAGAGATGAGCGAACAGTGTTCTATCGAACTCATGTTCGATCGGATATCACGCTGTTCACCATGTTCGAATCGAATCGAACACCGCGTGGTAAAGTGCGCCATTACTCGATTCCCCTCCCACCTTCCCTGGTGCCTTTTTTGCTCCAATAACAGCGCAGGGTAGGTGGGACAGGAACTACGACACCGGTGACGTTGAAAAAAGTAGGCAAAACCCATTGGCTGCCGAAAACATGTGACCTCTAATTTAAAAGAACAGCGCCGCCAAGGTTTGCGTCATTCTGAGCTTGCAATTCACCGAGGACGGAGGTTTCTGTCCAGTTAGCTAGGGCTTAGATTCTGGGTAGGCAGGGACAGGCTAGGATAGGAAGGAGAAGACAACCACAACAGCTCTTGTAAGAGCTAAATTCCAGGGAGAAGCTTGTCAGTGTAACGTGGCACTGACGGGCTCAATTGCCGCAACCCAGCTTTCCCAGCATCCTGAATGGAATACACTGACAGTGTATTCCCGTATACCCGATATATACCCCCGATACCCGTTCCAACGGTGTGCCCCCCCACCTTCACCCCAGAAATACCCTGCAAGTCCCCTAGCAATAGAATTGGGGCTATATACACCCACTATTTTTGCTACTGCCATATAGTGCCATTGTCTGACTGGGAATTCAAAGAATATATTGGGGTTATAAATACCCTCATTTCTTGCTACTGCCATATAGTGCCATTGTCTGACTGGGAATTCCAAGAATATATTGGGTTTACAAATAACCTCATTTCTTGCTACTGCCATATAGTGCCAGAGTCTGACTGGGAATTCAAAGAATATATTGGGTTTACAAATAACCTCATTTCTTGCTACTGCCATATAGTGCCAGTTTCTGACTGGGAATTCAAAGAATATATTGGGGTTACAAATACCCTCATTTCTTGCTACTGCCATATAGTGCCATTGTCTGACTGGGAATTCCAGGAATATATTGGGTTTACAAATACCCTTATTTCTTGCTACTGCTATATAGTGCCAGTTTCTGACTGGGAATTCAAAGAATATATTGGGGTTACAAATACCCTCATTTCTTGCTACTGCTATATAGTGCCTTTGTCTGACTGGGAATTCCAGGAATATATTGGGTTTACAAATACCCTCATTTCTTGCTACTGCTATATAGTGCCAGTTTCTGACTGGGAATTCAAAATGCGCAAGGCTCCCGGAAAGGGACGTGGACGAGGCCGTGGGCGAGGTCGGGGGAATGGTTCTGGGGAGCAAGGTAGCAGTGAAGCCACAGGGCGTCCCGTGCCTACTCCTGTGGGGCAGCAAGCATTGCGCCACTCCACAGTGCCAGGGTTGCTTGCCACATTAACTAAACTGCAGGGTACAAACCTTAGTAGGCCCGAGAACCAGGAATAGGTCTTGCAATGGCTGTCGGATAACGCTTACAGCACATTGTCCAGCAGCCAGTCAGACTCTGCCTCCTCTCCTCCTATTACCCAACAGTCTTGTCCTCCTTCCTCCCAAAATTCCCAAGCTTCACAGAACAATAACCCCAACTGTCCCTGCTCCCCAGAGCTGTTCTCCGCTCCTTTCATTGTCCCTCAACCTGCCCCTCCACGTCGCGATTCCACGAACCTAACAGAGGAGCATCTGTGTCCAGATGCTCAAACACTAGAGTCTCCTCCATCTCCGTTCGATTTGGTGGTGGATGACCAGCAACCCACCCTCATCGACGACGATGTGACGCAGTTGCCGTCAGGGCATCCAGTTGACCTGCGCATTGTGCTGGAGGAGGAGATGAGACAGGAGTTGGAAGAGGAAGTGGTGGATGATGAGGACACTGACCCGACCTGGACAGGGGGGATGTCAAGCGGGGAAAGTAGTGTGGATGTTGAGGCAGGTGCAGCACCAAAAAGGGTAGCTAGAGGCAGAGGCAGAGGTCAGCAGCTTAGGCGAAGCCAGGCCACACCCGGAATCTCCCAAGATGTTCCAGTTCGTACCCAGCCCCGAAAAACTCCCACCTCGAGGGCACGTTTCTCGAAGGTGTGGAGTTTTTTCAAGGAATGCGCCGAGGACAGATATAGTGTTGTTTGCACAATTTGCCTCTCGAAATTGATTAGGGGCTCTGAGAAGAGCAACCTGTCCACCACTTCAATGCGCGGTCATTTGGAATCCAAGCACTGGAATCAGTGGCAGGCAGCAACGGCAGGACAAAGGCCGCCTGCCGTTCACGCCTCTGCCTCTGCCACTGCCACTGCTACTGCTGACTTTGCTGGCGATGCACTCCAGAGGACGAGCCAGGACACCACTTCATCTGCCTCCGCCACTTTGTTGACTTCTTCCTCATCCTCCCCTGTTCCTGTCTTATCTCCTTCTCCTGCACCATCAAAGGCACCATCAGGCGCTTCTTTACAACAACAACCATCTCTCAGACATTGGAGCGGCGGCAGAAATACACCGCTAACCACCCACACGCGCAAGCCTTGAACGCCAACATGCTAAACTGCTGGCCCAGGAGATGTTGGCGTTCCGGCTTGTTGAAACTCCCGCCTTCCTGGACCTGATGGCAACTGCGGCACCTCGCTATGCCGTCCCTAGCCGTCACTACTTCTCCCGGTGTGCCGTCCCCGCCTTGCACCAGCACGTGTCACTCAACATCAGGCGGGCCCTTAGTTCCGCGCTTTGCACAAAGGTCCACTTGACCACCGACGCGTGGACAAGTGCATGCGGACAGGGACGCTACATTTCACTGACGGCACACTGGGTGAATGTAGTTGAGGCTGGGACTGCTTCCCAAACTGGCCCGGTGTACCTCTTCTCCCCGCCTAACATTCCTGGCAGGGACACGAGAAGAACACCCCCCTCCTCCTCCTCCTCTACCGCCTCCTCCTCCGCCACCGCCTCCTCCTCCGCCACCGCCTCCTCCTCCGCTGTTAGATTGACCCCCAGCTACGAGTTGGAAACGTTGCAGCACTGGCGTTGGTAGACGTCAGCAGGCCGTGCTGAAGCTGATCAGCTTGGGGGACAGACAGCACACTGCCTCCGAGGTGAGGGATGCCCTCCTCGATGAGACGGTAATATGGTTTGAGCCGCTGCACCTGGGCCCAGGCATGGTCGTTTGTGATAACGGCCGGAACCCGGTAGCAGCTCTGGAGCTTGCCGGACTCCAACATGTTCCATGCCTGGCCCACGTCTTCAACCTAGTGGTGCAACGTTTCCTAAAGAGCTACCCCAATGTTCCAGAGCTACTGGTGAAAGTGCGGCGCATGTGCGCCCACTTTCGCAAGTCGACAGTAGCCGCTGCTAGCTTAAAATCTCTCCAGCAACGCCTGCATGTGCCACAACACCGGCTTTTGTGCGACGTCCCCACACGCTGGAACTCAACGTTTCAGATGTTGAATAGAGTGGTTGAGCAGCAGAGACCTTTGATGGAATACCAGCTACAAAACCCTAGGGTGCCACAAAGTCAGCTGCCTCAGTTTCTCATCCATGAGTGGCCATGGATGAGAGACCTTTGTGACATCCTACGGGTCTTTGAGGAGTCCAGAAGGAGGGTGAGCTCTGAGGATGCGATGGTGAGCCTTACAATCCCGCTCTTGTGTGTTCTGAGAGAATCCCTGATTGACATCAGGGATAACTCAGATCACACAGAGGAGTCAGGGATAGCATCCGATCCGTCACAGCTGGAGAGTAGGTCCACACATCTGTCCGCTTCATCGCGTTTAATGGAGGAGGAGGAGGAGGAAGAAGAGTTGTCCGATGATGTGATGGTGATACAGGAGGCTTCCGGGCAACTTCGAATCGTCCCATTGTTGCAGCGCGGATGGGTAGACATGAACGATGAGGAGGAAATGGAGATTGAACTTTCCGGTGGGGCCAGAGGAGTCATGCCAACTAACCCTGTGGCAGACATGGCTGAGTTCATGTTGGGGTGCTTTACAACCGACAAGCGTATTGTCAAAATCATGGAGGACAACCAGTACTGGATCTTTGCTATCCTTGACCCCCGGTATAAAAACAACATCTCCTCTTTTATTCCGGTAGAGGGGAGGGCCAATCGCATCAATGCTTGCCACAAGCAATTGGTGCAGAATATGATGGAGATGATTCCAGCATGTGACGTTGGCAGCAGGGAGGGCAGTTCCTCCAGTAGGCGACCAAGTTCTCACCGGTCCACACAAACGAGGGGCACACTGTCTAAGGTCTGGGACACCTTGATGGCACCCCCTCGCCAAAGTGCCGCCACGGAGGGTCCTAGTGTCACCAGGCGTGAGAAGTATAGGCGCATGTTGCGGGAATACCTTTCCGACCACAGCCCTGTCCTCTCCGACCCCTCTGCGCCCTACACGTATTGGGTGTCGAAGTTGGACCTGTGGCTTGAACTTGCCCTATATGCCTTGGAGGTGCTGTCCTGTTCTGCCGCCAGCGTCCTATCTGAGAGGGTGTTCAGTGCAGCCGGTGGCATCATCACTGACAAGCGCACCCGTCTGTCAGCTGAGAGTGCCGACCGGCTCACTTTGATAAAAATGAACCACCACTGGATAGAGCCTTCATTTTTGTGCCCACCTGTGTAAAGCACCCCAACATGAAACTCCATGTCTGTGCTCAACCTCTCCAATTCTTCCGCATCCTCATACTCATCCACCATAAGCGATGCACAATTCTACTAATACTAGGCTCCCTCCACCATGATTTCCCCCAACTCTGCTGGTTAGAGGCTCCCTCCACCCTGATTTCCCCCAACTCTGCTGGTTAGAGGCTCCCTCCACCCTGATTTCCCACAACTCTGCTGGTTAGAGGCTCCCTCCACCCTGATTTCCCACAACTCTGCTGGTTAGAGGCTCCCTCCACCCTGATTTCCCACAACTCTGCTGTTTAGAGGCTCCCTCCACCATGAATTGGTCCAAACTGGGGTTTTTAGAGGCTCCCTCCACCATGAATTTGCCCAAACTGGGCTGTTTAGAGGCTCCCTCCACCATGAATTGGTCCAAACTGGGGTTTTTAGAGGCTCCCTCCACCATGAATTTGCCCAAACTGGGGTTTTTAGAGGCTCCCTCCACCATGAATTTGGCCAAACTGGGGTTTTTAGAGGCTCCCTCCACCATGAATTGGTCCAAACTGGGGTTTTTAGAGGCTCCCTCCACCATGAATTTGCCCAAACTGGGCTGTTTAGAGGCTCCCTCCACCATGAATTGGTCCAAACTGGGCTGTTTAGAGGCTCCCTCCACCATGAATTGGTCCAAACTGGGGTTTTTAGAGGCTCCCTCCACCATGAATTTGCCCAAACTGGGCTGGTTAGAGGCTCCCTCCACCATGAATTGGTCCAAACTGGGGTTTTTAGAGGCTCCCTCCACCATGAATTGGTCCAAACTGGGCTGTTTAGAGGCTCCCTCCACCATGAATTGGTCCAAACTGAGCTGTTTAGAGGCTCCCTCCACCATGAATTGGTCCAAACTGGGGTTTTTAGAGGCTCCCTCCACCATGAATTGGTCCAAACTGGGGTTTTTAGAGGCTCCCTCCACCATGAATTGGTCCAAACTGGGGTTTTTAGAGGCTCCCTCCACCATGAATTTGCCCAAACTGGGCTGGTTAGAGGCTCCCTCCACCATGAATTGGTCCAAACTGGGTTTTTTAGAGGCTCCCTCCACCATGAATTTGCCCAAACTGGGCTGGTTAGAGGCTCCCTCCACCATGAATTGGTCCAAACTGGGGTTTTTAGAGGCTCCCTCCACCATGAATTTGCCCAAACTGGGGTGTTTAGAGGCTCCCTCCACCATGAATTTGCCCAAACTCTGCTGGTTAGAGGCTCAATCCACCCTGATTTTCAAAACAAATGTTGGTGCCAACCTCAACTTACTACAAGGGCCAAATTCACTGCTGGTGACAAGCTCTCCTCACTGCAAGTGCCAAATACACATGTTTCAAGGTGTTTTCCTACTGTCAGAGAGGTGGTATTGAGTGTGTAAAGTGTGTAGTTGTTAGGCTTTGATGTTGGGGTAATAGAGGGTCTTTGGTGTGTTAGATGCCCCCAGGCATTCTTCCCCTGCTGTCCCAGTGTCATTCCAGAGGTGTTGGCATCATTTCCTGGGGTGTCATAGTGGACTTGGTGACCCTCCAGACACGGATTTGGGTTTCCCCCTTAACGAGTATCTGTTCCCCATAGACTATAATGGGGTTCGAAACCTGTTCGAACACACGAACATTGAGCAGCTGTTCGAATCGAATTTCGAACCTCGAACATTTTAGTGTTCGCTCATCTCTATAAATGACCAAGCCAAATTTTGGAAACTTTCCCTGTGTCACTTTATCAGTGAATAATTCTGTAACAGTATAGCGCATCCAAGCGATTCTGATATTCTTTTTTCGTGACATGTTGTACTTTACTGAGAAGGTAAAATTAGACTGATATAACTTGCGTAAATTTATTTAAAAACTCGCAAATGCTGAAAATTTTGAAAATTTTTCAATGTTTTCCATTTTTAGCTGCGATATCTCACATATACACAATAATACAGGGCAAAAAAGTTAGTAGTTATATACTTCCAAATGTTCCTTTTGTGTTTCAAGCATTTTTGAAATAATTTTAACATATTTGAGTAACTTAGACAATTTACAAGTTTATCAAGTTTATAAGCAAATTTTGGAAATTTTGAGTTTGTCATTTTTTCCTGTACCAAGCTATGTTTGCAGACAGGAATAGGTGGCATAATGACAGAACCTTCCATTAAATGACCCAATTTGGAAAACTAGACCCCTTCAGGTATTCTTTGAGGGGTATAGTGAGCATTTTGATCAAACAAATATTGTTTTGCAAGAATTATTACAAATGATGAAAAAAATGACATTTTCATTTTCTTCAAATATATGTCATTTTAAAGCCACACCCCAAAATATATCACCCCACTTCTCCCGTGTTAAAATATGTTCATTTTGTGGCCTTAGTCCTATGTGCACACATACAGTCCTATGAAAAAGTTTGGGCACCCCTATTAATCTTAATCATTTTTAGTTCTAAATATTTTGGTGTTTGCAGCAGCCATTTCAGTTTTATGTATCTAATAACTGATGGACACAGTAATATTTCAGGATTGAAATGAGGTTTATTGTACTAACAGAAAATGTGCAATATGCATTAAACCAAAATTTGACCGGTGCAAAAGTATGGGCACCTCAACAGAAAAGTGACATTAATATTTAGTAGATCCTCCTTTTGCAAAGATAACAGCCTCTAGTTGCTTCCTGTAGCTTTTAATCAGTTCCTGGTTCCTGGATAAAGGGATTTTGGACAAACAATTCAAGTTCAGTTAAGTTAGATGGTCGCCGAGCATGGACAGCCCGCTTCAAATCATCCCACAGATGTTCAATGATATTCAGGTCTGGGGACTGGGATGGCCATTCCAGAACATTGTAATTGTTCCTCTGCATGAATGCCTGAGTTGATTTGGAGTGGTGTTTTGGATCATTGTCTTGCTGAAATATCCATCCCCGGCGTAACTTCAACTTCGTCACTGATTCTTGAACATTATTCTCAAGAATCTGCTGATACTGAGTGGAATCCCCTGATTCCCGGTGCCGGCATTGGCCACACAGCCCCAAAGCATGATGGAACCTCCACCAAATTTTACAGTGGGTAGCATGTGTTTTTCTTGGAATGCTGTTTCTTTTTGGACGCCATGCATAACGCCTTTTTTTATAACCAAACAACTCAATTTTTGTTTCCAAAATGAAGCTGCCTTGTCCAAATGTGCTTTTTCATACCTCAGGCAACTCTATTTGTGGCGTACGTGCAGAAACGGCTTCTTTCTCATCACTCTCCCATACAGCTTCTATTTGTGCAAAGTGCGCTGTATAGTTGACCGATGCACAGTGACACCATCTGCAGCAAGATGTTGCTGCAGCTCTTTGGAGGTGGTCTGTGGATTGTCCTTGACTGTTCTCACCATTCTTCTTCTCTGCCTTTCTGATATTTTTCTTGGCCTGCCACTTCTGGGCTTAACAAGAACTGTCCCTGTGCTCTTCCATTTCCTTACTATGTTCCTCACAGTGGAAACTGACAGGTTAAATCTCTGAGACAACGTTTTGTATCCTTCCCCTGAACAACTATGTTGAACAATCTTTGTTTTCAGATCATTTGAGAGCGGGCTGTCCATGTTCGGCGACCATCAAACTTAACTGAACTTGAATTGTTTTGTAGAAAGAAATGGTCCAAAATACCTTCATCCAGGATCCAGGAACTGATTAAAAGCTACAGGAAGCGACTAGAGGCTGTTATCTTTGCAAAAGGAGGATGTACTAAATATTAATGTGACTTTTCTGTTGAGGTGCCCATACTTTTACACCGGTCAAATTTTGGTTTAATGCATATTGCACATTTTCTGTTAGTACAATAAACCTCATTTCAATCCTGAAATATTACTGTGTCCATCAGGATTTCAAAACACAAATGTTGCTTGCAGATATTTTAGGCCCATTGCACATTCAAACAAGATTTGAGTGACCAAAGCAATTGGAAACCCCCATAAATGACCCCATTTTATAAACTAGACCCCTTAGGGTATTCATTGAGGGGTATAGAGAGTACTTTGACCCCATAAGTTTTGAGAAAATTTGCGTCAAACAAAAAAAAATCATATTTTTTACACAAGTGTCATTTTATAGGCAGTTTTTTTGCACATAACACATGAAAATGAAGAAAAACACCCCAAAATAGATGACCCCATTTCTCCTGTTTCAAAAATGTACACTTTGTGGCCCTAATCCTATGTACGGACGCACGGTAGGGCCCAAAAAGAAGGGAGCACCAACTGGATTTCAAGACACAATTTTTGCTTCTAAATGTTTCAGGCCCATTGCTCATTTAAACAAGATTTGAGTTACCAAAATAATTGAAAACCCCATAAATGACACCGTTTTATAAACTAGACCCCTTGAGGTATTCATTGAGGGGTATAGTGAGTATTTTGACCCCATAGGTTTTAAAAGAATTTGCGTCAAACAAAAAATTCTCATATTTTTTACACAAAAGAGTCATTTTAAAGGCAGTTTTTTTGCACACAAGGCATGAAAATGAAGAAAAACACCCCAAAATAGATGGCCCAATTTCTCCCGTGTTTAAAAATGTATACTTTGTGGCCTTAATCCTATGTACGGATGCACGGCAGGGCCCAAAAAGAAGGGAGCACCAACTGGATTTCAAGACACAAATTTTGCTTGCAGATATTTCAGGCCCATTGCACATTCAAACAAGATTTGAGATACCAAAACAATTGAAAACCCCCATAAATGACCCCATTTGATAAACTAGACCCCTTAAGGTATTCATTGAGGGGTATAGTGAGTATTTTGACCCTATAGCCATTTCACAGATTTTACTAACCTTGGGATGTGTAGGTTAAAAATTACTAAAATGTCCCTTTATCCCCAAAGTTTTCATTTTCACAAGGGGTTAAAAGAGAAAAAGCCCCCCACAGTTTGTTACACAATTTCTCCTGAACACGGCAATACCCCATATGTGGCCATAATCTGCTGTATGGGTACATGGTGGGGCGCAGAATGGAAAGAGCGCTATTTGGCTTTTGGAGGGCAGATGTTGCTGGAATAGTTTTCAGGTGCCATATCGTATCTGCAGAGCCCCTAAAGTACCAATACAATGGAAAGTCCTCAGATGTGACCCCATTTTAAAAACTACACCCATCAAGGAATGTATCAAGGGGTATTATCATTTTGAGCCTAAAAATGCTTCCCAAAAATTAATGTACAGAATGAAAATTGAAATTTTTAAAGAAATCTGCCATCTCGGTGCCCAATACGTTGCACCCCTTTGTGTTGTCAGAGACCTGCACTCCTGAAACTATTAAGGGGCCATCCCGGGGGTCAAAAAATTATATATGTGGGTGTAAACTGCTGCTTGGGCACACAGCAGGGCGCAGAAGGGAAGGAGCACTGCGCTTTTTAGCTATTGGGGTACAGAGTTAGAGGGACTTTTGGGGCGCCATGTTGTTTTTGCAGAGCCCTGGAGGTGACAGTAAACTGGAATTCGCCAAGAAGTGACCCCATTTTGTAGGGGAAATTTTAGAGTCTCGGCAAATATGACATGGTGTCCAAACACCAACAATCTAAATCTGCACTCCAAAAGCACATAGCGCTCCTTCACATCTGCGCCCTGCTGTGTACCCAAATGGCGGTGTATGCCCACATGTATGACACTGGTGTACCCTGGATAACGGACTTAATGCCATATGTGGGTAGAATCGGCTGTTTGGGTACAGCCGGGCACAGAAGGAAGGAGCGCTATTTTGGTTTTTGGAGCACAGTTTGGTTTTTAGACATCACTTTTGCAAAGCCCCTGAATTGCCAATAAAGTGGAATCCGCAGACATGTCACCCCATTTTGGACACTAGCCCACTGATGGGATTTATCAAGTGGTGTAGCGAGCATTTTTAACCCTTGAGTGTTGCATTTATTTGGTTTCCAGAAATGAAATTGCGGCTGATAATGAGAAGTTAAAAATGAAGTTTTCCAGAGATTCGCCATTTCAGTATCTGATATGTTGTGCCCAACTTATGTCAGCAGAGACACTCCAAACACTGGTAAGCGGGTATCCCGGGCACAACAGCTTTTAGAGCGTTCATCTCTGATACAAGGCGGGCACAACATATTATGCACTGAAATGACAGATTCCTGGAAAAATGGTCATTTTCACCTCTCACAATCAGCTTCGTATTCATTTATGGATAATAAGTTATAGCAACATTTGGGGGTTAAAATGCTCTCTGTACCCCTGGAGAAATCCTTCAGGGGTGTAGTTTCCAAAATAAGGTCACATATCAGGGGATTCCACTTTACTGGCGCTTCAGCTCTGCAAAAGTGTCATGGTGTCCAAAAACCAAACCGTCTGTGCTCCAAAAACCCAATAACCCTTCTTCCCTTCTGTGTCCAGCTGTGCCCTAATATCAGTTTATACCCACATATGACATTACGTACGTTATCCCGGGTACACCAGTGTCATACATGTGGCATACATGGGGCATAATCTGCAGTTGGGGTACACAGTAGGGCGCAGAAGCGCTATGCGGCTTTTGGAGCACAGATTTGGATGTTTGGTATTTGAACGCCATGTCATGTTTGTAGAGCCTGTAAGGTACCAGAAAATTGGATTCCCCAAAGGAGTGACCCCATTTTGAAAACTGCACCCCTCAAAGAATTTCTCAGGGGGTGTAGTGAGTATTAGTATCCCAGACATGACTGCACAGCGGATGGCGAAGAGGGAATTTATAAGAGGTGCGGAGTACATTGCAAACACCACATTCCCTACTATGTCCCAGTAGCTCCTATGATTGGGGGAGTCACTCTGGGGGTCACTTTGGGGGTCACTTCTGGTGTCTTTTCCCTCATAAGCTGTAAATCTGGGGTGTCCCCTGATATTCGCTCGCACAGCTTATATATTCCCTTCCTGCCGCAGCCAGTCGTGTTCTAATGATTTGGCGATTTTGGGGTTGTTTGTCTTCACATTACTAGATGCTATATTTTCTTTATTCTTCTGGTGATGTGGCCATATAAGGGCTTGTTGTTTGCGGGATGAGATGCATTTTGTAATGACACCATTTTTGGGTGCCTACAACTTATTGAATACATTTTATTAACTCTTTATTGCTGGATTTTCTAAAGAAAAATCAATTCTGGCATTGCATTCTACCTTTTAAATTTTTCGCCATGCAGCGTACAGTATAAGTAACATGTGACCTTTATTCTGCGGGTCGGTACGGTTACAGCGATACCTCATTTATGTTATTTTTTAATGCGATACTAATTCTGTAGAATAAAAACACATTTAGGGAGCATTCACACGGCGATACGTCCCGCGAGATTTGGCACGTAGACGCCGCGTGACCCTTTGCGTGCCGTACACGCTCCCATTCATTTCAATGGGAGCGGGCAGCGCATTTATTCACGGCCGCAAACTAGCGCGGCGCATACGCTCCCCGCTCCCATTGAACTCAATGGGAGCGTGTACGGCACGCAAAGGGTCACGCGGCGTCTACGTGCCAAATCTCGCGGCACGTAACACCGTGTGAATGCTCCCTTAGGGTGCATTCACACTGAGTAACACCGGGCGTGTATCACAGCCGTACACGCCGGCATTACAGCAGACTGCCGAACACTTCCCATTCACTTCAATGGGAGCGCTCGTAAACGCCGTTTACCTCAACGTCAGTGAATGGGAAGTGTTCGGCAGTCTGCTGTAATGCCGGCGTGTACGGCTGTGATACACGCCCAGCGTTACTCAGTGTGAATGCACCCTCAGGGACATAAATCAATGTTTTTTGTATCGCCATCTTCTGAGAGGTGTAACATTTTTATTTTTTGGTTGACAGTGTTGGTTGAGGGCTTATTTTTTGCGGGACAATGTGCGCTTTTTATTGGTACTGTTGTGCGGTGATTATGACTTTTTAATCACTTTTTTGTAAGGTGAGATGGCGAAAAATCACTACTTCCGGCGGGTTTTTTCCAGGTTTTTTTTCCGACGATCACCATATACATTAAATATTGTTGCAGTTTTATTGTTCAGATTGTTACGGACGCGACAATACCAAATATGTATTGTTTTTATTAACCTTTAGGGTTTTTTTTAATATAATTCATTTTCTATAGAAAAAAGGGAATTTTGGGGCTTTATAAGTTTATTCATTTTTATCAGACACTTTATTTATTTATTTTTCACTTTTTTTCTCTTACTTTTTCATGTGTCCCTTTAGGACACTTGAATTAGTGATGCTTTGATAAAAGCATCACTAATTGTGTATTAGACGCTGCAGGACACAGCTGTCAGTGTCTTGTAGCGTCTGGAGGAAGTCAGACGCAGGGGCTGCCTGCGTCTGACTTCCTCTTAAAGCGGCAGGATCAACCAGGTATTGGGGGTCTCCTGGAGCTTGGGGTCACTGGCCAGACCCCAGGCTCCATGTTAGAAACATCGGCACCCCTCGATCTCGCCGCGGGGGGTGCCGATTCAGCCGGCACCGTCACGGAACCGCTTCAGTTCCGTGATCATGTTTGATCACGGAACTGAAGGGGTTAAAACCCCCCGATCGGAGACCCCTCCGATGGGGGGTTATGGAATGGGGTCTTAGCTGTTAGATACAGCTAAAATCCCATCCAATTATGTCGGCACTTACAGGGAATCCTTTCCTGACTGCCCGACATAGTTTTCCTATAGGGCAGTCAGGAAGGACCTGCAAGTGCCGACGTAGATTCCCTATGGGCCGGTCGTTAAGGGGTTAAATGGAGAAGTGCTCCGATCCCGGTGGAGGTCCCAGGGATATGCATTGAGATAGTCAAGACCTAAGTACCTGGGTGTGCTCCTCAATAATAAACTGGACTGGGTTGATCACCTGGAGGCGCTGCACAGAAAGGGCCACAGCAGGCTCTACCTGCTCAGGAGTCCAGGGGCCACTTCTTATAGCCTTTTTCAACTCTGTGGCTGCTTCAGCCATCTTTTTTGGTGTGGCCTGCTGGGGGAGCAGTATATCAAGCAGGGATAGAAATAGACTTGACAGGCTGATCAGAAGGGCCAGCTCTGTCCTGGGAAGCCCCCTGGACCCTGTACAGGTGGTGGGTGACAGAAGGATTCTGTCCGTGGTGAGCTCCATGCGTGAAAACAAATCCCACCCCATGTATGAGACCTTGATGGCACTTGGCAGCACTGTCATCATCTGCTTCATCCCAAGTGTGAGAAGGAGTGCTATCGGAAGTCCTTCCTCGCAACCACAATCAGGCTACATAATCTACATCAGACTGTTAGGATTGGGTCCCGCAGGTGGTGCTGTGCGCTGGGAGAGCAACCTAGTCTAAGTCCAGCTTTCACCCTAGTGAACATACTCAGACTTTTGGAGCCGCTCACAAGTTAAGTGTTATTTCTCCCCTACTGATCATGATCGGTGAGTTCATGACCACCGCCACTATTAGGCAGGGTCTTCCCTTTAAATAGTGTGAGCCGACGCTCACCGGGGGCTCACACTTTGACTAATGTTTGACTGAAAGTCCACGGAAGTTGTTTATGACAGTAGTACAGGGACAGGCTCCATCATTGCAGGCCGGTTGTCAGACTAGGCCGCTGTGTGGGGTTACCTCTGCTTCTATCGGGGTGCTGTTAGTTAGGACCTGTAAACCCTGAACTGTTAGCTCTGCACCAGGACTAGAGGCAGTAGACACTGTTCCAGCCTGTGGAGCTGCAGCAGGTTTGGACTCTGAGATAGCCTGTGTGGACCGTCAAACTTACTTGGTAACTCCTAGCTGTTGCAGGAGCATGCAAACTTCCGTGGTGACTCCTAGCTGATGCAGGAGTACTCCTAGCTGTTGCAGGAGCATGTTTGTTGCTGACCTGGGGTGAGTTAACCCTTGTCAGTCTTGTTGTTTTCAGCAGTACTGGTGCACCTGGCCAGTAAGCTTAACTGGCAAGGTTTAGTTGCACCCTGTTCACATTGAGTACCGCACCACACCACTGCCCATGTTTGTTGCACTCTGTTCACATTAAGTTCAGACATACAGACTCACTGGGCCTGTGGACCTTGCTGCAGTGTTCTGCAGACTAGAGGTTCTGTCGTTTAAATTTTTTATATATATATACACAGAACCGTAACACAGACCAAGTGAAGATCACTCCGCACAGAGAACTAAATGATCCTGAATAGAGATGAGCGAACACTAAAATGTTCGAGGTTCGAAATTCGATTCGAACAGCCGCTCAATGTTCGTGTGTTCGAACGGGTTTCGAACCCCATTATAGTCTATGGGGAACAGATACTCGTTAAGGGGGAAACCCAAATCCGTGTCTGGAGGGTCACCAAGTCCACTATGACACCCCAGGAAATGATGCCAACACCTCTGGAATGACACTGGGACAGCAGGGGAAGCATGCCTGGGGGCATCTAACACACCAAAGACCCTCTATTACCCCAACATCACTGCCTAACAACTACACACTTTCCACATTCAAAAAAACCTCTATCAAAGTGGGAAAATACCTGGAAACCTTCTTTACTCCCCAAATGGATGGACACAAACCCCAATTTAAGCTCAACAAACAGTAACAACCACCCCTTTAAATCACGTTCCCCATGACAACCACAAATGGAATAGGCAATGGGAATTCCAAAAGCCCTCACCCTTAACTGTCATTTTGAGTGTGTGTGTGTGTGTGTGTGTGTGTGTGTGTGTGTGTGTGTGTGTGATGTGGTAAGACCTTCCAAAATTCACTTTTCTAGCCCTTAACATGAGCCCTTCCAAACAAAGTTACATGACCTTAAGCTGAGCTACCAGCAGAGATTGAGGCCCTTGGCATGAGTAGAGCCTTGCACCAGCAGTGTTTTTGGCACTTAGGGTGAGTTGAGCCTTGTACCAGCGTGTGTCCCTTAACATCAGGCGGGCCCTAAGTTCTGCGCTTTGCACAAAAGTTCCACATTAACTAGGCTGAATGGTACAAAGATTAGTAGGCCCGAGAACCAGGAACAGGTCTTGCAATGGCTGTCGGATAACGCTTAAAGCACATTGTCCACCAGCCAGTCAGCCTCTACCTCCTCTTACCCAACAGTCTTGTCCTCCTTCCACCCAAAATTCCCAATCTTCTCAGAACAATAACCCCAACTGTCCCTGCTCCCCAGAGCTGTTCTCCCTTCCTTTGACTGTACCGCAACCTGCCCCTCCATTTCGCGATTCCACGGACCTAACAGACGAGTATCTGTGTCCAGATGCTCAAACACTAGAGTCTCCTCCATTCCATCTCCGGTCGATTTGGTGGCGGATGACCAGCAACCCACCCTCATCGACGACGATGAGACGCAGTTGCTGTCAGGGCAGCCAGTTGACATGCGCATTGTGCAGGAGGAGGAGGCGAGACAGGAGTTGGAAGAGGAGGTGGTGGACGACGAGGACACCGACCCCACCTGGACAAGGCAGATGTCAAGCTGGGAAAGTAGTGTGGATGTTGAGGCAGGTGCAGCACCAAAAAGGGTAGCTAGAGGCAGAGACATGTCCAGAGGCAGAGGTCAGCTGCTTTGCCGAAGCCAGGCCAGACCCGGAATGTCCGAAGATGTTCCCTTTTGTACCCAGCCCAGAAAAACTCCCCCATCGAGGGCACGTTTCTTGAAGGTGTAGAGTTTTTTCAAGGAATGCGCCGAGGACAGATATAGTGTCGTCTACACAATTTGCCTCTCGAAATCGAGTAGGGGCCCTGAGAAGAGCAACCTGTCCACCACTTCAATGCACCGTCATTTGGAATCCAAGCAATGGAATCAGTGGCAGGCAGCAACGGCAGGACAAACGTCGCCCGCCGTTCATGCCACTGCCTCTGCTCACAGTGCTGGCGATGCACTCCAGAGGACGAGCCAGGACATCACTTCATCTGCCTCCGCCACTTTGTTGACTTCTCCCTCATCCTCCCCTGTTTCTGTCTTATCTCCTTCTCCTGCACCATCAAAGGCACCATCAGGCGCTTCTTTACAACAACCCACCATCTCTCATACATTGGAGCGCCGGCAGAAATACACCGCTAACCACCCACCCACGCAAGCCTAGAACGCCAACATCGCTAAACTGCTGGCCCAGGAGAGGTTGGCGTTCCAGCTTGTTGAAACTCCCGCCTTCCCGGACCTGATGGCAACTGTGGCACCTCACTATGCCGTCCCTAGCCGTCTCAACTTCTCCCGGTGTGGCGTCCCCGCCTTGCACCAGCACGTGTCACTCAACATCAGGTGGGCCCTTAGTTCCGCGCTTTGCTGCAAGGTCCACTTGACCACCGACACTTGGACAAGCGCCTGTGGTCAGGGATGCTGCAGTGCTTATCTTTAATGACAGGCAGGGTGAATGTGGTGGAGTCTGTTCCCCGGGTGCAAACTGGGGTGGCCTATCTCCTCTCCCAGGCCAAAATTCATGGCAGGAGTAGACTGAAACCCTACGACGCTGCAACCTCCACCACAGCTACTAGCGGCAAACGCTAAAACACTGGTGTGGGGAGACGTCAGCAGGCGGTGCTGAAGCTCATCAGCTTGGGGGACAGACAGCACAGTGCCTCCGAGGTCAGGGATGCCATCCTGGCTGAGATGGCATTTTTTTTTCCCTGCTACACCTGGGGCCTGGCATTTTTACGCCTGTGATAATGGCTGGAACCTGGTAGCGGCTCTGGAGCTTGCCAGCCTCCAACACGTTCCATGTTTGGCCCACGTCTAACCTAGTGGTGCAAAGTTTTTTAAAAACATACCCAAATGTACCGAAGCTACTGTTGAAAATGCGGCGCTTGTGCGCCCACTTTTGCAAGTGCACAGGAGTCGCTGCTAGCCTAAAAACACTCTAGCAAGGCCTACATCTGTCCAAACACAGGCTGTTGTCCGTCATTCACACACGCTGAAACCCTACAATACCATATCTTGAGCAGGGTGTGTGAGCTGCACAGACCTTTGATGGAGTTCCATCTACAAAACCCAAGGGTTCCTCAAAGTCAGCAACCAAAGTTTCTGCACCATGAGTTTCCAGGGGTGGCAGAGTTATGGCTAGGGGAAGAGGCATGGATAGGGATGATGTCTAGGGGCAAAAGCAGTGTGGATGTGGAGGCAAGCTAAGCAGGAAAAACTGGGGGTACAAGCTAAGGCATGGACTGGGGTGATGTCTAGGGGCAAAAGCAGTGTGGATGTGGAGGCAAGCTAAGCAGGAAAAACTGGGGATACAAGCTAAGGCATGGACTGGGGTGATGTCTAGGGGCAAAAGCAGTGTGGATGTGGAGGCAAGCTAAGCAGGAAAAACTGGGGGTACAAGCTAAGGCATGGACTGGGGTGATGTCTAGGGGCAAAAGCAGTGTGGATTTGGAGGCAAGCAAAGCAGGGAAAATGGTGGCTAGAGGCAAAGGGATGTCCATAGGCAGCAAGGGCAAAGATGCAAAACTCTCCCGTTTCAAGAATTTTCCTGACTTGTTTCCCCACAAAACATTCCTGGGAGGAGGGCTGAAACACCACCCTCCTCCTCCTCCGCTGTTAGATTTACCCCAGCTACGAGCTGAAAACGCTGCAACACTGGTGTGGGGAGACGTCAGCAGGCTGGGCTGAAGCTCATCAGCTTGGGAGACGGACAGCACACTGCCTCTGAGGTCAGGGATGCCATCCTGGATGAGATGGCAATTTGTTTATCCCCGCTGCCCCTGGGGCCAGGTTTTTTAGCTTGTTGGAGGGCTCTGGAGCTTGCCAGCCTCCAACACGTTCCATGCCTGGCCCACATGTTCAATGTAGTGGTGCAATGATCTTTAAAAACATACCCCAAATTAGCTGAGCTAAGGGTGAAAGTGCGGCACTTGGACACCCACTTTCCCAAGTCTACAGTACCTGGAGCTAGCCGCAATACACTCCAGCAAGGCCTACATCTGCCTGAAGCACCTACTGTTGTGCGAGGTCACCACACGCTCTAACCCTAGATACCGTATGTTCAGCAGGGTGTGTGAGCAGCAGAGACCTTTGATGGAGTACCAGCTACAAAACCCAAGGGTTCCTCAGAGTCAGCTCCCTCACTTTCTGCACCATGAGTTTCCATGGGTGGCAGACTTATGGCTAGAGGCACAGGCATGGATAGGGGTGATGTGTAGGGGCAAAAGCAGTGTGGATGTGGAGGCAAGCTAAGCAGCAAAAACTGGGGGTACAAGCAGCCGGTGACATCATCACTGACAAGCACAGCTGTCTGTCAGCTGACAGGCTGACTTTCACCAAAATGAACAGACAATGGATAGACTCATCATATACATGTCAGTTACATGACAAATTTAGTGCAATTTGCAAGTCCAAGATGGTTTGGAGATCTGCGGAGAGGAATCTCACCACCTCTTGCGGGTGCCATCATTTGGAAGGCAAGCCCTGGGCTCAGTGGGTGAGAGCAAGCGCAGGATAATCGTCGTTTGGCCTGGCGGCCACTGCCTCTTCCACTGTTGACAGGGCTGGCGCTGCAGTCCAGACCAGGAGCCAGGACACCTCCACATCTGCCTCTGACACTTTGGGGAGTTCACCCTTATCCTCACCTTTTCCTGCCATTTCTCCTTTTGCCCGCGCCATCATGCGCCTCTTCCCAGCAACTCCCCATCTCCCAAGCCTTTCATTTCATGCTAAAGTACAGCGCAACCCACCCACATGCCCAAGGCTTCAACGGCCTCATCTCAAGAAATCTGGCCCAGGAGATGTTGGAATCCCGGCTGGGGGACACTCTGCCCTTTTTGGGCAGAGTGTCTACTGCGCCACCGCACTGTGCCGTCCACACCAGCACTTTCCCCCAAACATGAGGCGGTCCCTAAATTCAGCGCTTAGCCCTAAAGTTCCATGTGACCAGTTACGAATGGACAAGTGCATGCGGACAGGGACGCTACCTTTCAATTTGGGCACAGTGGTTGAATGTAGTTGAGGCGTGGACCGGGTCGCAAAATGTGGTGGCCTGACTTGTCTCCCCACACAACATTCCTGGGAGGAGGGCTGAAACACCACCCTCCTCCGCTGTTAAATTGACCCCAGCTACGAGCTGGAAACGCTGCAACACTGGTGTGGGGAGACGTCAGCGGGCCGTGCTGAAGCTCATCAGCTTGGGGGCCAGACAGCACACTGCCTACAAAGTGAGTCATGCCATCCTCGATGAGACGGCAATGTGGTTTTTGCCACTGCACCTGGGCCCAGGCATGTTGTCATGTGTGATAATGGCCGTAACCTGGGATTGGCTCTGTAGCTTGGCAGCCTGCAACATATTCCATGCCTGGGCCACGTTTTTAACTCATTGCTGCTAATCTTTTGAAAAAGGTACCCCAATGTTCCTGAGCTACTGGTGAAAGTGTGGCGCTTGTGCGGATAGTTTTTAAAGTGTATAGTTGCCGCTGCTAGCCTCTATGCACTCCTACAACGCCTGTACCTGCTGGAACAACGGCTGTTGTGCGACGTCTCCACACTGCTGGCACTAAACATATCATGTGTTGAGCAGAGTGTGTGAGCAGCACAGACCTTTGATGTAGTTCCAACTCCAAAACCCTCGGGTTCGTCAAAGTCAACTCCCTCAGTTGCTCAACCATGAGTGGCCATGGGTGGCAGACTTATGTGAAATCCCATCCCATCCATTGCACTGGACACGAAACATTAGCATGCGCTCAGCACAACTTCGGATATGGCAGATGCGTTAAGCAGGGTGCAGGGTACAACACAGACCAGGCCCGAGCACCAGGAACAGGTGTTAGAAATACTGCAGCATCTGCCATTTCCTTCCAATTTTGGGGTTTTGGACCCGCCACCGACTTGTCTGGACCTAAGTGGGGATCATGAGACACAGTTGCCATCAAGGCAAGCTGTGGTCATGTGCGGTTTGCAGTAAGGGGGCAGTGCGCAATTGGAAGAGGAGTTGGTGGATGACGAGGCCACCGACCCCACATGGACAGGGGTGATGTCTAGGGGCTAAAGCAGTGTAGATGTAGAGGGAAGCTAAATCAACAAAAAACCTGGGTAGAAGCAAAGGCATAAACTGGGGTGATGTTTAGGGGTGAAAGCAGAGTAGATGTGGAGGGAAGCTAAGCAGCAAAAACAGTGGGTAGAAGCAAAGGCATGCAAAACTCTACCCTGTTGGAAGACTTATTCCTAGGTCTGGAACACGTTAATGGCCCCCCTGGACAAATTACTGCCACTCAGGGGCCTAGTGTCACCAGGAGGGACAAGTATAGGCGCATGTTGTGGGAATACCTGGCCGACACCAGCTCTGTCCTCTCCGATCCCTCTGTGCTCTACAGCCTAAACTTATTTTCTCATCTTTTTTTCTGAACTGCACATCTCTTGCCTGCTTCCTTTGGGATCTTAGAAATGGTGGTCCACTTCCACAGATGGTAACTTCAATAGACAGTGTAACGGGAGTAGCTGAGGGATCGCTGTCTTAACCACTTTTTGGCACAAAATTAACTTCCAAAGCCAAATATGGTGCAAGTATATGATGCAAGGACACCTACACACCTATCTCTGACACATTGGGGAGTTCACCCTCATGCGCCCTTTTGGCCTGCACCATCATGCGCCTCTTCCCAGCCACTCCACATTTCCCAAGCTTTTCATTGCAGGCAGAAGTACAATACAACCCACCCCCATGCCCAAGCCTGTAACAGCCTCATCGATAAACTGCTGGCCCTGGAGATGTTGGTGTTTGTTTATGCTTCTGGAGACCCAGGCCTTCCGTCAGCAGATGGCAGCTGGGGCACCTCCCTATGCTGGGCCTAGCCGTTACTACTTCTCTTGGTGTGCTGTCTCTGCCTTGCGCCTGCATGTGTCCCATAACATCAGTCGGGCCCAGAGCTCTGCGCTTTGCTGCAAGGTCCACTTGACCACCGACACATGGACAAGCGCCTGTGGTCAGGGATGCTGCAGTGCTTATCTTTAATGACAGGCAGGGTGAATGTGGTGGAGTCTGTTCCCCGGGTGCAAACTGGGGTGGCCTATCTCCTCTCCCAGGCCAAAATTCATGGCAGGAGTAGACTGAAACCCTACGAAGCTGCAACCTCCACCCCAGCTACTAGCGGAAAACACTGTAACACTGGCATGGGGAGATGTCAGTAGGCCGTGCTGAAACTGATCAGCTTGGGGGACAGACAGCACAGTGCCTCCGAGGTCAGGGATGCCATCCTGGCTGAGATGGCATTTTTTTTTCCCTGCTACACCTGGGGCCTGGCATTTTTGCGCCTGTGATAATGGCTGGAACCTGGTAGCAGATCTGGAGCTTGCCAGACTCAAACACGGTCCACGCATGGCCCACGTTTTCCAACTTGTTGGTGCCATGTTTCTTTGAAACCTACACCATTGTGCCTGATATACAGGTCAAAGTGGGGCCATTTTCGTAAGTGAGAACTAGCCTCTGCTAGGCAGAAAACATTCAGAGCACACTCCTCTCATCTTCGCACCGTTGGCTGGCGGAGGAAGACGAGGGGGTTGGAGTGGCATCTGATGTCCCTATCCCACACGAGGCTAGAGGGTGCACTTCAGTGCATCCCATTGCTTCACCACAAATGGTGTGAAGGGGAGTGGAAAATGGAGGAAATGGAGAGTGACCCTTACAGTTGGGGCCAGCAAAGGCATGCCAAGTAACACACTGGCACACATGGCTGACTTCATCTTGGGTTGCTTTTCAAAACATATTTCACATCATGAAGAACAAATAATACTGGATTTTTTCAAGCCTCGAACCCCGGTCTAGGTCTAATGTCTGTTCCTTTCTTATATTAGGGGAGAGGGAAAAAAAATTACTTCAGTGATACGTTTAGCGTACATAGACTGACTATTAATGTGTATCCCACTTAGTGTTGTTAGGGTTACACACCGTCACAACCTGGCTAAAGCTTCTATAGGTGTTAATAAAGTCAACATAACTTTACGGTATCCAAAAAGACAGCTGGTACCGACAGAGAGCAAGACAAATGTCACCCAAAGCTGTGAGCTCTGAACACCCACAGTGACTTTGGCGTCATCATCATTATAAGGGAGTGGGTGGTAATAAATAACTTGGCAGTGCCTAAAACCCAAAAAGCTTATACAACTATATTTACATTAAGATACACAAATGAAACTTTTCAGTACCATGTCATGAGACAAGCTGATAAGCTCTTCCTTTGTGCAGTGCTATTTGAAAGTTAAACGCTGCCTTTATTTTAATTCTGGAGAAGGTGCAGACATTAGATTTAGAACATGTTGTCTTCATTGTCCAAATCCTCTATATAGGTAACGCGTTTTTCGGGCCGAGCTGTCTGGGAACGAGCTGGTGCAGCACTGACAACCTGGGTGAATATGGCAAGAGCCTGAGATGTAGGGTGAATGAATCCCCAAATTATTTGTGGAATTCCCAGTGAGACAATGGCACTGTATACCAGTATTAAAAATTGTGGGTGCACATAACCCCCATATATTCTTTGAATTCCCAGTCAGACAATGGCACTGTATAGCAGTATTAAAAATTGTGGGTGCACATAACCCCCATATATTCTTTGAATTCCCAGTCAGACAATGGCACTGTATACCAGTATTAAAAATTGTGGGTGCACATAACCCCCATATATTCTTTGAATTCCCAGTGAGACAATGGAACTGTATAGCAGTAGCAAAAATTGTGGGTGCACGTCACCCCAATATATTCTTTGAATTCCCAGTTAGACAATGGCACTGTATACCAGTAGTAAAAATTGTGGGTGCACATAACCCCCATATATTCTTTGAATTCCCAGTCAGACAATGGCACTGTATACCAGTATTAAAAATTGTGGGTGCACATAACCCCCATATATTCTTTGAATTCCCAGTCAGACAATGGCACTGTATACCAGTATTAAAAATTGTGGGTGCACATAACCCCCATATATTCTTTGAATTCCCAGTCAGACAATGGCACTGTATACCAGTATTAAAAATTGTGGGTGCACATAACCCCCATATATTCTTTGAATTCCCAGTCAGACAATGGCACTGTATACCAGTAGTAAAAATTGTGGGTGCACATAACCCCCATATATTCTTTGAATTCCCAGTCAGACAATGGAACTGTATAGCAGTAGCAAAAATTGTGGGTGCACGTCACCCCAATATATTCTTTGAATTCCCAGTTAGACAATGGCACTGTATACCAGTAGTAAAAATTGTGGGTGCACATAACCCCCATATATTCTTTGAATTCCCAGTCAGACAATGGCACTGTATACCAGTATTAAAAATTGTGGGTGCACATAACCCCCATATATTCTTTGAATTCCCAGTCAGACAATGGCACTGTATACCAGTATTAAAAATTGTGGGTGCACATAACCCCCATATATTCTTTGAATTCCCAGTCAGACAATGGCACTGTATACCAGTATTAAAAATTGTGGGTGCACATAACCCCCATATATTCTTTGAATTCCCAGTCAGACAATGGCACTGTATACCAGTATTAAAAATTGTGGGTGCACATAACCCCCATATATTCTTTGAATTCCCAGTGAGACAATGGAACTGTATAGCAGTAGCAAAAATTGTGGGTGCACGTCACCCCAATATATTCTTTGAATTCCCAGTTAGACAATGGCACTGTATACCAGTAGTAAAAATTGTGGGTGCACATAACCCCCATATATTCTTTGAATTCCCAGTCAGACAATGGCACTGTATACCAGTATTAAAAATTGTGGGTGCACATAACCCCCATATATTCTTTGAATTCCCAGTCAGACAATGGCACTGTATACCAGTATTAAAAATTGTGGGTGCACGTAACCCCCATATATTCTTTGAATTCCCAGTCAGACAATGGCACTGTATACCAGTATTAAAAATTGTGGGTGCACATAACCCCCATATATTCTTTGAATTCCCAGTCAGACAATGGCACTGTATACCAGTATTAAAAATTGTGGGTGCACGTAACCCCCATATATTCTTTGAATTCCCAGTCAGACAATGGCACTATATACCAGTATTAAAAATTGTGGGTGCACATAACCCCCATATATTCTTTGAATTCCCAGTCAGACAATGGCACTGTATACCAGTATTAAAAATTGTGGGTGCACATAACCCCCATATATTCTTTGAATTCCCAGTGAGACAATGGAACTGTATAGCAGTAGCAAAAATTGTGGGTGCACGTCACCCCAATATATTCTTTGAATTCCCAGTTAGACAATGGCACTGTATACCAGTAGTAAAAATTGTGGGTGCACATAACCCCCATATATTCTTTGAATTCCCAGTCAGACAATGGCACTGTATACCAGTATTAAAAATTGTGGGTGCACATAACCCCCATATATTCTTTGAATTCCCAGTCAGACAATGGCACTGTATACCAGTATTAAAAATTGTGGGTGCACATAACCCCCATATATTCTTTGAATTCCCAGTGAGACAATGGAACTGTATAGCAGTAGCAAAAATTGTGGGTGCACGTCACCCCAATATATTCTTTGAATTCCCAGTTAGACAATGGCACTGTATACCAGTAGTAAAAATTGTGGGTGCACATAACCCCCATATATTCTTTGAATTCCCAGTCAGACAATGGCACTGTATACCAGTATTAAAAATTGTGGGTGCACATAACCCCCATATATTCTTTGAATTCCCAGTCAGACAATGGCACTGTATACCAGTATTAAAAATTGTGGGTGCACATAACCCCCATATATTCTTTGAATTCCCAGTCAGACAATGGAACTGTATAGCAGTAGCAAAAATTGTGGGTGCACGTCACCCCAATATATTCTTTGAATTCCCAGTCAGACAATGGCACTGTATACCAGTAGTAAAAATTGTGGGTGCACATAACCCCCATATATTCTTTGAATTCCCAGTCAGACAATGGCACTGTATAGCAGTATTAAAAATTGTGGGTGCACGTAACCCCCATATATTCTTTGAATTCCCAGTCAGACAATGGCACTGTATACCAGTATTAAAAATTGTGGGTGCACGTAACCCCCATATATTCTTTGAATTCCCAGTCAGACAATGGCACTATATACCAGTATTAAAAATTGTGGGTGCACATAACCCCCATATATTCTTTGAATTCCCAGTGAGACAATGGCACTGTATACCAGTAGCAAAAATTGTGGGTGTATATAGCCCCAATTCTATTGCTAGGGGACTTGCAGGGTATTTCTGAGGTGAAGGTGGGGGGGCACACCGTTGGAACGGGGATTTGGGGTGTATATATGGGGTATACGGGAATACACTGTCAGTGTGTTCCATTCAGGATCCTGGGAAAGCTGGGTTGCGGCGATTGAGCCCGTCAGTGCCACGTTACACTGACAAGCTTCTCCCTGGAATTGAAGTTATATGCAAGCCCAATATATTCTTTGAATTCCCAGTGAGACAATGGCACTATATGGCAGTAGCAAAAATAGTGGGTGTATATAGCCCCAATTCTATTGCTAGGGGACTTGCAGGGTATTTCTGGGGTGAAGGTGGGGGGGCACACCCTTGGAACGGGTATCGGGGGTATATATCGGGTATACGGGAATACACTGACAGTGTATTCCATTCAGGATCCTGGGAAAGCTGGGTTGCGGCGATTGAGCCCGTCAGTGCCACGTTACACTGACAAGCTTCTCCCTGGAATTTAGCTCTTATAAGAGCTGTTGGTTGTCTTCTCCTTCCTATCCTAGCCTGTCCCTGCCTACCCAGAATCTAACCCCTAGCTAACTGGACGGAAACCTCCGTCCTCGGTGAATTGCAAGCTCAGAATGACGCGAAGCTGGGCGGCGCTGTTCTTTTAAATTAGAGGTCACATGTTTTCGGCAGCCAATGGGTTTTGCCTACTTTTTTCAACGTCACCGGTGTCGTAGTTCCTGTCCCACCTACCCTGCGCTGTTATTGGAGCAAAAAAGGCGCCAGGGAAGGTGGGAGGGGAATCGAGTAATGGCGCACTTTACCACGCGGTGTTCGATTCGATTCGAACATGCCGAACAGCCTAATATCCGATCGAACATGAGTTCGATAGAACACTGTTCGCTCATCTCTAATCCTGAAGTCTTCCTTCTTTCTTTCTTCTCTTCCTTAGCTGCTATGGACTCCTAGTATATCTTCTCTTCTCAGCATATGGGTGTCTACTTCCGTAATATATTACTGTGTATTATCCCTGTATCTGTATTACTATGCTGCTGTAACATACTGAAATTTCCCCACTGTGGGACTATTAAAGGATTATCTTATCTTATCTTAAACAGGGAAGGGTCCACAGCACTTGCACAAGTGCTATGATCCCTTTCAAGCAACTGATCAGTTGGGGTCCTGGGTGTCGGATCACCACTAGAGATGAGCGAACAGTAAAATGTTCGAGGTTCAATATTCGTTTCGAGTAGCCCCTCAATATTCAACTACTCGAATCGAATATCGAACCCTATGGGGGGAAAATGCTCGTTTCAGGGGTAGGCAACATTCAATCAAATTATACTTACCAATTCCACGAGTGAGGGTTGGGCTGGATCCTCCGAGAAGTCTTCTCCTTGCAGCGTCCCCGCGACATCTTCCGGCTCTGAATTCACTCTGCCAGGCATCGGGCCTGGGCAGAGCCGACTGCGCATGTCCCCACTACAAGCGAACATGCGCAGTTGGCTCTGCCCAGGCCCGATGCCTGGCAGAGTGAATTCAGAGCCGGAAGACGCCGCGGGGAATCTGCACGGAGAAGACTTCTAAAGGTAGGAGAAGAACCAGCGTTGATTGGCCGACTGTATAGCATTCAGCCAATCAATGCTGGCTCTGCATCGAACTTTTCCATTCGAATAGCAAGTGGTACTCGATCGAGTACAAGTATTTCGAATACCGTAGTATTCGATCGAATACTACTCACTCATCTCTAATCAACACTGATCTTTTTTTCTTTTCTTTTTTTTTTAATTGTAAAAGGAGACAAGTCAATGCTGTAAGAAGTGGTCATGGCATTCCAGGTGGAAAAGATTGGAAATATGAATGATTGCAGTTAGAGATGTCACCTGTATGTTGCAAAATTTTTCCTGTTCCGTATTCACCTAAGTTGCCTGCAGAGCTTGTATTTACCACTATATGGTTACTGTATAGTGATAGTGTTAATATCTCTGAGTCGGCGGCCCACTTTGGATGTGTTTTCCCCTCCCTCATCCCTTGTTGAACCCCTAGCTATGCCTCTGCTACGACCTGATACTTTGTACTCACATCAGAGGGGGAAGTTCCCCTATAAAGGCTTTGAGGATTTCACCTGCCTTTAGATCTTTCTCCTGGAACTCTGTGTTTCATTTCATATAAAAAGCCTGACTGTACCTGAAGGACAATGTATGGAGCCTAGCATGTGTCTGAGACCTAGAGGAGCTCAGCACAAACCTTTGTGAGTACTGAGCAATCTCTGAATGTTACCTCAGGACCGCTGCTCTCACACTAAGGCTGAGTGCACACAGTGTTTTTTTTACCGGAAACTGAGGCAGAGGCCACCTCAGTTTCCGGACCAAAAAACGGGTAGCTACGACTTGATGCCGCTGCGACTGGATTAAGCCCAATGAATGCGCCTAGTCGGGAGGAGGGAGTGTCTTAGAAGAATGAGCATGTCGGTACTTTTTATGGGAACCAGAACAAACGGCTCCCGGAAAAAAGAACTGAGCGGCTCCCATTGATTTCAATGGGAGATGTCTTTTTGGTCAGGATTTTGCGGTGAATTCGGCCTCAAAATCCTGACCAAGAAACTACGTGTGAACTCAGCCTAAGAAGGTTGTTGAAGATTAAGGGTAAGTTTGCACGGGTAGCCACAACTGAATGCCGGTGCACTGCATCAGCATCCAGTTGTGTACTCTGCTCCGGATTAGGCCCAATGAATGGGCCTAGCTGGGAGGAGGGAGTGTCTTCAGGCCGAATCACGAGGCGAAACATCTTGAAGAATGAGAATCTTGCTGCTTTTTCCTGGAGCCGTAACAAGCCGGCTTCCTGTGTGAAGGGGCCGCTATGGGACATCATACTGTGTGGAAAATTATACTATGTGGAGAGGTTATTATGGGACATCATACTGTGTAGAGGGGCTGCTATGGAGCATTATACTGTGTAGAGGGGTCATAATGGGACATTATACTGTGTGGAGGGGTCACTATGACGCATTTTACAGTGTGGAAGGATGGCAATAGACATTATGCTGTGTCAAAGGACCACTATGGGACATTATACTGTGTGGAACGGCCATTATAGGACAATATACTATTTTGAGGGACCACTATGAGATATTATACTATGTGAATGGGCCACTATGGGACATTATACTGTATCTAGAGGCCAGATTGTGACATAATACTATGTAGAGGGGTCGCTATAGAACATTATACAGTGTAAAGGGGCTGCTATGGGATATTATACTTTGTGAAGAGGTTACTATGGGATATTTTTCTGTGTAGAAGGGCAATTGTGGGACATTATTTTGTGTGAAGGGACATCTATGGGACATTATACTGTTTGAAGGGGCCACTATGAGACATTTTACAATGTGGAGGGTCCGCTATGGATGATTTTATTGTGTGCAATGACCACTATTGGAAATTATATTGTTTGGTGAGGACACTATGGAACATTATACTGTGCTGAGCAGCCACTGTGAGACATTATACTGTGTGCAGGGGCCACTATGTGGCATATTACTGTGTGGAGTGGCCACTATGGGTCATTATACTGTGTGTAGGGGACGCTATAGAGCATTATACTGTGGGAAGGGGCCACTGTGAGACATTATACTGTGGGAAGGGGCCACTATGTGGCATATTACTGTGTGGAGTGGCCACTATGGATCATTATACTGTGTGTAGGGGCTGCTATAGAGCATTATACTGTGTGAAAAAGCCACTAATGGATATTATATTATGTGCAGTGGCCATTTTATAGTGTGTGTGTGTATGGGGGGGGGGCATCTATGGTACATTAAACTGTGTTCTGTGGCTTGCAGATCATGAGATTCTCCCGTTCTCTACTTTCTTCTAATGTATTACATGATTGACCATCTCTAATAATAACCTGTATTACATTATAACCTGTACTGTCCATACCTATGAGATTATTATTAGAGATGAGCGAATACCGTTCGATCTAGTAGATATTCGATCAAATTTTAAGGTATTTGACATATTCGATTCCAATCGAATACCACGCGGTAAACGCAGTAAAAAATTTGTATGCCCTCCCACCTTCCCTGGCGCTTTTTTTGCACCAATAACTGTGCAGGGGAGGTGGGACAAGAAGCAGGAAAACGTAAGCATTGAAAAAAATTTTTGGAAAAAGTTATTGGCTGGCGAAATCAGGTGATCTTGGATTTATAGGAATAGTGTCAGTCATACTCGTGTCAGATGGGTTTTGGTGAGATAGGGAGAGACATTGTATTGAGGGTGAGAGAGAGTTTAGACACTGCTAGGCAGGAAAACATTACAATCAAAAGCTCTTTTCAGAGCTACACTGCAGGAACAGTATACATACACTGCACCTGCTAATTATGTATCAGAATAGCATCAAGGGACGGGGGCGAGCATGTGGACATGGAAATCCAGCTGGGTATCCACTCCACAGTCAAGCTACTGAGAGGGCCTGCCAGCATTGCCCCTCGTCAGAAGCACAAGGGGGCGAGGATATGGACAAGGAAATCCAGCTGGGGATCCAATCCACAGTCCAGGTACTGGAGAGGGGCCGCCAGTATTGCCCCTCGTCAGAAGCACAAGGGGGCGAGGACGAGGACGAGGAAATCCAGCTGGGGATCCAGGCTGCAGTAGCACTACTCCGAATATATACTAGAGAGGGGCAGCCAGCAGTGCCACAACATCAAGCGAGGTGCAGGGTATAGCCCAGACGAGGCCCGAGCACCAAGAACCTATGCTAGGGTGGATAGCAGATATTGTGGACCCGCAACCAGCATGTCCCGTCCACAGTACTGACAAGACACAGTTCCATGTGTCTGTGCCAGCACACAAGTTTCTCGTCCACCTCCAACACCACCACCTTAACAGCAAATAAATAGTTAAAAAAAAAACCATTAATATTTAGGACTCACCCCAAGGGCCTGAAATCTAATTTTTTAGGGGTCACTCCAAGGGCCAAAAACTAAAACTCTGCTGGTAGAAGGCTGAAGTCACCTGAATGGCCTCAATCTCTGCTGGCAGCTCAGCTTAAGGGCCTGTAACTTAATTTGAAAGGGCCAGAAAAGTAATTTTGAAGGTCTCACCCCATCAGACACACATAAACAATGACAGTCAAGGGTGGGGGCTTTTGGATTTTCCATTGCCTATTGTGCCTGCTATATCCCTTTGTGTTTCTGTCCATACTATTGTGGAGGAAAGAAGGTTTCCAAGTATTTTTCCACTTTCATAGAGGTTCTATTGAGTGTGGAAAGTGTCTAGTTGATAGGTTGTGATATTGGGGTAATACAGTGACTTGGGCTTGTTAGATGCCCCCAGACATGCTTCCCCTGCTGTCCCAGTTGCATTGCAGAGGTGTTGGCATCATTTCTTGGGGTGTCATAGTGGACTTGGTGACTCTCCTGAGTCGAATTGTGGTTTCCCCTGAAACAAGCATTTTTTCCCCATAGACTATAATGGGGTTCGATATTCGGTCGAATATTGAGCGGCTACTCAAAACCAATATCGAGTATTTCACTACTCCCTCATCTCTAATTATTATATTATATATCACATTGTATCATTTACTATCCATACAGTATGTATGAGTTTAGTATATATCACTGTGTATTATCCTCTGTATTGGCCGGATGTATGTGTTTTATGTTATTATGGATTAGTATACATTATAAGCATTATTGTCCAGCCTTCTGAGTTTATTATATTATGTACAATAGCAGTGTCCAGTGTCCAGACCTGACTTTATTCTATTATTCCCAGTATTAGACATGACACAGTATAACCAGATGACAGGTCAGAGCTGCAGTCACAGCCGTCACACTCCGCTCCCCCTCCCTCACTACATGGATAAATCTGTAATACATCTCCTGGATACATAATTATACAGGAGCCACAAAGAATCACAGTCTATAGTAATAATGGCTGAGGTGAGAGGAGCGGCCCCCTCCTCACATGTCAGTGTCACACAGTATAGAATTCCCCCGACATATGCCGCCATTCACTATCATAATTACAGGGCAGGAGCCGTATTGTGGATGAGATCAGGACTCCGGAGAACAAGGAGAAACTTTTACTTATTTACAGCTCAGAAACTTTCTGCTCTCTCTAGTGGGAATTTAGACGCTGAGTCTTTTCTTATCCGTCTGTTACATGAGAGAAAGTGATTGTAAAACCTTCTCCATCATAAATCAGTGAAATAAATGTCATTGTATAAGGTCAATGGATTGTGTTATGTATAGTATGGAGTGATATATACACCCAGGGTCATTGTAGAGGTCTATAGAAGGTCACTATATAGTGTTATGTGTGCTATGGGGTAATATATACACCCAGGGTCATTGTAGAGGTCTATAGAAGGTCACTATATAGTGTTATGTGTAGTATGGGGTAATATATACACCAGGGTCATTGTAGAGGTCTATAGAAGGTCACTATATAGTGTTATGTGTGCTATGGGGTAATATACACCAGGGTCATTGTAGAGGTCTATAGAAGGTCACTATATAGTGTTATGTGTAGTATGGGGTAATATATACACCAGGGTCATTGTAGAGGTCTATAGAAGGTCACTATATAGTGTTATGTGTAGTATGGGGTAATATATACACCAGGGTCATTGTAGAGGTCTATAGAAGGTCACTATATAGTGTTATGTGTGCTATGGGGTAATATACACCAGGGTCATTGTAGAGGTCTATAGAAGGTCACTATATAGTGTTATGTGTAGTATGGGGTAATATATACACCAGGGTCATTGTAGAGGTATATAGAAGGTCACTATATAGTGTTATGTGTGCTATGGGGTAATATATACACCCAGGGTCATTATATAAGTCTATGGAAAGTCACTATATAGTGTTATGTGTAGTATGGGGTAATATATACACCAGGGTCATTGTAGGGGTCTATAGAAGGTCAATACAATACAATATAAAGAAGCTTTATTGGCACATCTGAATAGGTAGGCCAAAGCAAGTAACATATTTTTCAGACTATAAGATGTACTTTTTCCCAAAAAAATTTGGGGGAAAAAGAAGGGTGCGTCTTATAGTCCGAATGTGGCTGCAATACAGACCCGGCATCTGCTGTAATAGAAAGGCGGATGCTGGGGAGGGTTAGATGGGGCAGGAGTGTAGCGATGTCGCAGGCCCCGGCACCTGTGCTGGTGTCTAACCCTCCCCGGCATACGCCTTTCTATTACAGCGGATGTCGGGTCTGTATTAGCAGCACCCTTCCCCCCAAAGTGTAAACTACCCCCCCGGGGCCGGTCCCCACCGGACCCATACCTATAAGGTTGCAGGCCGGGTCCTGCGTGGCGATATCGTAGGAGCCGACCTGTTCCACTAACAGCCGGGAGCCTACTAAAGGCTCCCAGGCCTTTCACTGCTATATTAATATTGCGGCTAGTCTATGACCAGCCATAATAGTAATATACAGAATGTCCCATAGACGGCAATGCAGTTGTATTGCCGTCTATGGGACTTGCAATCAAATGACTGCAGGCTCAAGCCCCCCCAGGGTGGGGAGGGGGGGGTCAATAAAATAGTAAAGAAAAAAAAAAAACTTTAAAAATATATAATAAAAATGAAATAAATAAAAGTTCTAAATCACCTCCTTTCCCTAGAATATATATAAAAGTAGAAAATCGTATGTCAAACACATACACATTAGGTATCCCTGTGTCCGAAAATGCCCGGTCTACTAATAGTTTTCCTGTAAGGTGAACGTCAAAATCAAAAATGCTAAACCACCGGGTTTTCTTTTTAATAAAAGGTGATCTAAGCAATAGACATTCCCCAAAATGGTATAACTAAAGAGTACATCTATCCCCGCAAAAAAATGCTCTATGCGTCCCCGTACAGCTGCAGGGTCACCTGTCAATGTGGCCTTGCAGCTGTTGCAAAACTACAACTCCCATATATTAAATATTTTACCATTTTTTGCTTCAAATTTTTTCCCCCTATTTTCCTTCTCTAAAACCTGGGTGCGTCTTATAGTCTGAAAAATACGGTAGATTGGTTAGGGAGGGGTGGGGGAAGGGGTGGTAGCAGGCGTGGAGTAGGCAAAAGGGTGGGAGGGTGGGTGGTTTGGGGTAAAATGGTCCTTGGAGTGTCATTGTTCTCCTCGTTTGGTGGCAGGTGGACAATGGACATGTGGTGGGTATGGGCAGCGTAGGGTGGGTAGGTGATTTGGTGTATAATGTAACCCCCTCACAGGAGTTACTAATGGTTATTTGGCCATATAAGTGCCTTACATGTTATGATAGTTTGTATATGTTGCCATGTTTATTCTGTATTCATTTGTGTAATGTTGTTAAGCTGTTGTTCTTTGGTTTCACTTGTCCTAGTGAGCTGTGGTCTCCATAGCAACACACACTATGGTGGGAGGATCTGTAGTTGGAACAGGAAATAGTCATAGCAGGGAGAGGAAGTAGTATTCTGTAAGCAGCCAGGGAAGGAGAAGGAGGGAGAAGTGTGGCAGTGGCCATCTTGTGTTTCAGACACTGGGTGCTGTGAGGATTGCCACAGCAGCAGCAGGGCAGAGAAGCTGTGACAGCGCCCCCATCAGTAAGAGGACAGGATTATATCAGGCTAAGCAGAGCTATAACCCTGGTAGCCTGCACCTACCTCTACAAGGTAAATGAGCCCCTGCAGTAAACTAGAATCTGGACCTGCAGACAACTTAGACTCTCTGCTAATACATGGGAAGGTGTCAGCCAGCTACAAGCCACTGTGCCACAGCTCACTGCTACAGGACAAGTGACCAGCAGATGCCTGTTACAATAAAGAGGTGAGGACTTCTACTGATCCTGGCCTGGACATTGCCTTCCTTGCAGCTAAGTTGGAGGGGAGCACTAACACCAACCCACCATCACAGCCCAGGGACCAGCGGGTGTCTCATAACTCCAACTGACGTCACATCTATCTGACTCTGCCCATTACCCTGTGCACCTCTCCTGGGAGTTCTGGTGCCTATAAGGTCACCGTGACAGTCCAGCTTCCTACACAGTTCTCATGGGGTGATTGCATTATATTATAGTTCTTGGGGTCTCATCTTCCCCTCATTTGGTGGTAGGTGGGCACATATTGGGCAGCGATCTCCACAGTGGACTCGTCTTCTCCTAGTAGTATGTAGAGTTTCCTCTTCTTGTCTGCTGATGTGAAGTCTGGGATGTAGGCTGAGAGCCTTTGGTAGTAGGAGGCACTGAGGGATGAGTATTTGGTGGAGTATAGCAGGAAATGGGCCTTGTCTTCTACTGTAGGGCCCCTTGGTCACAGCGTTGGCACAGTCTGCTCTCCCGTGGCTTGTACGTCTGCCTGTGACTCCCTGTTTCTATCTCTAGGCTGTGGACACTTAGTCTGCACCGGCATAGGGTCTGTCTGTGTTTGGTAAGTTTTTTGGAGTTATTTATTTTGTTTCTCCATTCTTTGATGTACTGCTCTTTCTCTCTATGGCCCCCTTTATTTTGGCCTTGATCATTGCTTGTTGGTGGTTTTGGTTTGGCGGTTGGCTGTCGTTTTGTAGGACAATGCAGGGCTTGGTCAGGGATTTGTGGCTTAGCAATGCTTGGTGGTGGTAGGAGTCAGGGTTACTGCCCTGAATGTGCGCCTGGAATGCTAGTGCCCTCTTCTCTATGGTGAGCCATAGGAGGAGCCTGCCTAGTTCTGGCCGGCATGCTGTGTTGGAGATGCTGCAGTCGACATAGAGCAGGTATTTGAAGAACTCCAGGTGGAAGATCTCTGTTGGGCTAGAGTCCCATTTTGGCTGCCTTGGGTAGGTAGCTGGGCCCCAGACCTCACTGCCATAGAGGAGAATCGGGGTGATGACAGTGTCAAATATGTTCAGCCAGATCCTCACCAGTGGTTTGTGGTGGCACAGTTTCCTTTTGATGGCATAGAAGATTATGCAAGCTTTTCCTTTCCTTTCCTGTATTTCTTTTGTGGTGATTGATGTGCCCAGGGGGTTCTGGAAGTCTTTGATGGCCTCCTCTATATCCCTTAGTTTGGTGGTTATCTGTTGCTGTTTCGGGGTTAGGTCTTCTTCAGGGATGTGTTTGTAGAGGTCCCTGAAGTAGTTGAGCCAGATGTTGACGTTTTGGATGTGGGGGGATTTTTTCTTGGGCTTTGTGCCCATATGGTGCTAAGTCTCCCAGAATGAGCTGTCTTAGAGGGAGTCCATGAGCTGGTCCATTTTGAGAGAGAGGTGCCTCTGTTTCTTCTCTCCGAGGGTTCCTTTTTATCACCTGCACAGATTGTCGTAGGCTTCCCTTGACTCCTTGTTGCTGGGGTTCCTCTTGGTTGGAAGCTGCCCTTAGGAAGTGGCGTAGGGCTCTGCAGTCGCTGTCAACCCATTTGTGAGACTGTTTGTTATTAGGTCTCATCGCTTTGGTTTGTTTTAGGCCTATTAGTTCTGCTGTGGTGTACAGGATGTTCTTGAAGTACTTTACCGCTCTGGTGACTCCTTGTTGGTCTATCTGATAGGGGTTTGTATGGAAGTTTGTGAGCAGTTTCTTGATTTTGGATCAGTTAGCCGCGTTGGTGTATTCCTGGTGGTTAGCGATTTGAAGTGTCATGGCAGGTTGTAGAGGCCAGCCTGGTGGGTTTGTTGCATGGATGGTTGATCAGTGGACCTCATGTACAGTAGGATCTGGTTGTGGTGCTTTTCGAGGGTAACTATGAAGGCCTCTATGTCTGCTGGCTCTGCATCTGTGATGCCATAGTCCGCCACACTGTTGCCCACTTGTGAGTTTAGTGTGAAGCGTCCTGTGGAGTCCCCTCTGTATATAGTCCCAGGCTCCGGCACAGGTTCAGCAGTTGCTTCCAGCTCTTGTTGACGATTCTGTCATAGCTATCTCTTTTCCTTTATGGGTTCTAGTTGGTGAATCTCGCCTCTGGGGATATGCGAGTTTCCATCGGAGGACAGATAGTCCTGCTCTGTGCCCGTCCTGGCGTTGAGGTCGCCTCAGATCAGCACTCTGCCTCAAGACTGGAATCCGACTCAAAATCCTCACCAAAAAAATGGCTCCCATTGAAGTCAATGAGAGCCGGTCATTTCTTTTATTCATGAGCAGTCTATTCCGGGTCCTGGAAAAAAGAAGCAACTTGCTCATTCTTCAGGTGGAAGCCGCAGCCGGTTCAGCCACAGAAGTCCGCCTGAAGACACTCCCTCCTGACTAAGCCCATTCATTTGGACCTAATCTGGAGCAGAGTGCCACGACTGGATGCTGGTGCACTGCAGCGGTATCCCGTCGCAGCTACCATTTTTGGACCAGAATCTGTGTGAACCCGACCTAAGGCTGAGATCACATGGAGTTTCTTGGTCAGGAATCCATCTCAAAATTAGCCTCCAAAAAAGCCTATCAATAGAAGTCTATTGGGAGGCTTTGTTTGGAGGCTGATTTTGAGACGGATTGCTGACCAAATTCCTGACCAAAAAATTCTGTGTTAACTTAGCCTTTGGCCGTGTTCACACAGGGTATTTTCTACTAGAATTTGACATGGAGGCTGCCTCAGATTACAGTTTAAAAAACGGATAGCTGCGACTGGATGCCGGTGCAGTGCACCAGTCGCGGCACTCTGCTCTGGATTAGGCCCAAATAAATGGGCTTAGTCGGGAGGGAGTGTCTTCAGACGGACGTCTGCGGCTGAACCAGCTGCGGAGTGGGGGTGTAGTTGGCGTAAGATGGTCTTTCTGTGGTGTACATTCCCAGCCACACTTATCTCATACATTACAGTAAGGACAGTGCAAGGTGAGAGTATAAGGAGAAGAAAACTAAACGTCCCATCACATCCATGAGTTATGATACACAATGTTATTAATAATAATATTAGAGATGAGTGAAGTTTTGAAAAATTCGATTCAGCCGCTTCTCCGAATTTCCCAAAAAGATTTGATTCTTTCAAAATTGATTCATGGCTAATAATGTTAAAGAACAGCTATTTCCTGGCTGCAGAGAGACTTTATGGTAGTGTAAAACACTGTGCCTTGCAGTAACACACATGGAGAGTCTGCTGTGGTAGTGAAACAATACAGTGAGTCAGTATGATACACACGACAGGGGTCGCTCTTAGAACCGCTGCACACCTCACTTATTTGGCCACAATGGCAAAGTGTGGAGGTTGCAGCAGCCTTATGAAGCCATAGAGTGACCCAGTGGCAGAGTGTGGTGAGGCAGCTTCGATCATTTAATCTGTTACATTAAGCATTAGTGAGTGGAAATCCTGGCTGATCCACACCTGATTCATCTTCACAAAGGTGAGTTTCTCCAAATTTTGGGTGGACAGGAGAGTTCTCCTTGTGGTAACTATGGCCCACTCTGCACTAAACGCCCACTCTGATGCCACACTACTGGCCAGGCAGGACAGCTTTTCCAAGGCAAACTCAGCTGCGGCCACAAATCCAGTTTGGCCGCCCAGATGTCCAGCGGATGTTCCATGATGGGGGGAAGGGTATATTCTAAGTATGCCACCACCTGCTGGTTCAAGTTCTGCTCTGTGTCTAGCTGCTAATGAGCAGCTTCTTCACTATGTGGGCGAAGAAAGCTGCTCATCAGCTACTCTAGGCTCAGGCTGCTGCTAATGGAGCTGATACTGCTCCTTCCACCCCACCCATCCCACAGCTGCCATGCCAGTGCAAGTTGAGCGCTCAGGACTCTCCGGTAGGACATGCGAGAGGATGGATGATGGTGCAGATAGGTAGCAGCCAACTTGCTATATAGCATGTCTCTATAGTAGTTCAGTTTGTCCTCCCTCTCATTTTTTCCCAGTAGCGAAGGTCTAGCATTGTGGATAGCCAGTAGTCATCCCAATCGCAATTAATCACATCGTCATCAAATAATGTCTGCAGGTCACTGATGTCCTTCTCAACAGTCTCTAAGCCAGGAGCCTGACTACTCACAACATCAGCTCTCCGGAGAAAGTAGTGGATGTCTCCTCCAGATCTTAGCTGGGCACTAGCTACTGACTGTCCAGTAGTAGCTCATCCTCACAGTATAGTGGATATGAACCCACTGCATAGAGTAATTCTCTAGCTGAAGGAACAAGAAAGGACAGAAGCAGGTTCAGGACAGCTGAGGGCACAGGGCCTGCTCCCGGACAATGCTAACTAAGGTTTGTGTCTGACTAACCCACCGACTCTTGGCTGGGGGTGTCTGATGTGACTTGGGATGAAGTGGATGAGTCAACCAGTCTACAACTGTTGAGACACGATCGCAACTTGATACTGGGAGCTCAGTCCACTGTAAGTGACCCCTGCTGCCGCGCTCCTTACTCTGCTGTGAACTGTGTCTGTGCCAGAAACATTTAGGCTTGTGGCCCTCCCCTGTGCATGGCCTGTCACTACTACTATCTGACATACTAAAATTGTGTACTCTGAACACAATGGCTAATTTGACCCTTATTTGTTATCTCACTAACAAACACCTTTAAAATAAGAGTGAGAATAACTGGTAACTGTAGAGATTAGTGGCTAAGAATTATTGATATTTGCCACAACTGTATTGAGAAATAGCCTGTAATTGTATACTCTGCACCCAATGGTTAATAAGACCCTAATTTATTTCTCCACCATTAAGCGCCTTTAGGCCAAGGCCCCACGTTGCAGAAATGCTGCTTTTTTTGTTGCAGATTTTGTTGCGATTTTTTGAGCCAAAGCCAAGAATGGCTCTAAGTGGAATGGGAGATACATATAAAGTCATTATACTTCAACCTTCTGCTCAATCCTGGCTTTGGCTCAAAAAACGCAAAAAAAATCTGCAACAAAATAAGCTGCGTTTCCGCAATGTGGGACCTTAGCATGAGAACAGATGAGTATATATATGAGTGGACAACAATTCACAGGTTATTTTTGCTTCAGCTCCCTGTGTCTGTCATAGCATAGATCTACTGTGCACATGGAGGTCTATGATGGACACAGGGAGCTTCAGAGCCTGCAGTATATAGATCACTACTTAGATGATGGAAGACCTTGTAGTGACATCATCACAGGGACAAGCCAATCACAGAGCAGTTGTGACATCATCACAGGTCCTTTTTCAGAAGCAAGGATGAGATCCTGGCACAGTTTTTTTTTTTATTTGCTGTTTGGACACATAGTATGAATAGGCTCAGAAAATAACTGATGTGATAACAGATGGACTTTGCAATCTGTCACAGTATGTTAGTGTCCAGCTAGCACAGAAAGACAAAAAGATGTTGGTGGTCACTTTAGGGGTTTTTTTTTGTTAACATTTTGTAGCTGATACTTTTTTTCCTGCTTGCACCATATACAGTTGGGCCAGAGGCACACGTGATGTTGCAGATGGATGGCCTGATCAGCCACTGAGGGAGAATGGTGGATGAGCAAGACTTATAGGAGGGTTCAGGAGGGTTCTGATGGGTACTCGGGCACTGGGTGGGTGCTGTTTTTGTACTGTGTCACGTCTGATTTTCTAGGGGTCCATCTCTGATCACTTCACAACAGCTAATGAAGTGATCAGAACGATAGACACCACCAAAATACTCCCACTGCAGCATCAGAGCACTGTCATTGGTCATCCCATACCAGACGACCACTCTCAGTAACTGCTGACCAGAAACTACTGTTATCGGACCCTGATGATCTTCCCCTGTTGCTAAACTCACTCTGTCAGCTGTTTGCAATGATCAGTTTCTAGTTCTCTTGTCCCGGTGTCTGTTCAACTCCATTATATACATGTACGTCGGGATGTGGTAAATAACCACATTCTCTGACATACATGTATGTGAAAATGCGTTAAAGGGTTAACGGGGAGACAATGAATTTAGCATGCTATAATGCACATTTAAGCGGAACATAATACCGCACCAATGATTTATAAACTGGTAATATTACATCCCTATACCACTCTTAATACATAATAATATCCTACTGGCCTTAGAAACAGCTGATTGATATTGTGCTGTTATTCAATCTATGATCTACAAGTACATCCAGGTTCTTCTCCACCAGTGACTCCCCCAACTTTACTTCCCCTAGGACATATGAAGATGCAGGTTATTATATATATATATATATATATATATATATATATATATATATATATATATATATATATATATATATAAATACAGACTATAAAACCCCCAGAATAATTAGGATATACCACCATCTGTTAGAAACCTCCCTCAGTAAGAGCCAAGTAAAGTGGAAGAGTTCTATCTAAAGATCTTACATTTTGTCCCACCAAATGAATTCAAGGGGTTCAGCTTTGCAGTGATGTGAAGCCCTTACATGGACACCATTCTCTATCAGGCTGATTCCAGATGGCTTCAAACTCCCAACCCCCCAACTCTTCACCCCTATAACCACAGTTTTATAGCCTTGTCTTATGCCTTATATCACCTCATGAACTATGACTTTGTGTAGTATCTTGCTAATGTGTTGTGTTCTCAGTCACTCATTTAGAAAGCCCAAAGAAGGAGCCGTGTACTTGCAAATGTAATTTTTATTTTTTTTTGTTAACCAATAAATGTGTCATAACTACAATATTTTTGCCTTTTTGATAGACAGCTATCAAATATTCCATGTTTTTTGCTTTTTTTTTGCTTTTTTTTTCAGGCTAGCACATTACTATACTATTTTTCCCTATGAAAGGATTTATTATAACTGTTTCTCATTATATCCTCAATTTTGCAATTACTTCTATGGTAACAATTAGAGATAATCAAAAAGATTTGTCATTAATAAAATGTGTTCCAACTTTCAGATTTTTGTGAATCCGAAACATTTGGGATTCATTTGTATAAATCACCCAAAATGGCTGCCAACAAACCCTGATCATTTTTGTAGAGGGGTTTTTTTTTTTTTTTTTTTTTAAATCTGAGTATAAAAATGCTACAGTGTAATGTTAACAATGACTGCCACATGTTTACACATAGTCATATACAGTATATTTCAGTCACTTTGAGATCACTAATAGTTTATTGGTATTAAAGATATTGGATACAGTCCAGAGAGACCTCAGAATATAAAATATCTTAGTATACACAATAAATCAAGACCTGTGATTGGGACCCTGGGTGGTGACAAGCAGATTTGACACAATACAAATATGTGCACAAACCTGAAACAAAACAAATCTTCAGAGGTTCATCCATCCTTAGACATTATATATAGAGATGAGCGAACAGTGAAATATTCGATATTTGTTATTCGTTTCGAATAGCCCCTCAATATTCGACTATTCAATCAAATATCGAACCCCATTATAGTCTATGGGGAAAAATGCTTTATTTCAGGGGATCCCACCATTCGACTCAGGAGGGTCACCAAGTCCACTATGACACCTCAGCAAATGATGCCAACACCCTGGAAAGCATCTAATCCGTGCATTACCCCACTATCACAGCCTATCAACTACACACTTTCCACACTAAAAAAAACATGAAGTGGCATCTGATGTCCCTGTCCCACACGAGACTTGAGGGTGCACTTCAGTGCATCCCATTGCTTCAGCACGGATGGTGTGAAGGGGAGTGGAAAATGGATGAAATGGAGAGTGACCCTTACAGTTGGGGGCAGCGAAGTCATGCCAAGTAACACACTGGCACACATGGCTGACTTCATGTTAGGTTGCTTTTCAAGAGACAAAGGCATAGTTCACATCATGGAGAGCAAACAATACTGGATTGAACAAAAAATTGGATTGAGCTGATATATCCTGACTGAATTGCTTTGTATCACACTTAGCTTTTGGGGGGTAGACCCTTAAACATTGGATTGAGCTTGTATAGCTTGACTGAATTGCTTTGTCTCCCACTTAGCTTTGGAGGGTACAGCATTAAAAACAGGTTTGACCATGGGGTTATTATTTCCTCAACGATTTGAGGTTACCTTAGTGAATAACCTCTGTTATAGAAGTGTCCATAAGAAGAAAAAACTTGAGCGGCATCAGGTCTGAATTACAGCCTACACCGCCCGTTATAAATTGTGTCCAAATGGAAAAGTCAGGTGCTGGGTGCACCATATACTTTCATTAATCTTGGCTATCACCAACCAGATGGTTCTCTCTGGCTCAAAAATATATATAGAGGAATACAAAAATGCAAAAAGAATAAGCAGGGCACTCACCGAGGTACTTTGTTAAAAATCACAGTCCTTTATTTCATCGTTCTTAAAACAGATTGCAAGGATGAGAGGAGAAGCAACACTTCCAGGCTACGTCCGTTTCGTGCTTGTTGAACAAGCCTGACGAAGTGCTGTGTGCACAAAACTGACGTAGCTTGGAAGTGTTGCTTCTCCTCTCATCCTTGCAATCTGTTTAAGAAGGATGAAATAAAGGACTATGATTTTTAATGAAGTATCTCGGTGAGTGCCCTGCTTATTCTTTCTGCATATAACCGCTGTTATAGCGTGATTGCTATTGACTTTTCAATATTAATACTACACATATATCCATGGAGGGTTTGACTATTGGGGCTGCACAAGTGTTGTTCCATCGCCCTCCAATTGTACATTTACTGTATCATCTGCATCCCCTTGCGATTGTTTGTCAAACGTGTTTTTATTGGATTAATAAACTTTAAGATTTTATGATAAACTAGAGGGAGGACCCGGCTTCGCACGGGTATATTACATTTTATGTTTGTGTAGTGGCCCCATAAGAATTGTCCAATTTTGCACTGATGTATTTTGTATGTGGTTTGTGTGTATGTCCATAAGAGTCATGTGATTATGTGTATCTCATTTTGAATGTCAGTGAAAAACCTGTGATCAGTTGTTATGGATACCTGGAGTAAAGCTGTATCTAATCCTTCCCCGTCTAGTACTGTGTTTAGATGCAAGTATCCAATCCTTGTTGGTGTGGTACTTTGTGCAGATGCACATATCTAATCCTCCCTGTGTGGTATTGTGTGAAGAGGCACGTATCTAATCCTCCAGTAAGTGAAACTGTGTTCAGACGCGTGTATCTAATACTCTGGCGTGTGGTACTGTGTGCAGATGCGCGTATCTAATCCTCCCCCATGTGGAACTGTGTGCTGAGACACGTATCTAATTCTCTGGCATGTGGTACTGTGTGCAGAGGCCTGTATATAATCCTCCAAAGTGTGGTACTGTGTTCAGATGCATGTATCTAATCCTCCCCTGTGTGGTATTCTGTGAAGAGGCGCGTATCTAATCCTATGGCATGTGGAACTGTGTGTAGACGTGCGTATCTAATCCTACAGCATGGGGTACTGTATGCAGACGTGTGTATCTAATTCTATGGCGTGTACAACTGTGTGAAGATGCGTGTATTTATTCCTCTGGCGTGTGGATTTGTAAGCATACGCACGTATCTAATCCTACGGCATGTGGTACTGTGTGCAGACCTGCTTATCTAATCCTCTGGTGTGTGGAACTGTGTGCATATGCACGTATCCAATCCTCTGGCATGTGGTATTGTGTGCAGACGCATGTATCCAATCCCCCGGCGTATGGTACTGTGTGCAGACATGCGTATCTAATCCTCCGGCGTGTGAAACTGTGTGCAGATGCACGTATCTAATACTACGGCATGTGGTACAGTGTGCAGACGTGCGTTTCTAATCCTCCAGCGTATGGAACTGTGTGCAGATGCGCATATCTAATCCTTCCCCGTGTGATACTGTGTGTAGAAACGCGTATCTAATCCTCCGGCGTGTGAAACTGTGTGCAGATGCACGTATCTAATACTACGGCATGTGGTACAGTGTGCAGACGTGCGTTTCTAATCCTCCAGCGTATGGAACTGTGTGCAGATGCGCATATCTAATCCTTCCCCGTGTGATACTGTGTGTAGAAACGCGTATCTAATCCTCTGGCGGTGGTACTATGTGAAGAGATTCATATCTAATCCTCCAGCGTGTTGAACTGTGTCCAGATGTGTGTATCTAATCCTCCCCATGTGGTACTTAGAGTAGACACACGTATCTAATCCTTCAGCGTGTGTAACTGTGTGCAGACGTGCACATCTAACCCTTGGTCATGTGGTACTATGTGCACATGCACATATCTAATCATCCCCTGTGTCGTATTGTGTGAAGAGGCACATATCTAATCCTACGGCATGTGGTACTGTGTGCAGACGCGCGTATCTAATCCTACGGAATTTGGTACTGTGTGCATACGCGCTTATCTAATCCTCTGGCGTGTGGTAGTGTGTGCAGGCGCGCGTATTTAATCCTCTCCTGTGTGGTATTGTGTGAAGAGGCGCGTATCTAATCCTACGGCGTGTGAAACTGTGTGCAGACACACGTATCTGATCCTACGGCATGTGGTACTGTGTGTAGACACCTGTATCTAATCCTATGGCGAGTAAAACTGTGTGAAGACACGTGTATCTAATCCTCCCCTGTGTGGTATTGTGTGAAGAGGCGCATATCTAATCCTACGGCGTGTGGAACTGTGTGTAGACGCGCGTTTCTAATCCTCCCCTGTGTGGTACTGTGTGCAGACGCGCGTATCTAATCCTCCTCTGTGTGGTATTGTGTGAAGAGGCGCGTATCTAATCCTTCAGCATGTAGAACTATGTGTAGACGCACGTATCTAATCCCACTGCTTGTGGTACTGTGTTCAGACGCGTGTATCTAATCCTATGGCATATACAACTGTGTGTAGACGCGTGTATCTAATCCTACGGCATGTGGTACTCTGTGCAGATGTGTGTATCTAATCCTATGGCCTGTACAAATGTGTGCAGATGCGCATATCTAATCCTCTGGAGTGTGGAACTGTGTGTAGACTCACGTATCTAATCCTACGGCATGTGGTACTGTGTGCAGACACGTGTATCTAATCCTACGGCATGTGGTACTGTGTGTAGACGCGTATAACTAATCCTACAGCATGTGGTACTGTGTGCAGACGCGTGTATCTAATCCTATGGCGTGTACAACTGTGTGAAGACGTGTATCTAATCCTCCCCTGTGTGGTATTGTGTGAAGAGGCGCGTATCTAATCCTACAGCGCGTGGAACTGTGTGTAGACGCGCATATCCAATCCCCCGGCATGTGGTACTGTGTGCAGACGCAGGTATCTAATCCTATGGCATGTGGTCCTGTGTGTAGACGCACGTATCTAATCCTCCCCCATGTGGTACTGTGTGCAAACGCACATATCTAATCCTCCCCCGTGTGATACTGTGTGCTGAGACGCGTATCTAATTCTCTGGCTTGTGGTACTGTGTGCAGAGGCATGTATCTAATCATCCAAAGTGTGGTACTGTGTGCACACACACGTATCTAATCCTCCCCTGTGTGATATTGTGTGAAGAGGCGCGTATCTAATCCTTCGGCGTGTGGAACTATGTGTAGATGCGCGTATCTAATCCTACGGCATGTGGTACTGTGTGTAGACGCGCGTATCTAATCCTACGGCATGTGGTACTGTGTGTAGACGCCTGTATCTAATCCTATGGCGTGTACAACTGTGTGAAGACACGTGTATCTAATCCTCCCCTGTGTGGTGTTGTGTGAAGAGGCGCGTATCTAATCCTACGGCGTGTGGAACTGTGTGTAGACGCGCGTATCTAATCCTCCCCTGTGTGGTACTGTGTGCAGACACACGTATCTAATCCTATGGCATGTGGTACTGTGTGTAGATGCGCGTATGTAATCCTACGGAATGTGGTACTGTGTGTAGACGCCTGTATCTAATCCTATGGTGTGTACAACTGTGTGAAGACACGTGTATCTAATCCTCCCCTGTGTGGTATTGTGTGAAGAGGCGCGTATCTAATCCTACGGCGTGTGGAACTGTGTGTAGACGCGCATATCTAATCCTCCCCTGTGTGATACTGTGTGCAGACGCGCGTATCTAATCCTCCCCATGTGATACTGTGTGCTGTGATGCATATCTAATTCTCTGGCTTGTGGTACTGTGTGCAGAGGCGTGTATCTAATCCTCCAAAGTGTGATACTGTGTGCACACACACGTATCTAATCCTCCCCTGTGTGGTATTGTGTGAAGAGGCGCGTATCTAATCCTTCGGCGTGTGGAACTATGTGTAGACGTGCATATCTAATCCTTCTGCTTGTGGTACTGTGTGCAGACGCGCGTATCTAATCCTATGGAGTGTGGAACTGTGTGTAGACGCGTGTATCTAATCCTACGGCATGTGGTACTCTGTGCAGATGTGTGTATCTAATCCTATGGCGTGTACAAATGTGTGCAGTCGCGCGTATCTAATCCTATGGAGTGTGGAACTGTGTGTAGACGCGTGTAACTAATCCTACGGCATGTGGTACTGTGTGCAGACGCGTGTATCTAATCCTATGGCGTGTACAACTGTGTGAAGACATGTGTATCTAATCCTCCCCTGTGTGGTACTGTGTGCAGACGTGCATATCTAATCCTCCCCCGTGTCATACTGTGTGCTGAGATGTGCATGTATCTAATCATCCAGAGTGTGGTACTGTGTGCACACACACGTATCTAATCCTCCCCTGTGTGGTATTGTGTGAAGAGGCGCGTATCTAATCCTTCGGCGTGTGGAACTATGTGTAGATGCGCGTATCTAATCCTACTGCATGTGGTACTGTGTGCAGACGCGTGTATCTAATCCTACTGCATGTGGTACTGTGTGCAGACGCGCGTATCTAATCCTCTGGAGTGTGGAACTGTGTGCAGACGTGTGTATCTAATCCTCTGGCGTGTGATACTGTGTGCTGATCTGTGTATCTAATCCTCTGATGCGTGTATCTCAGTTTGGATATCAGTGTTGTATTGTGCATGTGCAGTGACCGTGTGTATTGCAGTTGGAATATGAGTGAAAGTCTTGCAGGTTTGTATTGGCTAAGGGGGGGGGGCACTGTGTTTGGAATGCTGTATCTCAGCAACGGTACGTCCGAGCGAGTTGGAGTCTCATCTTAAACCTTCCCGGATATCTGTAGTATCTCTGTACCAAATTTGGTGAAGATCGGTCCATTCGTTTGGTTCGCATTAGAGAACAGACAGACAGACAGACAGACAGAAATTCATTTTTATAATATAGAGAGATTATGTATCATGGTATTTCATGATTTCAGCTTTGAGTGTCGGTATGCCAACCCCCCTTTCCTGTAGCAAACATTTAGGTGTAGAATGTGTTATACACTCTCTGTGAATCTGTGTAGGGATTTATGCCGCATTCTGCAGCCCTGAGAGGTTGTATACAAGTGTTACCTTTTGTGCTGCAGACAATGACCTAGCAGTGACTTAGCATTGAGGATTCCAATACTAATCATTTGTATCTAATAATTGTATAATGTAACTCTACTAAATCACTTGGGTAAGTTAAACAGTTCCAAAGTTCTTACCACGTTAAGTGACACTTGTTAGTTTTGAAAACTGGAGCCATGTTCGTAAGGTTTTTTAGACCGGGCCTGTAATGGGTTAAGGGGATATTGACAGATCTCAAAAGGTAACTAGTAGAGATGAGCAAGTAGTATTCGATCGAATACTGCGGTATTCAAAATACTCGTACTCGATCGAATACTAATCGCTATTCGAATGGAAAAATTTCATGCAGAACCAGCATTGATTGGCCGAATGCTATACAGTCGGCCAATTAAAACTGGTCTAAGTCTTCTCCGTGCAGCGTCCTCGCGGCGTCTTCCGGCTCTGAATTCACTTTGCCAGGCATCGGGCCTGGGCAGAGCCGACTGTGCATGCCCGCACTACAAGAAAATGGCCGCTTTGACTGTAAGCAGCCATTTTCTTGTAGTGCAGACATGCTCTACCTGGGCCCAATGCCTGGCAGAGTGAATTCAGAGCTGGAAGATGCCGCAGGGAAGCTGCACGGAGAAGACTTCTCGGAGAATCCAAACTGACCCTCACTCGTGGACTTGGTGAGTGTAATTTGATCGAACGTTGCCTACCCCTGCAACGAGCATTTTCCCCCATAGAGTATAATAGAGTTCGATATTCGATTTGAGTAGTCGAATATTGAGGGGCTACTCGAAACGAATATCAAATGTCGAGAATTTAAGTACTCGCTCATCTCTACTAGTAATATTTTGTACTGAAACAATATCTAGTGTAGAATATCTTCCTGCAATCCTCTAGCTGTCTCCTTTTTTAATATTATTTACACCTGTGACCGATCACGTTTTTTTCTTGCTAAATACATTTTACATCTCAAGTCTAAAATAAAACTTAGAACCTGATATAAAGCCCCATCGTGTCATTGTCACTGCAGTCCTGATCTTTTCATCACGGATGTGTCCCATCATGCCACTGGGCCCAGAAGGAAGACTCTTTACCACCTCCTTTATCTTCTGTTCCCTTGTCTGTTATCTTCTACTGAAGTTCTGCTGGTTACTTGTCTTGTGCCTGATGTTCTGCTCTGCGCAGTCACAGACCTCAGCCCCGGGATGTCGTCTCACCATGATGGATTATACATTTGAGTATAAATATTCTCAAGATGGAGACATTATTATAGGAGGGATCTTCTCTGTCCATTCATGGACACAGCCATGGAGGTATACAGGGGAAATGTTCTCCAGAGTGTTTTGTACATTGTAAGTATGAGACCATATAATATAGCGTCACATAAAAGCTGCACTATAGGATATGATGACATTAAAACATTTTTGGTTTTTATTTACTTTCTATTAGTAATTATTCATCAGAACAATTTCTCATTGATTTCTGTTGATTTGATCCATTTGATAATATATGAAACCCCTTATATTGTCATGTGTCTCTACCTCTTACTGTAAATTCTACCTTTTGTTTTTGAGCATATATTACTTTAATACGTAAAGTAATTTCAAGTCTTAGTTTATTTTGTTTTTCTCAAATTCATTGGGGCACATTTATTGTTTTATTTGTGCCGGGGATTGACAAGTTTATTAAGGCTTCAGGCCATACAGGGCACTGAGCTTTGCTTCCTTGCAATGTCTGTGGGGTTTACATGGCACTTAGATTCAAGCCCCCCTCCCCCAAGACAACTTTCTGAACAAGTATAAGACATTTTGATTGACTTATCACAAAAAAGACACCATGAAAAATTAAGCCAACTCAAAAGAGCCAAGTAAAAAAAACTCCACTCATGATAAAACTATCCCATTTCATGCAAGCCTGTACAATGTCTGAGTTCAATTTGCATCCTTTTCATTTACAGTATGATTTATCTACTCTTGATGGATCTGTTGAGCTCATGTATTGCTGCTAGGGTTGAGCCGATCTTGAGATTTCAGGATTGATTTTAAAATCCAATTTCCAATCACTTTCCAGCCGATCTCGATTGTGATCCTAAAATTTGCTCGATCACCCATCGGAATCCGATCTTTTCCAATCCAGATTGCTCAACCATAGTCAATTTTTCTCACTTTTACGGTTGAGCCGTTCTTGAGATTTCAAAATCCGATTTCTGATCATTTTCCAGCCGATCGCGATCGTGAAATTTGCTCGATCGCCGACCGGGATCCGATCTTTTCCAATCCCAATCGCTCAACCCCATATGCTGCTGGTGTCTATCACAGCGCTCTATGACCTCCATATTGGCCTAGACTATACTAACAGATAGAAAAGCAAGAAAAATCCAGCGTCCACCAGGCGAAAAAAAAAAATTAACTTTTATTGATGCATGTTAAAAAACCATCATAGGATGTCCAAGACTTTATGCAGATGATACAGCATTGAAACAGCTACGCGTTTCGGGACTAGCAACCCGTCCCTTCCTCTTGGCATACGAAGATACCATATGATTTGAAGGTCTTCTTTTTGATGATCCTGCCAAAACCATTTGGTGGTGCACTCTGTTAGACTTTGTATGAATAAAGGGATTCTTAAAAAAAAAAAGCACAGGTCCTAGGGAAGAATATATCTAAATTTGGATTATTCAATATAGAAAAAGATGGCTATTTGAGAGATCTATTAATAATGTACATTACATTACTTTGTTACTAGGTTACTGTCTTGAGGGGATATCATCACTCCATAAGGAGAGACCACTTAGGTGTGGGGAGTCTTATTAACCCATGAGCGCTCCACTGTGCAAAGGAACATGGGAAAAATATGCAAATCTGACTTCCATGATGTAATTAGGATGTAAGTGCCTCAAGTATGCACACCAATAGAGGGCGCTCATTGAGAATGTGCAAGTCTGTCTTCCATGATGTAATTAGGAAGACAGTCTCAGTCAAACAAACCTATAGAGGACACTCCCTTTAACATCATGCCGACCTTCTCAGAGGCCTTTGTTTGCAATGATGTAGGGATTTTACCAGATACAGTCTGTAGTGCTAATTAATTGACCATCCGGAATCCATATTGACAGTATCCCTTTAAGAATATTAGATGGTAACAGTTAGCCTGTAAGTTCTGTAGACTTGCTAATGTTTAGTGAGAGACGCTGCATATTCCCGCATTGCTCTCTTATCAATGCTTCTCACATAATATTGTTATGAGAACGCTGTATCATATAACACTGGTTGATGGGAATGCAGGTTTGCTTAGCACCAGGAACATTCAACATCCAATGAAGGGTTTTCCCAGTGTCAGGTTAACCTCTGAAGAACTGGCCATTCAGAGGGGGAGGCCTTATACTGGAAAAATACTGATCTGTTAGTTTGCATAGCATTGGGCTACGCAGGCATTTGTTTTCAATAAGATATAAGCTGAGAAAGTTTGCTGTGAAGTTAGAAGTGTCTGGACCTGCGTGCTAAGGAGCTACGACTAAGAGGACCATATGTCCTCGAAACGCGTCAGTCAACGATTCCTGATATGATATATGTTAATGGAAGGTCATGATGATGTATGGTTTTAACCATCGGAAATAAAAGCTAAGTTTTAGAAAAACGTCACGTTGGTGCCGGATACCGTTTGTACATGTGCTATCACTCTTACCGTTGGAGATCTTTGATTCCGGGCATCCGTGATCGTTCCTGAGCACAGCACAGGAGAAGTTTCTCACCATTTAGATTGAGTAAGTGGGCTGTGATTTTCCCTTTTCCCGTACCCTATTTTTGCTAATGAACTAAAAAGTACACCCGGCCCTGCAAAAAAAGACGCCCTATGCATCCCCGTACACTTACGTATAAAAAAGTTACGGCCGTCGGAATATGGCGACTTTTAGAAAAAAAATTTTTTAACGCAGTTTTGGAATTTTTTTTAGGGGTCAAAATGTAAATAAAACCATATAAATTTGGTATCCCTGGAACCGTACCGAAACACAGAATATAGGGAACATGTCATTTTGGCTGCACAGTGAATGCCGTAAAACCAAAGCCCATAAGAAAGTCGCAGAAATGCATTTTTTCTTCAAATCCACCCCATTCTGAATTTTTTTCCTGCTTCCCAGTACATTATATAGAATAATTAATGGTGGCATCATGAAGAAAAAAATGTCCCGCAAAAATTAAGACCTCATATGACTCTGGGAGCGGAGAAATAAAAAAGTTATGGGGTTTAGAAGGAGGGAAGTCAAAAACGAAAAACGAAAATCAAAAAATGCCATCGGCGGGAAGGGGTTAAATTATCTACAAATATAGAAATGATTATGTTGATGGGAATACCGCTTTAACTGTAGATTTTAATCACACCTTATATCTCTTTATCTATTTTGTAATCACAACTTATAAAAAAATACTGAAACGTCTTTATTTTCACACACACACACACACACACACACACACACACACACACACACACACACACACACACGTGTTTATATAAGTATCTGGGTGCGCTCCTCAATAATAAACTAGACTGGGCTGATCACCTGGAGGCGCAGCACAGAAAGGGCCACAGCAGACTCAGGCTGAGGGCCTTCGGAGTCCAGGGGCTACTTCTTAGGGTCTTTTATAACTCTGGGGCTGCTTCAGCCATCTTTTTCGGTGTGGCCTGCTGGGGGAGCAGTATATCAACCAGGGACAGAAATAGACTTGACAGGCTGATCAGAAGGGCCAGCTCTGACCTGGGGAGCCCCCTGGACCCTGTACAGGTGGTGGGTGACAGAAGGACACTGTCTGTGGTGACCTCCATGCGGGAGAACAAATACCACCCCATGTATGGGACCTTGATGGCACTTGGCAGCACTGTAAGTGACCGTCTGCTCCACCCCAAGTGTGAGAAGGAGCTATTGCAAGTCCTTCCTTCCAACCGCGACCAGGCTGTATAATCTACATCAGACCAAGCGAAGACACTCCGCACAGAGAACTAATGACTATGAAGTCTTATTTCTTTCTTCTTCTGTTCCTTAGCTTCTATGGACTCCTAGTATCTTCTCTTCTCAGCTTATGTGTGTCTACGTCTGTAATATATTACTGTGTATTATCCTGTATCTGTATTACTAGGCTGCTGTAACATGCTGAACCACTGTGGGACTATTAAAACTATGTTTTGCAGTCGCTAAATTAGTAAGCAAGATTTAAAAATTTAATATTTCAAAGTTAATGCGTAATCTGTCGAGTGTAGCAAACCTATTTTAATAAAATATTCATTTTAGATGGCTCAGAAGAATGAAGCCGGTTTTCAAGATCTGCTGTATCCAGTATAACAGAATCTCAACTCGTTAAATAGAAATATTTACAGTTTTATGGTTTTACACACACACAGACACACACAGACACACACACACACATACACACACACAGACGTACACACACAGACACATACACACACACACATACATACATACGCACACACACACATACACACACACACACGTACACACACACAGACACACACACACAGACACATACACACATACACACACAGACACATACACACATACACACACAGACACACACACACATACACACATACACACATACACACACATACATACACATACACACACACACATACACACACACACACATACACACAGACACGCACACACACACAGACACACACACACATACACACACACACACATACACATACTATACACCAACAATAATCTGTATTCTTTTTAAAAGTTGTTGCTTTTGAGACGCCTTTTGAAGATGACAATCTAACCCCGGGGCTGTATAGTGGAACGCCCAGGCAGATGAGCACAGCGCGTGGTTTACCTGATGCGTTGTCTGGTGGGGTCTTTTTCTGCCTTGACACTTATACTGATCCTGCTACCACACTAGATCGCGTCTGATGAAGGTCTAAGGACCGAAACGTCATATCCAATTGATCTAGCCTGTGTTTCTATGCCAATATTTTGCATTGTGTCAAAAGGCGTTAACTATATTGTAAAATAAATCTCTATATTCCTTTGATCACAAAACAGTGTGTGCAGCAAAATCTATTTTCACTAGCACTAAGGATCGTGACCCCGCAGTGCAACAACACTAAAGTCACTATTACCCCCCCCCCCCATATATATCACTGCAGCAGCATCTTCAGGGGTGTAAGGGGCAAAAGCTTTATAATAGAATATAATACAGAGATATTCTGTCTAGCACAGTGTATAATAGTGGTGTGGGGGAGGGGGCATTATGTTACCACATGGCACATTACACATCATCATTTATTACTATTATTACATATTTCCTTTCTTCTCCCCAGCAGATCAGTTTTTCTGTTCTTTTCTGATCTGAATAAAATGATAAAACATTTTGGGAAAAACACACAAGCTAAAAGTCCAGCACTGGAAGCCATTACTGCAAATATCTCCACGGCCACCATGTATTTCCCTCTGGTGCTCAGATAAGCCGGGATCATGGCCATCCAGACACTACAGAACAGCAGCATGCTGAAGGTGATGTACTTGGCCTCATTAAAACTGTCCGGTAATGTCCTCACCATGAAAGCCAGAAGAAAGCTGACAGCGGCCAGGAGCCCCATATAACCCAACATGGAGTAGAACCAGAGATCTGAGCCCTCATTACACTGAATGATGATCTTCTCAGGATAAGACTGAGTGTCCAGGTCCTGGAATGGGGGAGAAATAGACAACCACAGAACACAGATGACAACCTGGAAGGAAGAACACAACAACACTATGGTATAGGGCAGCTTCACACTCAGCCATTTTCTCCAGGGGCTTCCAGGCTTGGTGGACTTAAAAGCAACACAAACCATAACAGTCTTGGCCAGAAGTGAAGAGACGGCCACTGAGAAGAAGACTCCAAAACTGGTTTCACGTAATCTACAAGTGACATCACTGGGACGACCAAGAAACAAGAAGACAGAGAGGAAGCTGAGGATGATGGAGACCAGGAGGAGATAACTCAGGTTCCGGTTATTAGCTTTAACAATAGGAGTGTCACGGTAGGAAATAAATATTCCAAATATGGAGCCGGTCACAAGACATCCGAAGAGCGAGACACAGGAAGATACAGAAGCAATGGTGTCATTATGGTAAGAGATGAATTCCATTACTTTGGGCAGACATCGGTCTCTCTTCTCATTAGACCATTCGTCAATTTGGCATCTACTGCAGCTGTCGGCATCTGTAGGAAGATTTCATTACATATTAGATATTATAAAGGACATATCTGCATGGATAGATTGGAAACTCAAGGTGACCCTGGAAAAAAATCTAAAAGTGACCCCATGTTATAGGTGGGGTAAATCTGCAGAAGTCGAGAGCAGCATATGTGGGTATGAAGGGGGTGGTTTGGGTAAAACACTTTCACCTGATTTAAGACTATCAGAGCCCATAACCATCTGGCTGTGTTCCTGCACTCCGATACTGGAGCCGTGTAATTGGAACATAAAACTTTGCTGGAGTTAAGTTAATTCTATGTTACATCTTCGTGTCTGGTCATTGTCCAGGTCTGAAAGTGGACAAAATAGGGTGTGATCTTGTGAGTGTGACATCACTCCTGTACTGTACAACCTTTATACAATATAAATTTTGTAAATGATATCCCTTTTTTAGTAATATGTTTATTGAGTTTCTTTTTTTGATTCAGAATTCACAAAAAATGGAGAACCTTGAAGTTGGTTTGTGAGCTTGTGAATTTTGGCTAAATTTTGGCAAATAAGAAAGTAAATACAACTCATAGTGAAGGAAACGTCCCAATATGGCAACAATGAGAAAAAATGAAACAATTATAATTCCTAGAATGTTACAATGATAAGACTTAGCAGGCGAAGAACACTTAGCCATTATGGTCTTATAACAGGTTTGTTAAATGGATAAAATGGTCGTACAGATGTTTCCTTCATTAACTTTACTATTGGTGGAACCTACAATCCCCATAGAAAACAAGGAGCTCATCCCGTAATAATCAAATCAAATCAAAAAGCTTTATTGGCACGTCCGAATAGATGTTTGGCATTGCCAAAGCTAGTAAAGTGGTGTGTGTGTGTGGGGGAATTTGATTCAGGTGGCTGAGTGGTGGGTATGGGGGGGGGGTTTGGGGTATAACAGTCCGTGGAGTCATCTTCCTCTTCGTTGGTGACTGCTATATGGGGAGGTGGGGTGGGGTGGGGCGGGGCGGTTGGTTTGGAGTATAACAGTCCGTGGAGTCTCATCTTCCTCTTCGTTGGTGACCGCTATATGGGGAGGTGGGGGTGGGGGGAGGTGGGGCGGGGATGTAATATATCAAATACATCAATTTTACTCAATGCAAAAAAATACCTATGCTTATAAACATGAGGACCACACTGTTTCTTGTCACTACCCCCAGATCGGATATACATGACAATATGAGGGCAGCTCTGAGATTAGTTATTATACATACACTATATCATTGCTTATTGGATTTATCTCATCACTAGCCATCTCTTGGTTTGTTATGAGTGTTATATATTGTATTGTATATCCATTCTCGGGGTGCTGTCAAAAAATCTACTGTGGTCCTCATGTTTATAAGCATGTGTATTTTGGTATTCAATAAATAGATGTATTTTTATATATTTCGGGGTGAGATCCTTTTATTTTATTGGGTTTCTGTCATTTTCTGTAATGATTGGATTTGTTCTTGTAGATGTATGATGACTACATAAGCGTATTATGGGATGACTTTCTTTTCAAAACACCATGATTTTTCTATATTATGTCAGAAGATGCATACCCTCTATTGTAATAGGTTTTGAAGCTTGTTACAGGTTATTTCAGTAAGACAGTACTACTACTCCTACTAGAACATCATCACACTTATCAGACAGTACTACTACTCCTCCTATAATATACCGGCTACATTGGAGATCTCTCCCTCGAAGCAAGGCACGCAGTCATAGCAGCAGGAGTGAACTGTTTCTCTTGTCTTCTTCCTGCTTCCAGGTAAACATGGCTCTGAGCAGCGGGATACTGGGATCTGAAGGAGAGGACAAGAACCTTTACTACAGTGAAACACACAGAATGTCTATGTTTGATAGAAGTAATGAGGTGACCTCAGAGGGTGAACTACAGAAGGTATAGTGTTGGTGAGGTTTCCCCAGGTCATTGCTCTTCCTTCATCTCTTGTTACATCAGTGTGACATTTTTCTGATAGGTGAAGTGTTTGCTCCAATATACCCTGTTTGATTTGAACTCTATCCTCACAAAATGGCAGTGCATAAGGGAAAAGAGCAACTCCCGAGTAGCTGCTTGTGAATCCTCGGAGTAGGGGCACAAGAATACAGTGAGCCCTAACCTGTCCCTGCCTACTTTCCTGAACTGCCCTAGGTGACAGGCGACAACTAGGTGGCAGTCCCTTCTTAAGATAGAAGTGATAACACATAATGCAGAAAAGACAAACAACAACAAAAGGGAGGTCAGCTAGTCAAGGTCGATAACAATCGAGCAGCGCAGTACAGAATCCAAATCCGAGAGAATAGTCAAAAGTAAAGCCAGAGGTCAGAAATATGAATAGCGATAACAAACAGCAAGAGTAACAGCCAGTGCACGAGGCAATAGCAAGCGCCAATGTGAATGTAAGCAAACAAAGGAATAATCCCCCAGACCTGATAGGAAGATAGGCTGTCAATCCCATAGGCAATGCTAAGATTAACTATTAGAGGAGCTGAGGGAAATCAAGGTGAAGGAGATGGGTGTGGTGGAAAATCAACTACCGAAGTGAGAGAATAGGACAGTGTTCAGACAACACAAGAAGAACCTAAAACAAGGAATCATAGCCAGACACATCTCCTGCGCCGCAGCATGCGGTCAGTGGATGGCACTGAAGCCCATATGGTCAAGGATGTCTCATCACAGTTGGACTTTTTACATGATAGCCAGGACTATGATATCATTAGTGACCTAATACTCCTATAGTCCCTCATGTCTAGCTTACGTAGTGCATTTCTAGAGAAAACATTAGAGCTTTTTTCTACTAAAAGGAAGTATAACAGTTTTTTTAACTGTTTATTTAAATGGTTTTATCAATAAAGAGAAAATAACAAAAACGACAAATCAGTATCATTGCAAATGAGAGAAATAAGCAAAAACCCCAACAGTACACTGTCCCATTAGTCTAAGAACAAACAGCAAAAGTCACAGGAAGAACAATCCAAATGAGAGAGTCAAACAAGAACAAGGGAATGACAAGATTAGACAAGGAAACATAGAGGCAAAAAAGACAAGGGAAAAATATCAACAGGACAAAGGGGGTCCACTTATCACCAAGTCAAATAGGCTGGGTAGCCCAAAACACGTCCCACAGGTTCCAGATAACACAGAATTTCTCCTCCTTGCTGCTAAGCACAGGCGTCAGGTACTCCAAGGACGACACATTCCTTTGATGGGTGTGGTGGAAATTCAATCACAGAACTAGAGCCGTATTCACACAGTGCAACCAAAAACTTTAAGCAAGGAACCAAACTGCACACGCCTTCTGCACTGCCGCATGCAAGCAGAGGGTGGTGCAGTGACTTGAACAGGCAGAGATGTTACAGTACCCCCCTTTTATGAGGGGCCACCAGACCCTCACTAGATAAGCCAGTTCTAGAGGGATTCTGAATTCTCTGCCTTGTATTTTACATCTGTTTGAACAACAGACACTTGAGGACCAGGCAAATGTTTATTCACCTGGTGTTTTTGATGCTGTCGGGTTTTAAGACTGGAGGGGCGTTCCCAACTTTTAGTCACTGAGACCTTCCCCTCACTGCCACAATCTAAGGAATGCAACACAATACAGTGGGATGAGCACTGATCTTCCCACTTTACCAACTCCCTTTTACCCCTATCAAAAATAGAGTTATAGAGGTTCAACCAGGGGAGCCCCAAAATTATATCAGAAGACAGATGCTCCATAACAAAAAAGCTTATGACCTCTGCATGTTCAGAGCCCACTTGCAATGTGATTGCGGGGGTCTTGCATTGGACCTTACCCTTGGCCAGTGGGGCAAAATCCTCTCCAGTAACAGATAGAGGAGTATTAAGCAGCAAAAGCTTAATACCTAAAGCTGAGACAAATGAGAATTTAACAAAATTAGCCACAGACCCAGAGTTAACTAGGGCCTGGCCAGAAACAGATCTGGACAAAGACACAGATAACATCATCTTATTCCCACCAAATACCTGATTGCCTGAGTGTTACTTCTGACTACCACTCAGGCACTGAAGATTTTTCGCAGGTGACAAGGGTCTGATTGAGCAGTCTCGGATGATATGATCTGGAGAACCACAGTACAGGCACAGGTTATTCCTGAGACGATGCTCTCGTCGTGTCTTGGCGTCCACAGCTCCCAGTTGCATGGGTTCCTCACCAGGATTGGAAAAAGGAAAAGTGAGTTTTTCAGGAGAGAGAGAGGAAGAGACAGAAAACTTGGAGGAAACAGGCCCTATTCTCTCTTTTAAATTTTCCTGAATCTTACGGTCAATACGGACCACCAAAGTCATGGCCTGCTCAAGAGTAGGGGGATCTGGGTGACCAACACAGAACTCCTTAACATGATCACATAGCCCTTGTTTAAAGTGAGCCTTAAGAGCTGACTCACACCAACCTGTAGTTAACTGCACTTACGGAACTCTGCGCAATACTCCTCGGCACAGCGTTTTCCCTGCCGTATGGCGAGGAGTTGAGATTCCACAAGCACAATGTGGTCTGGCTCAGCATAAACAGAGCCCAGGGACTTAAATTTTTTTTCAAAGTCAGACCACTCCTCAGCCTCAGGAGGGAGTTTAAGGGCCCAAGATTGTGGATCCCCCTGTAGCAGAGATATAAACACTCCATCATTTGTGCTGAGTCACATGTGGATTAATCCAAAAATACAAGCGACAAGACTCCCTGAAAGTTTCAAATTTTTCAAGGTCCCCTGAGAAACAATCTGACAGTAACATCTTAACCCTAGGAAGGGAAGAAACAGCTGGGGATGATGCAGCAGCCTCAGTAAGGGTCTGAACTTGTTTAGCTAGCTCAACTACCAGGCCTGCCAATCCCTTCAACTTGGCTGAAAGGCCCTGAATAGGATCCATGCTTATCTGGAGGGAAGCAATGGCAGTAGGTTTTTGGGCTTGCTATTCTGTTAGGGAATTGCTAGTAGGAGGGAGCACAAGAGACAGTGAGCCCTAAGCTGGAACCCCGCTGTTCCTTCCTGCTTGCCTAGTCCTATCCTACGCAATAGGCGGCAACTTGGAGACGATCCCTTCCTATATACATGAAACACAAAACGCAAACAAGATAAACAACAACAAAGGGAGGTCAGTTAGCCAGGGTTCAGTAACAGTCGAGCAATGCAGTGCCAAATCTAAGTCCAAAAGAATAGTCAATAGAGAAAGCCAAGGTCAGGATTAAGAATACAAGTAAATAAACAGCAAGAGAAGCCAGCAAGCACGAGACAATAGCAAGCACAGTGTGAATGTGAGCCAAGATTAAATAGGGAGGAATAACCCACCCTGGAGTTAATAGGTGGACAGGCTGTCAATCACAGGGCAAGACCAGAATTAACAAATTCATAAATAGAGGCAAACAAGGGAAGAAGATGGGTGTGGTGGAAATTCAATCACAGAACTAGAGCTGTGTTCACACAGTGCAACCAAAAACTTTAAGCAAGGAACCAAACTACACACGCCTCCTGCACTGCCGCATGTGAGCAGAGGGTGGCGCAGCGACCCGAACAGGCAGAGATGTTACACCCATAGTGGACTAGGGGTGTGGACTGTAAGACCCCACTGCCAACCTGTCCTCCAGTCCAGAAAATCCAGCCCATGTAGCTTAAATAAAAGAGCCTTTGCAGACTACATTCTGCTAAAACATGTATTTTACTGGATTTCCATTATCCTGCCTGGCTCAGGAAACCAGGTGAGATATACACCATGCTTTTGTATATACAGAACTAAAGATGCTGTTTTTGGGATTTATATACTTATACGGTGTTGGCCAAAAGTATTGGCACCCCTGCAATTCTGTCAGATAATACTCATGTTTTTTCCAGAAATTGATTGCAATTACAAATTCTTTGGTAATTTTATCTTCATTTAATTTGTCTTCAATGGAAAATCACAAAAAGAATTGTCAAAAAGCCAAATTGGATATAATTCCACACCAAACATAAAAAGGGGGTGGACAAAAGTATTGACACTGTTTGAAAAATCATGTTATGCTTCTCTAATTTGTGTAATTAACAGCACCCGTTACTTACCTGAGGCACCTAACAGGTAGTGGCAATAACTAAATCACACTTGCAGCCAGTTGAAATGGTTTAAAGTTGACACAACCTCTGTCCTGTGTCCTTGTGTGTACCACTTTGAGCATGGAGAAAAGAAAGAAGACCAAAGAACTGTCTGAGGACTTGAGAAGCAAAATTGTGAGGAAGCATGAGCAATCTCAAGGCTACAAGTCCATCTCCAAAGACCTGAATGTTCCTGTGTCTACCGTGTGCAGTGTCATCAAGTGTAAAGCCCATGGCACTGTGGCTAACCTCCCTAGATGTGGACGCAAAAGAAAAATTGACGAGAGATTTCAACGCAAGATTGTGTGGATGGTGGATAAAGAACCTCGACTAACATCCAAACAAGTTCCAGCTGCCCTGCAGTCCGAGGGTACAACAGTGTCACCCCGTACTATCCAGTGTCAGCGTCTGAATGAAAAGGGACTGTATGGTAGGAGACCCAGGAAGACCCCACTTCTTACCCAGAGACATAAAAAAGCCAGGCTGGAGTTTGCCAAAACTTACCTGAGAAAGCCAAAAACGTTTTGGAAGAATGTTCTCTGGTCAGAGGAGACAAAAGTAGGAAAAGGCCTCAACATAGAGTTTACAGGAAAAAAAAAGAGGCCTTCAAAGAAAAGAACATGGTCCCTACAGTCAAACATGGCGGAGGTTCCCTGATGTTTTGGGGTTGCTTTGCTGCCTCTGGCACTGGACTGCTTGACCGTGTGCATGGCATTATGAAGTCTGAAGACGACCAACACATTGTGCAGCATAATGTAGGGCCCAGTGTGAGAAAGCTGGGTCTCCCTCAGAGGTCAGGGCTCTTCCAGCAGGACAATGACCCAAAACACACTTCAGGTCAGCACTAGAAAATGGTGGTGAGAGAAAGCCCTGGAGACTTGTAAAGTGGCAGCAATGAGTCCAGCCCTGAATCCCATAGAACACCTGTGGGGGAGGGGGAGAGATCTCTTGATGGCAGTTTGGAGAAGGCCCCCTTCACATCTCAGGGACCTGGAGCAGGAGCCAAAGAAGAATGGTCTAAGATTCCAGCAGAGCCTTGTAAGAAACTCATTGCTGGTTGCCGGAAGCGGTTGTGCGCAGTTATTGTGTCTAAAGGTTGTGCTACCAAGTATTAGGCTGAGGGGGCCAATACTTCTGTCCGGACCATTTTTTTGGAGTTTTGTGTAAAATGATCATTGATTTGACTTTTTTTTTCATTCTCTTTTGCGTTTTTTCATTGCAAGCAAAATAAATGAAAATATTACCAAAGAGTTTGTGCTTGTAATCATTTTCTGGGGGACAACGAGTATTATCTGACAGAACTGCAGGGGGCCAATACTTTTGGCCAACACTGTAGTTCTGGTATTTTTGTATTTTGACCAGTTTTTTTTTTTTTTTGTTTTTTTTTTACTGTTATGACTTTAATAGACTGTAATTCACAAAAATACTGCAAAATGTAACTAATGTCCAATAATGTAAGTGCAAAGTAACTGAAGAGCTGATGTAGAGGAATCCTATATGTAACCTATATAATGATGTATAAGGGCAGACAGAAGTGTTACATAGTCACATGTATAATGGAAGGCTTCTTACCTCCTGTGTGTGTCTCCAGGGTATAGACGAGGTATTTATATAAAGCTTCTGACCACTGACAGCCCATGGGGTAATATTTCCTACTATGTCCTCCCGTATGTCCTTATATGTGGCCTCTTCTATATATACCCTGTATATTATCTTATATCCATGTATGGCTTCCCCCCGCTCATTAAAGTAATAGGAAGGTCTCATTGGATCCAGTGGACTCTTCATCCTCTGTAGGTGGCGCTGTAACTTCTGTGTGTATTGTGTAAGTCCAGTTATTGGATTTTCTGGATTTTTGTCTTTTATATATAAGAACTAGAGATGAGCGAACACTAAAATGTTCGAGGTTCGAAATTCGATTCGAACAGCCGCTCAATGTTCGTGTGTTCGAACGGGTTTCGAACCCCATTATAGTCTATGGCGAACAGATACTCGTTAAGGGGGAAACCCAAATCCGTGTCTGGAGGGTCACCAAGTCCACTATGACACCCCAGGAAATGATGCCAACACCTCTGGAATGACACTGGGACAGCAGGGGAAGCATGTCTGGGGGCATCTAACACACCAAAGACCCTCTATTACCCCAACATCACAGCCTAACAACTACACACTTTACACACTCAATACCACCTCTCTGACAGTAGGAAAACACCTTGAAACATGTGTATTTGGCACTTGCAGTGAGGAGAGCTTGTCACCAGCAGTGAATTTAGCCCTTGTAGTAAGTTGAGGTTGGCACCAACATTTGTTTTGAAAATCAGGGTGGATTGAGCCTCTAACCAGCAGAGTTTGGGCAAATTCATGGTGGAGGGAGCCTCTAAAAACCCCAGTTTGGACCAATTCATGGTGGAGGGAGCCTCTAAAAACCCCAGTTTGGACCAATTCATGGTGGAGGGAGCCTCTAACCAGCCCAGTGTGGGCAAATTCATGGTGGAGGGAGCCTCTAAAAAACCCAGTTTGGACGAATTCATGGTGGAGGGAGCCTCTAACCAGCCCAGTTTGGGCAAATTCATGGTGGAGGGAGCCTCTAAAAAACCCAGTTTGGACCAATTCATGGTGGAGGGAGCCTCTAACCAGCCCAGTTTGGGCAAATTCATGGTGGAGGGAGCCTCTAAAAAACCCAGTTTGGACCAATTCATGGTGGAGGGAGCCTCTAACCAGCCCAGTTTGGGCAAATTCATGGTGGAGGGGGCCTCTAAACAGCCCAGTTTGGGCAAATTCATGGTGGAGGGAGCCTCTAAACAGCCCAGTTTGGGCAAATTCATGGTGGAGGGAGCCTCTAACCAGCCCAGTTTGGACCAATTAATGGTGGAGGGAGCCTCTAACCAGCCCAGTTTGGGCAAATTCATGGTGGAGGGAGCCTCTAAACAGCCCAGTTTGGGCACATTCATGGTGGAGGGAGCCTCTAACCAGCCCAGTTTGGACCAATTAATGGTGGAGGGAGCCGCTAAACAGCCCAGTTTGGACCAATTCATGGTGGAGGGAGCCTCTAAAAACCCCAGTTTGGACCAATTCATGGTGGAGGGAGCCTCTAAAAAACCCAGTTTGGACCAATTCATGGTGGAGGGAGCCTCTAACCAGCCCAGTTTGGACCAATTAATGGTGGAGGGAGCCTCTAAACAGCCAAGTTTGGACCAATTCATGGTGGAGGGAGCCTCTAAAAACCCCAGTTTGGACCAATTCATGGTGGAGGGAGCCTCTAACCAGCCCAGTTTGGGCAAATTCATGGTGGAGGGAGCCTCTAAACAGCCCAGTTTGGGCACATTCATGGTGGAGGGAGCCTCTAACCAGCCCAGTTTGGACCAATTAATGGTGGAGGGAGCCGCTAAACAGCCCAGTTTGGACCAATTCATGGTGGAGGGAGCCTCTAAAAAACCCAGTTTGGACCAATTCATGGTGGAGGGAGCCTCTAAAAAACCCAGTTTGGACCAATTCATGGTGGAGGGAGCCTCTAACCAGCCCAGTTTGGACCAATTAATGGTGGAGGGAGCCTCTAAACAGCCAAGTTTGGACCAATTCATGGTGGAGGGAGCCTCTAAAAACCCCAGTTTGGACCAATTCATGGTGGAGGGAGCCTCTAACCAGCCCAGTTTGGGCAAATTCATGGTGGAGGGAGCCTCTAAACAGCCCAGTTTGGGCACATTCATGGTGGAGGGAGCCTCTAACCAGCCCAGTTTGGACCAATTAATGGTGGAGGGAGCCGCTAAACAGCCCAGTTTGGACCAATTCATGGTGGAGGGAGCCTCTAAAAAACCCAGTTTGGACCAATTCATGGTGGAGGGAGCCTCTAAAAAACCCAGTTTGGACCAATTCATGGTGGAGGGAGCCTCTAACCAGCCCAGTTTGGACCAATTAATGGTGGAGGGAGCCTCTAAACAGCCAAGTTTGGACCAATTCATGGTGGAGGGAGCCTCTAAAAACCCCAGTTTGGACCAATTCATGGTGGGGGGAGCCTCTAACCAGCCCAGTTTGGGCAAATTCATGGTGGAGGGAGCCTCTAAACAGCCCAGTTTGGGCACATTCATGGTGGAGGGAGCCTCTAACCAGCCCAGTTTGGACCAATTAATGGTGGAGGGAGCCGCTAAACAGCCCAGTTTGGACCAATTCATGGTGGAGGGAGCCTCTAAAAACCCCAGTTTGGACCAATTCATGGTGGAGGGAGCCTCTAAAAAACCCAGTTTGGACCAATTCATGGTGGAGGGAGCCTCTAACCAGCCCAGTTTGGACCAATTAATGGTGGAGGGAGCCTCTAAACAGCCAAGTTTGCACCAATTCATGGTGGAGGGAGCCTCTAAAAACCCCAGTTTGGACCAATTCATGGTGGAGGGAGCCTCTAACCAGCCCAGTTTGGGCAAATTCATGGTGGAGGTAGCCTCTAAACAGCCCAGTTTGGGCACATTCATGGTGGAGGGAGCCTCTAACCAGCCCAGTTTGGACCAATTAATGGTGGAGGGAGCCGCTAAACAGCCCAGTTTGGACCAATTCATGGTGGAGGGAGCCTCTAAAAACCCCAGTTTGGACCAATTCATGGTGGAGGGAGCCTCTAAAAAACCCAGTTTGGACCAATTCATGGTGGAGGGAGCCTCTAACCAGCCCAGTTTGGACCAATTAATGGTGGAGGGAGCCTCTAAACAGCCAAGTTTGGACCAATTCATGGTGGAGGGAGCCTCTAAAAACCCCAGTTTGGACCAATTCATGGTGGAGGGAGCCTCTAACCAGCCCAGTTTGGGCAAATTCATGGTGGAGGGAGCCTCTAAACAGCCCAGTTTGGGCACATTCATGGTGGAGGGAGCCTCTAACCAGCCCAGTTTGGACCAATTAATGGTGGAGGGAGCCGCTAAACAGCCCAGTTTGGACCAATTCATGGTGGAGGGAGCCTCTAAAAACCCCAGTTTGGACCAATTCATGGTGGAGGGAGCCTCTAAAAAACCCAGTTTGGACCAATTCATGGTGGAGGGAGCCTCTAAAAAACCCAGTTTGGACCAATTCATGGTGGAGGGAGCCTCTAAACAGCCAAGTTTGGACCAATTCATGGTGGAGGGAGCCTCTAAAAACCCCAGTTTGGACCAATTCATGGTGGAGGGAGCCTCTAACCAGCCCAGTTTGGGCAAATTCATGGTGGAGGGAGCCTCTAAACAGCCCAGTTTGGGCACATTCATGGTGGAGGGAGCCTCTAACCAGCCCAGTTTGGACCAATTAATGGTGGAGGGAGCCACTAAACAGCCCAGTTTGGACCAATTCATGGTGGAGGGAGCCTCTAAAAACCCCAGTTTGGACCAATTCATGGTGGAGGGAGCCTCTAAACAGCCCAGTTTGGGCAAATTCATGGTGGAGGGAGCCTCTAACCAGCCCAGTTTGGACCAATTAATGGTGGAGGGAGCCGCTAAACAGCCCAGTTTGGACCAATTCATGGTGGAGGGAGCCTCTAACCAGCCCAGTTTGGGCAAATTCATGGTGGAGGGAGCCTCTAAACAGCCCAGTTTGGGCAAATTCATGGTGGAGGGAGCCTCTAACCAGCCCAGTTTGGACCAATTAATGGTGGAGGGAGCCGCTAAACAGCCCAGTTTGGACCAATTCATGGTGGAGGGAGCCTCTAAAAACCCCAGTTTGGACCAATTCATGGTGGAGGGAGCCTCTAAAAAACCCAGTTTGGACCAATTCATGGTGGAGGGAGCCTCTAACCAGCCCAGTTTGGACCAATTAATGGTGGAGGGAGCCTCTAAACAGCCAAGTTTGGACCAATTAATGGTGGAGGGAGCCGCTAAACAGCCCAGTTTGGACCAATTCATGGTGGAGGGAGCCTCTAAAAACCCCAGTTTGGACCAATTCATGGTGGAGGGAGCCTCTAAAAACCCCAGTTTGGACCAATTCATGGTGGAGGGAGCCTCTAAACAGCCCAGTTTGGGCAAATTCATGGTGGAGGGAGCCTCTAACCAGCAGAGTTGGGGGAAATCAGGGTGGAGGGAGCCTAGTATTAGCAGAATTGTGCAACGCTTATGGTGGATGAGTATGAGGATGCGGAGGAATTGGAGAGGTTGAGTACAGACATGGAGTTTCATGTTGGGGTGCTTTACACAGGTGGGCACAAAAATGACGGCTCTACCCAGTGGTGGTTCATTTTTATCAAAGTGAGCCGGTCGGCACTCTCAGCTGACAGACGGGTGCGCTTGTCAGTGATGATGCCACCGGCTGCACTGAACACCCTCTCAGATAGGACGCTGGCGGCAGGACAGGACAGCACCTCCAAGGCATATAGGGCAAGTTCAAGCCACAGGTCCAACTTCGACACCCAATACGTGTAGGGCGCAGAGGGGTCGGAGAGGACAGGGCTGTGGTCGGAAAGGTATTCCCGCAACATGCGCCTATACTTCTCACGCCTGGTGACACTAGGACCCTCCGTGGCGGCACTTTGGCGAGGGGGTGCTATCAAGGTGTCCCAGACCTTAGACAGTGTGCCCCTCGTTTGTGTGGACCGGTGAGAACTTGGTTGCCTACTGGAGGAACTGCCCTCCCTGCCGCCAACGTCACATGCTGGAAACATCTCCATCATATTCTGCACCAATTGCCTGTGGCAAGCATTGATGCGATTGGCCCTCCCCTCTACCGGAATAAAAGACGAGATGTTGTTTTTATACCGGGGGTCAAGGATAGCAAAGATCCAGTACTGGTTGTCCTCCATGATTTTGACAATACGCTTGTCGGTTGTAAAGCACCCCAACATGAACTCAGCCATGTCTGCCACAGTGTTAGTTGGCATGACTCCTCTGGCCCCACCGGAAAGTTCAATCTCCATTTCCTCCTCATCCTCCATGTCTACCCATCCGCGCTGCAACAATGGGACGATTCGAAGTTGCCCGGAAGCCTCCTGTATCACCATCACATCATCGGACAACTCTTCTTCCTCCTCCTCCTCCTCCTCCTCCTCCATTAAACGCAGTGAAGCGGACAGATGTGTGGACCTACTCTCCAGCTGTGACGGATCGGATGCTATCCCTAACTCCTCTGTGTGATCTGAGTTATCCCTGATGTCAATCAGGGATTCTCTCAGAACACACAAGAGCGGGATTGTAAGGCTCACCATCGCATCCTCAGAGCTCACCCTCCTTGTGGACTCCTCAAAGACCCGTAGGATGTCACAAAGGTCTCTCATCCATGGCCACTCATGGATGTGAAACTGAGGCAGCTGACTTTGTGGCACCCTAGGGTTTTGTAGCTGGTATTCCATCAAAGGTCTCTGCTGCTCAACCACTCTATTCAACATCTGAAACGTTGAGTTCCAGCGTGTGGGGACGTCGCACAAAAGCCGGTGTTGTGGCACATGCAGGCGTTGCTGGAGAGATTTTAAGCTAGCAGCGGCTACTGTCGACTTGCGAAAGTGGGCGCACATGCGCCGCACTTTCACCAGTAGCTCTGGAACATTGGGGTAGCTCTTTAGGAAACGTTGCACCACTAGGTTGAAGACGTGGGCCAGGCATGGAACATGTTGGAGTCCGGCAAGCTCCAGAGCTGCTACCAGGTTCCGGCCGTTATCACAAACGACCATGCCTGGGCCCAGGTGCAGCGGCTCAAACCATATTGCCGTCTCATCGAGGAGGGCATCCCTCACCTCGGAGGCAGTGTGCTGTCTGTCCCCCAAGCTGATCAGCTTCAGCACAGCCTGCTGACGTCTACCAACGCCAGTGCTGCAACGTTTCCAACTCGTAGCTGGGGTCAATCTAACAGCGGAGGAGGAGGCGGTGGCGGAGGAGGAGGCGGTGGCGGAGGAGGAGGCGGTAGAGGAGGAGGAGGAGGGGGGTGTTCTTCTCGTGTCCCTGCCAGGAATGTTAGGCGGGGAGACGAGGTACACCGGGCCAGTTTGGGAAGCAGTCCCAGCCTCAACTACATTCACCCAGTGTGCCGTCAGTGAAATGTAGCGTCCCTGTCCGCATGCACTTGTCCACGCGTCGGTGGTCAAGTGGACCTTTGTGCAAAGCGCGGAACTAAGGGCCCGCCTGATGTTGAGTGACACGTGCTGGTGCAAGGCGGGGACGGCACACCGGGAGAAGTAGTGACGGCTAGGGACGGCATAGCGAGGTGCCGCAGTTGCCATCAGGTCCAGGAAGGCGGGAGTTTCAACAAGCCGGAACGCCAACATCTCCTGGGCCAGCAGTTTAGCGATGTTGGCGTTCAAGGCTTGCGCGTGTGGGTGGTTAGCAGTGTATTTCTGCCGCCGCTCCAATGTCTGAGAGATGGTGGGTTGTTGTAAAGAAACGCCTGATGGTGCCTTTGATGGTGCAGGAGAAGGAGATAAGACAGGACCAGGGGAGGATGAGGTAGAAGTCAACAAAGTGGCGGAGGCAGATGAAGTGGTGTCCTGGCTCGTCCTCTGGAGTGCATCGCCAGCACAGTCAGCAGTGGCAGTGGCAGAGGCAGAGGCAGTGGCAGAGGCAGTGGCAGTGGCGTGAACGGCAGGCGGCCTTTGTCCTGCCGTTGCTGCCTGCCACTGATTCCAGTGCTTGGATTCCAAATGACGGCGCATTGAAGTGGTGGACAGGTTGCTCTTCTCAGAGCCCCTAATCAATTTCGAGAGGCAAATTGTGCAGACAACACTATATCTGTCCTCGGCGCATTCCTTGAAAAAACTCCACACCTTCGAGAAACGTGCCCTCGAGGTGGGAGTTTTTCGGGGCTGGGTACGAACTGGAACATCTTGGGAGATTCCGGGTGTGGCCTGGCTTCGCCTAAGCTGCTGACCTCTGCCTCTGCCTCTAGCTACCCTTTTTGGTGCTGCACCTGCCTCAACATCCACACTACTTTCCCCGCTTGACATCCCCCCTGTCCAGGTCGGGTCAGTGTCCTCATCATCCACCACTTCCTCTTCCAACTCCTGTCTCATCTCCTCCTCCCGCACAATGCGCCGGTCAACTGGATGCCCTGACGGCAACTGCGTCACATCATCGTCGATGAGGGTGGGTTGCTGGTCATCCACCACCAAATCGAACGGAGATGGAGGAGACTCTAGTGTTTGAGCATCTGGACACAGATGCTCCTCTGTTAGGTTCGTGGAATCGTGACGTGGAGAGGCAGGTTGAGGGACAATGAAAGGAGCGGAGAACAGCTCTGGGGAGCAGGGACAGTTTGGGTTATTGTTCTGTAAAGCTTCGGAATTTTGGGAGGAAGGAAGACAAGACTGTTGGGTAATAGGAGGAGAGGAGGCAGAGTCTGACTGGCTGCTGGACAATGTGCTGTAAGCGTTCTCTGACAGCCATTGCAAGACCTGTTCCTGGTTCTCGGGCCTACTAAGGTTTGTACCCTGCAGTTTAGTTAATGTGGCAAGCAACCCTGGCACTGTGGAGTGGCGCAATGCTTGCTGCCCCACAGGAGTAGGCACGGGACGCCCTGTGGCTTCACTGCTACCTTGCTCCCCAGAACCATTCCCCCGACCTCGCCCACGGCCTCGTCCACGTCCCTTTCCGGGAGCCTTGCGCATTTTGAATTCCTAGTTAGAAATTGGCACTGTATACCAGTAGTAAAAATTGTGGGTGCACGTAACCCCAATATATTCTTTGAATTCCCAGTCAGACAATGGCACTGTATACCAGTAGTAAAAATTGTGGGTGCACGTAACCCCAATATATTCTTTGAATTCCCAGTCAGAAACTGGCACTATATGGCAGTAGCAAGAAATGAGGGTATTTGTATTCCCAATATATACTTTGAATTCCCAGTCAGACACTGGCACTATATGGCAGTAGCAAGAAATGAGGGTATTTGTATTCCCAATATATACTTTGAATTCCCAGTCAGACAATGGCACTGTATACCAGTAGTAAAAATTGTGGGTGCACGTAACCACAATATACTCTATGAATTACCAGTCAGAAACTGGCACTATATGGCAGTAGCAAGAAATGAGGGTATTTGTATTCCCAATATATTCTTTGAATTCCCAGTCAGACAATGGCACTGTATACCAGTAGTAAAAATTGTGGGTGCATGTAACCCCAATATATTCTTTGAATTCCCAGTCAGACAATGGCACTATATACCAGTAGCAAGAAATGAGGGTATTTGTATTCCCAATATATTCTTTGAATTCCCAGTCAGACAATGGCACTGTATACCAGTAGTAAAAATTGTGGGTGCACGTAACCACAATATATTCTTTGAATTACCAGTCAGAAACTGGCACTATATGGCAGTAGCAAGAAATGAGGGTATTTGTATTCCCAATATATTCTTTGAATTCCCAGTCAGACAATGGTACTGTATACCAGTAGTAAAAATTGTGGGTGCACGTAACCCCAATATATTCTTTGAATTCCCAGTCAGACACTGGCACTATATGGCAGTAGCAAGAAATGAGGGTATTTGTATTCCCAATATATTCTTTGAATTCCTAGTTAGAAATTGGCACTGTATACCAGTAGTAAAAATTGTGGGTGCACGTAACCCCAATATATTCTTTGAATTCCCAGTCAGACACTGGCACTATATGGCAGTAGCAAGAAATGAGGGTATTTGTATTCCCAATATATTCTTTGAATTCCCAGTCAGACAATGGCACTGTATACCAGTAGTAAAAATTGTGGGTGCACGTAACCCCAATATATTCTTTGAATTCCCAGTCAGACAATGGCACTGTATACCAGTAGTAAAAATTGTGGGTGCACGTAACCCCAATATATTCTTTGAATTCCCAGTCAGACAATGGCACTGTATACCAGTAGTAAAAATTGTGGGTGCACGTAACCACAATATATTCTTTGAATTACCAGTCAGAAACTGGCACTATATGGCAGTAGCAAAAATAGTGGGTGTATATAGCCCCAATTCTATTGCTAGGGGACTTGCAGGGTATTTCTGGGGTGAAGGTGGGGGGGCACACCGTTGGAACGGGTATCGGGGGTATATATCGGGTATACGGGAATACACTGACAGTGTATTCCATTCAGGATCCTGGGAAAGCTGGGTTGCGGCGATTGAGCCCGTCAGTGCCACGTTACACTGACAAGCTTCTCCCTGGAATTTAGCTCTTATAAGAGCTGTTGGTTGTCTTCTCCTTCCTATCCTAGCCTGTCCCTGCCTACCCAGAATCTAAGCCCTAGCTAAATGGATGGAAACCTCCGTCCTCGGTGAATTGCAAGCTCAGAATGACGCGAACCTGGGCGGCGCTGTTCTTTTAAATTAGAGGTCACATGTTTTCGGCAGCCAATGGGTTTTGCCTGTTATTGGAGCAAAAAAGGCGCCAGGGAAGGTGGGAGGGGAATCGAGTAATGGCGCACTTTACCACGCGGTGTTCGATTCGATTCGAACATGCCGAACAGCCTAATATCCGATCGAACATGAGTTCGATAGAACACTGTTCGCTCATCTCTAATAAGAACATTTCATGGAGAGCTTTTGCCAGGACTTCTACAGCCTCATACAGTCTTGGAGAGACGCCCGATGTGAGGAAATATCTCATACTTGGCAGAGTATACCAATGACTAGAATTATATTCTTCATATGTGAGTGAAATGAAGGAATCTTTCTCCATATATTTTGTCATTGAATCCAACTCTTCCCAGAAGATATCTATAATGAATATATTGGGCAGTTTCTTGTAGTTTTTCACAAAATCTTCCATTCCTTGAAAAGATTGAGATGAAAAGTCCACGACTAGACTTCTATTAAATTCTGGATACCAATTGTAAGAACTGACAGAACTAAAGGCCAAGGATGGTGGAAGGATGAAAGTCTTATCCAGAAATACAAATCCAAGATTCTCTATCATATGAACTAACATATAAGTGAAGGTCCCGCACAGTATAATGACCCTGACTTGTGGATTGTGTAATACCTGTAATATCTGATTATATTCTATATTCTTATTTCTCTCATTTGTATATTTTACGGTGTAGGCCACACAGATCCCGCGCTCTCTCATGTACTTTCTCAGTATCTGCAGTTCTTTCTCTCCGACATCATCATCTGATACTAAAATCCCAACCCAGGTCCAGCCAAAGTGCTCCAACAGTTCGGTGACCACCATATTGTGGATGTGGTTATTTTGGACTGTCCGGAAAACATGTGGATAGAGGAGTCTATCAGATAATGAGGGGTCGGTGGCTCCATAGCTGATCTGTACAAGACAGAAGAGAACAGAAAGTATTGGGGCAGATTTACTAATCCTATGGAATATTCACACAGTGTGACCTTATGCAGAGATAAGTCCGAGCTCTCCAATTTGTGATGTAAAGTAAAGATATAATTTATTGGTGTTTTACCATTGGCACCAGTCATGTCATTCCTGCAGTGATATATAGTAATAGTCAGGCAGTAGTCGGTATATAAATTTGGTTCGGTCTCAGACGTTTCGGTGATTTATCACCTTCCTCAGTGGGAGAGGACAGATACCGAGGTAAATAATTGCCATTGTAGGGTACATATATAGACATGTAGTATGTGCCAAAAGTAAGGACTAGGCAGAAAAAGGGTAGTAACGAGTGCTTCAGAATATGCGGGTGTGAGGAGTAGCGGCACATGGCATAGCCGCAGACAATAGTCACCATTAGAGATGAGCGAACGGCGTTCGATCAAACTGATATTAGAACAAATATCAGGCTCTTCAAGGTATTCGATTACAATCGAATACCACAAGGCAAACACACTAAAAATTTGTATCTCCTCCCACTTTCCCTGGCGCTTTTTTTGCACTAATAACTGCGCAGATGAGGTGGGACAGGAACTACAACAACGGAGGCATCGAAAAAAAATCGGAAAAAGGAATCCGAATACGAATGGTGGATTTAAGATCCGGGTCATATGAGACTGTGAACTATGTGACTGTGAGACAGGGATAGATGTACTGGCAGGGTTAGCTAGGGATTACCTTTATTTAGGTGGGAATGTTACTCAAACAGCTCTCTGGGGCTCTATCTCGTCGGGATCCCTGTCAGCTTATGATATGCGGGAGATGAATTTTTCCCATAGGAATGCATTGACCAGCGTTGATTGGCCGAATGCCATACAGAGTACAGCATTTGGCCAATCAACACTGGTTCTGTCAGAGGAGGCGGAGTCTAAGATCGGTCCACAGCAGTCTCCATTCCGGTCTGATCTCAGATGTAGCAGAGTTGAGTGTGCGCTGAGTTCTGCTACACCAGAGATGTAGCAGAGCTGAGTGCCGGAGGAGGCGGAGTCTAAGATCGTTCCACAGTCATATCTCAGATGTACAGCTCCAGCAGCAGTCGTCAGAAGCTACAGATGCTAAACCACAGCTCAACCCTGCAGCAATATCGTTCTACCCGGCAGCATCTCACCCTTTCATGCCAGGCAGCCCATATGCCCAAGGGGTACCACGAGCAGTCATGGCAACAAGTGGTGAAAAATCAGATATGTCTGAGTTTGCCAGGTTTATGGTGAGCAGAGAGCTAATCAACACCAGTCTCTCAAAATTTGACAACCGTGCGGAAAGCTACAGGGCCTGGAAAGCTACCTTCAAGGCCGCCATTGCCAACCTCAACCTAACTGCAGAACAGGAGCTCAACCCCATGATCAAATGGCTGGGCCCATGCTCTACACACTGCATCAAGAGCCTCAGAACCATGTGGGACAAGCTGAAGCAGGTCTCACTGCTGCTTGGCTGAGCCTCAAACGTACCTTCGGCAGTACGGAAGCAATTGAGAAAGCCCTATTCAAAAGACTGCAGGACGTCCCAAAGATCAGTTTGAAGGACGTCCATAAACTTCAGGACTTAAGTGATTTGCTCATGGAATTAAAGCTTGCCAAAAGACCCTCGTCTGTTTGGGCTGTGCTACCTGGATACAGCCCACGAAGTGAACCCAATTGTCATTAAATTACCGTACAGTTTGTAAGAGAAGTGGGCGGCATCAGTTTCAAGGTACAAAGGAGTGCACAATGTCATCTTTCCTCCATTTATACATTTCTGCAGGTTCATCGATGAACAGTCCCAGATGAGGAATGACCCCAGCCTTGATTTCCTGGAGTGCAACACAACAGCTTCAGTGACTTCATCATCAAGGCATGAAAGTGTTATGCATAATCACAGAGACTTTAAAGGGGTATTCCCACCTCACATACTCATCAGTCTTTACTGCTGTAAAATCTTCTTTCTTCCTGGTTTCTTGCATCATTTGGTGGCCGGGGTTTCACATGCAACCTGCCATTTAGCTCCGCCCCCAAATTCATGTGTGGCTCCGCCCACCCATATTGGACTATGAAGTACAGGCAGCAGCAACTCCATTCTGTGTTACATACAGAGACTGCCTGTCTCTGCCATAATGAACACAATTGAATTAGCTAGCCTGATAACTGGGAGAACAGAAGAAATGAAAGCAGCTCCTCTCCTCTATCTGATAGCAGGGAGCTAGGTCACGTGGTGTAGACACAGGAATAGCTAGATACACAGGCTCGCTCCCTGCACTTAGCCCCTCCCCCCTCCCCCCTGAGAGCAGCAGATACAACACGTGACTCATGAGCAGCTAAGTCAGGGCTGTTGCCACAAAGAATTGAATAAAGTAAGATAGTGGACAAACAAACCAGTTTTGCTTAAGCAATGTATTTAGGAAAAGTCTTAAATCCACATTAACAAGCAGTATAGATAGGATCCTTGTGATGGGACAACCCCTTTAAGAGCAGCGTGAGCGTCAGAAAGACTAAAAAAACCACTCTCTGAATAAATGCAGAGAGTTCTGATCCCAAATCATACAGGAGCACAAGAAAGTCCTTACCGAGCTCGGGGTATGTTTCAGATGCTGCGCTTCTTTAGAGCACATGGCCAAGGACTATAAATCTGTCATCAAGTGTGAAGAGTGTCATAGTGAAAAACACACCTCAGCCATGCAACCATCTCCACTTGCCAGAGAGTCACCAGCCGCAGCTGCCATTGGTCCTGTTCCAAGTCATGTCGGGGAACCCCAGAATGACACTAACACTGCCACTGCCAACCTCCTGTCTCGGCTGTCAGCGCTTTGAACGTTTCTCCAGTTGGATGAGGCTCATTAGAACTATTGCACGGTTAGTGCACATTGCGAGAAGTTATCACAATAAAACACAAACAGCAGATTCCGATAACAAGTCCTCTTGCCAATTTGAATCCAACTATGGACAATTTGGGGTTTCTGAGAGTCAGTGGTCGTTTGAATCAAGCCCACCTAGGAGTCGCAGAACAAAATCCTCTTATCATTCCCAACAAAGATCATATTACCACCTTGCTGATCCGACATCATCACGAAAAGGTTGAACAACGAGGCAGGCAGATCACTGAGGGCAAGTTATGGTCTGCAGGCCTTTAGATTATAGGTATGAAAAGACGTGTAGCCCAATTACCGCATGACTGTGTACACTGTCGTAAAGCGAGAGGAAAACAACTACAACAATAGATGGCTGACTTGCCTGCAGATAGACCACAAACAGAGCCACCTTTCACTTACGTTGGCCTAGATATCTTTGGGCCATGGATGGTATCCACACGCAGGACCCGTGGCGGTCACGCGATCAGTAAGCGTTGGGCTGTACGTTTCACTTGCATGAGTGTGTGTGCCGTTCACATAGAGGTGATAGAATCCATGGACACATCCAGCCTTATTAATGATTTAAGACGGTTCTATGCAATTAGAGGACCAATGAAACAGTTGAGTTCTGACCGTGGAAGCAATTTCATCGGAGCATGTAGTGAACTGAACATCGACACTAAGCCCATTCAAGATCAGTTGGCGGAAAAGGGTTGCACCTGGATTTTCAATCCCCCTCACAGTTCTCACATGGGGGGCTCCTGGGAAAGGATGATTGGGATTTCACTCAGCATCTTGAATTCTATGTTAATGGATGTAAACTCTTCAAGACTCACACACGAGACTGTAGTCACCCTTCTCGCTGAAGTTTCGGCCATAATCAATTCAAGACCACTCGTGTCAGTATCTTTGGATTCTGAATCACCAGCTATACTAACTCCGGCTATTCTCCTTACTCAAAAAACTGAGAACACACTAATGCCTAGTGGAGATTTTACTCACGCAAACATCTACCAGAAACACTGGAAACGTGTACAATACATAGCGGATTACTTCTAGAACAGGTGGCAAAAGGAGTATCTAGTGATTCTTCAAGGAAGAAGAAAATGGCAACACCACAAACCAAATTTGAAAGAAAGAGACCTCTTGTTGATGAAAGATCAACAAACCGAACGGATTGACTGGCCTATGGGACTAATTACAAAGGTTCTTCCCAGCAAAGATGGCAAGGTCCGGAAGGTGGAGTTGAAGATCTCCAGAAGGGGTGAGCCTAAAACGTTCACAAGGCCAATTAATGAACGCATTCTGCTATTCCCCATTAAGAACGTCCCTGCAGATTGAACAGGACTGTATTTGAGTTCATGGAGTTTTTCCATTCCAAGATAGAAAACAGGACTATGTTATAATTAGAGATGAGCGAACACTAAAATGTTCGAGGTATGAAATCCGATTCGAACAGCCGCTCACTGTTCGACTGGGTTTCGAACCCCATTATAGTCTATATACATAATATATAGTCTATATATATAACATATACTCGTTAAGGGGGAAACCCAAATCCGTGTCTGGAGGGTCACCAAGTCCACTATGACACCACAGGAAATGATGCCAACACCTCTGGAATGCAACTGGGACAGAAGGGGAAGCATGTCTGGGGGCATCTAACACACCAAAGATCCTCTATTACCCCAACATCACAGTCTAACAACTACACACTTTCCACATTCAAAAAAACCTCTATCAAAGTTGTAAAATACCTGGAAACCTTCTTTACTTCCCAAATGGATGGACACAAACCCCAATTTAAGCTCAACAAACAGTAACAACCAACCCTTTAAATCACGTTCCCCATGACAACCACAGATAGAATAGACAATGGGAAATCCAAAAGCCCTCACCCTCAACTGTCATTGTGGATGTGTGTGTGTGTGATGTGGTAAGACCTTCCAAAATTCACTTTTCTAGCCCTTAATATGAGCCCTTCCAAACAAAGTTACAGGACCTTAAGCTGAGCTACCAGCAGAGATTGAGGCCCTTGGCATGAGTAGAGCCTTGCACCAGCAGAGTGTTAGCCTCTTTAAAACTCTTTGCCCCTAAAACAGTGGTTCCAGAACCATCACTCTCATTGTGTTGGATTGATGCAGTGGATTGGACTGAGGACCCAGACATTGACCTTGATTTTGACTGTCAAATTGATAACATTTTGGTATCAAGTCCTGGGGGTAACTTTTATTTAGAGGACCGCAAAGGGGGAGAATTGGCTGCAACCACTACTAGCGGTAATGGTCCTCTAATATCGGACTCTATATTACCTATACAGGGTTCTGATCAGGTGTTAATTGTCCAAACAACATGCTCCAGTACTTTAGATGTAGATCAGAAAACACTTTCTCTTCCGACACCAGATTTAACCAAGCTTCACCATCATCACCCTGCTGAGATGGAGCCACTAAAGGGAACCTTGCCTTCAAAGGCATGTCCTGGAGCTACGACTGAGCCAAATGTAAACACAGAGTCCTTTTGAACTGAACAAAATTCACCAGCAGTGTTTTTGGCCCTTAGGGTGAGTTGAGCCTTGCACCAGCGTGTGTCCCGTAACATCAGGCGGGCCCTAAGTTCTGCGCTTTGCATAAAAGTTCCACTTGACCACCGACAAGTGCATGCAGCCAGGGACGCTACATCTCAATGACGGCACACTGGCTGAATGTAGTTGAGGCTAGGACCGGGTCGCAAACTGTGGCGGCCTGCCTTGTCTCCCCGCCCAATATTCCTGGCAGGAGTGCTGAAACACCACCCTCCTCCTCCTCCGCCCTTGAATCGACCCCAGCTACTGGCGTGAGGAGACATCAGCAGGCCACGATGAAGCTCATCAGCTTGAGGGACAGACAGCACACTGCCTCCGAGGTCAGGGATGCCATCCTGGCTGAGATGGCAATATGTTTTTCCCTGCTGCACCTGGGGCCAGGCATTTTTGTCATGTGTGATAACAGCAGGAACCTGGTAGCGGCTCTGGAGCTTGCCAGACTCCAACATGTTCCATGCTTGGCCCACGTCTAACTTAGTGGTGCAACATTTTTTGAAAACATACCCAAATGTACACGAGCTTCTGGTGAAAATGCGGCGCTTGTGCTCCCACTTTCGCAAGTGTACAGGAGCTGTTGCTAGCCTCAAAACACTCCAGCAATGCCTCCATCTGCCCGAACACCGGCTGTTGTGTGACGTCCCCACACTCTGAAACCCTAGATACCATATTTTGAGCGGGGTGTGTGTGCTGCAGAGACCTTTGATGGAGTTCCATCTCCAAAACCCAAGGGTTCATCAAAGTCAGCTCCTATCCTTTCCACTGGACATGAAACATTAGCATGCGCTCATCACAATTCCGGATATGGAAGCTGCGTTAAGCAGGGTGCAGTGTACAACACAGACCAGGCCCGAGCACCAGGAACAGGTGTTAGAAATACTGCAGCATCCGCCATTTCCTTCCAATTTTGTGGTTGTGGACCCGCCACCGAGGTTTCTGAACCTCAGTGGGGATGATGAAACACAGTTGCCATCAGGGCAAGCTGTGGTTATGTGCGGTTTGCAGTAAGGGGACAGTGCACAATTGGAAGAGGAGTTGGTGGATGACGAGGCCACCGACCTGACATGGACAGGGGTCATGTCTAGGGGGCAGGGGCGAAAGCAGTGTAGATGTGGAGGGAAGCTAAATCAACAAAAAAGCTGGGTAGAAGCAAAGGCATAAACTGGGGTGATGTCTAGGGGCGAAAGCAGTGTAGATGTGGAGGGAAGCTAAATCAACAAAAATGCTGGGTAGTAGCAGAGGCATAAACTGGGGTGATGTCTATGGGCGAAAGCAGTGTAGATGTGGAGGGAAGCTAAATCAACAAAAATGCTGGGTAGTAGCAGAGGAATAAACTGGGGTGATGTCTAGGGGCGAAAGCAGTGTAGATGTGGAGGGAAGCTAAATCAACAAAAATGCTGGGTAGTAGCAGAGGCATAAACTGGGGTGATGTCTAGGGGCGAAAGCAGCGTAGATGTGGAGGGAAGCTAAGCAGCAAAAATGGTAGGTAGAGGCAAAGGCATGCAAAACTCTACCCTGTTGCAAGACTTATTCCTAGGTCTGGGACACGTTAATGGCCCCCCCTGGCCAAATTACTGCCACTCAGGGGCCTACTGTCACCAGGAGGGACAAGTATATACTCACCGGCCACTTTATTAGGTACACCTGTCCAACTGCTCGTTAACACTTAATTTCTAATCAGCCAATCACATGGCGGCAACTCAGTGCATTTAGGCATGTAGACATGGTCAAGACAATCTCCTGCAGTTCAAACCGAGCATCAGTATGGGGAAGAAAGGTGATTTGAGTGCCTTTGAACGTGGCATGGTTGTTGGTGCCAGAAGGGCTGGTCTGAGTATTTCAGAAACTGCTGATCTACTGGGATTTTCACGCACAACCATCTCTAGGGTTTACAGAGAATGGTCCGAAAAAGAAAAAACATCCAGTGAGCGGCAGTTCTGTGGGCGGAAATGCGTTGTTGATGCCAGAGGTCAGAGGAGAATGGCCAGACTGGTTCGAGCTGATAGAAAGGTAACAGTGACTCAAATAGCCACCCGTTACAACCAAGGTAGCCAGAAGAGCATCTCTGAACGCCGCACAGTACGTCGAACTTTGAGGCAGATGGGCTACAGCAGCAGAAGACCACACCGGGTGCCACTCCTTTCAGCTAAGAACAGGAAACTGAGGCTACAATTTTCACAAGCTCATCGAAATTGGACAATTGAAGATTGGAAAAACGTTGCCTGGTCTGATGAGTCTCGATTTCTGCTGCGACATTCGGATGGTAGAGTCAGAATTTGGCGTCAACAACATGAAAGCATGGATCCATCCTGCCTTGTATCAACGGTTCAGGCTGGTGGTGGTGGTGTCATGGTGTGGGGAATATTTTCTTGGCACTCTTTGGGCCCCTTGGTACCAATTGAGCATCGTTGCAACGCCAAAGCCTACCTGAGTATTGTTGCTGACCATGTCCATCCCTTTATGACCACAATGTACCCAACATCTGATGGCTACTTTCAGCAGGATAATGCGCCATGTCATAAAGCTGGAATCATCTCAGACTGGTTTCTTGAACATGACAATGAGTTCACTGTACTCCAATGGCCTCCACAGTCACCAGATCTCAATCCAATAGAGCATCTTTGGGATGTGGTGGAACGGGAGATTCGCATCATGGATGTGCAGCCGACAAATCTGCGGCAACTGTGTGATGCCATCATGTCAATATGGACCAAAATCTCTGAGGAATGCTTCCAGCACCTTGTTGAATCTATGCCACGAAGAATTGAGGCAGTTCTGAAGGCAAAAGGGGGTCCAACCCGTTACTAGCATGGTGTACCTAATAAAGTGGCCGGTGAGTGTAGGCACATGTTGTGGGAGTACCTGGCCAACCCAGCTCTGTCCTCTCCGATCCCTCTGTGCCCTACACTTATTTTCTCATAAGTTTCTCTGCAATACACATGTCCTGTGAAGTTTGCTTGGGATCTCAGAGGAGTTGGCTTCAGTGCTGTTCATCTGAGTTCCCTTGGCAATTTGCTGTAAGAGAACCCTGTAGCAACCTACTCTAGGCAGCTACCATAGCATCCAGCATGGCCTGCACCATCATGCACTTCTTCCCAGCCACTCCCCATCTCCGAGGCGTTTCATTGCAGGCAGAAGTACAGCACAAGCCACCCACATGCCCAAGCCTTTAACGGCCTCATCTCAAAACGGCTGGTCCTGGAGATGTTGGCGTTTATGCTTCTGGATATCCAGGCCTTCCGTCACCAGATGGCAGCTGGGGCACCTCCCTATGCTGGGCCTAGCCGTTACTACTTCTCTTGGTGTGCTGTCCCTGCCTTGCACCTGCATGTGTCCCATAACATCAGGCGGGCCCAGAGCTCCGTGCTTTGCTGCAAGGTCCACTTGACCACCGACACATGGACAAGCATCTGTGGTCAGGGATGCTGCTTATCTTTAATGACAGGCAGGGTGAATGTAGTGGAGTCTGGGCCAGGGGTGCAAACTGGGGTGGCCTATCTCCTCACCCAGCCCAAAATTCATGGCAGGAGTTAACTGAAAGCCTACTACGCTGCAACCTCCACCCCAGCAACTAGCGGCAAATGCTGTAACACTGGCGTGGGGAGATGTCAGCAGGACGTGCTGAAGCTCATCAGCTTGGGGGACAGACAACACACTGCCTCCAAGGTCAGGGATGCCATCCTGGCTGAGATAGCAATGTGTTTTTTCCTGCTACACTTGGGGCCTGGCATTTTTGCGTCTGTGATAATGGCCGGAACCTGGTAGCAGATCTGGAGCTTGCCAGACTCAAACACATGGCAAAGGTTTTCAACTTGTTGGTGCAATGGTTCTTTGAAACCTACACCATTGTGCCTTATATACTGGTCAAAGTGTGGCCATTTTCGTAAGTGAGAAGTAGCCTCTGCTAGGCAGAAAACATTCAGAGCACACTCCTCTCATCTTCGCACCATTGGCTGGCGGAGGAAGACGAGGGGGATGGAGTGGCATTTGATGTCCCTGTCCCACACGAGGCTAGAGGGTGCACTTCAGTGCATCCCATTGCTTCACCACAGATGGTGTGAAGGGGAGTGGAAAATGGAGGAAATGGAGAGTGACCCTTACAGTTGGGGCAGCAAAGTCATGCCAAGTAACACACTGGCACACATGGCTGACTTGATGTCTGGTTGCTTTTCAAGAATCAAACGCATACTTCACATCATGGAGAGCAAACAATACTGGATTTTTGCAAGCCTCAAACCCCGGTATAGGTCTAATGTCTGTTCCTTTGTTATATTAGGGGAGAGTAAAAAAAAATTGCTAAAATGATGGGTTTAGTGTACATAGTCTGACAATTAATGTGTATCCCACTTAGTGTTGGTGGGGTTACACACCGTCACAACCTGGCTAAAGCTTCTATAGCTGTTAATAAATTTGACGTAACTTTACAGTATCCAAAAAGAGAGCTGGTACAGAGAGCAAAACAAATGTGAACAAAAGCTTTGAGCTCTGAACACCCACAGTGACTTTGACGTCATTATAAGGGAGCGGGTGGTAATAAATAACTTGGCAGTGCCTAAAACCCAACAAGCTTATACAACTATATTTAGATTAAGATACACAAATGTCACTTTTTAGGAGCATGTCATGAGACAAGCTGATAAGATCTTCCTTTGTGCAGTGCTATTTGAAAGTTAATCCCTGCCTTCATTTTAGTTAAGAACAAGGTGCAGACAGATTAGAACATGTCGTCTTCATTGTCAGAATCCTCTATATAGGTAATGTTTTTTTTTTTGCCCGAGCTGTCCGGGAACGAGCTAGTGCAGCACTGACAACCTGGGTGAATATGGCAAGAGCCTGAGATGTAGGGTGAACGTATCCCCAAATTATTTTAGGAATTAACACTCAGAACCTGGCACTATATGCCAATAGCAACAAATGAGGGTGGTATGAAGGCCCCAATTTCTTTAGGGAATTGACAATGACAACCTGGGTGAATATGGCAGGAGCCTGAGATGTAGGGTGTATTTATCCCCAAATTATTTGGGGAATTAACAGTCAGCACCTGGCACTATATGTCAATAGCAACAATTGAGGGTGGTATGAAGGCCCCAATATATTTTAGGAATTCACACTCAGAACCTGGCACTATATGCCAATAGCAAGAATTGAGGGTGGTATGAAGGCCCAAAATAATTTGGGGATTTGACACTGACATGCCAGGTGAATATTTCAGTGTATAAAAGTTAGGTGCGGGGGTGTGTGGGGGACACTGTCATACCCTATATACCCTTAATCCACATTCTATGGGATGAGCATTTCAGTGCATACCAGTTAGCTACGGGGGGGGGGGGGGGAAGGGGGGCACACTGTTAGAACGTGGATTGAGTGTATATGGGCTGAGCATTTCAGTGTATGCCAGTTAGTTCCGGAGGGTACACTATTAGGACGTGGATTAAGGGTATATAGAGTATGTGGGGATACACTTTCAGTGTATTCCACTTAGTATTATTTCCACCGCGGAAAGCTGTGTAGCGCTGATGCAGCCTGTGAATCCCACGTTAGCGTTAGTGGGTAGACACTGTGACATTCTTTTTTGGATTCTCCCTTCAATGTAGCTCTTAAAAGAGCTGTTGGTTTTCTTCTCCTCTCCTCTCCCATCCTATCCTATCCCTGCCTAGCAGAATCTAATCCCTATCTAAATTGACGGAGACCTCCGTCTGTGACCAAGTGAAAGCTCAGAATGACGCGAAGCTGGGCAGCACTGTTCTTATGAATTAGAGGTCACATGTTTTCAGCAGCCAATGGGTTTTTCCTAATTTTTCTCAATGTCCCAATGTTGTCGTAGTTCCTGTCCCACCTCCCCTGCGCTGTTATTGGTGCAAAAAAAGTTCTAGGGAAGGTGGGAGGGGAATCAAGTTTTTAGTCAGTTTACCATGCGGTGTTCGATTCGAACATGGCGAACAGTGTGATATCCGATCGAACATGTGTATGATAGAATACTGTTCACTCATCTCTAGTTATAATGTTTTCTATCTCATTCAAACATGTTCTTTATTTCAGGCTGTTATATAAAATGGACAATTGCCATAGTGAAATCCCCAAAGGGAATTTCAGACGGGGAGTGTGCTGTTCTCTTCTTACTTATTAGTTAAGTGTCCTTTATTACTATTTCCCTTTCATGTTATTTCTATGCATTTTTGTTGCTGCCATCTGATGGCCAGAATTTGCTAAAGTTTTTTTTATCTCTGGGCGTGGTTTTAGGCAAAGCCCCGGTCCATGTCACTCCCTGCAGCCATTTTTAGTTTTTCATAGCTGTGTAACAGGACTTGCTTATACTTGGGCTTGTGAAGGCATCAGTTTTTGACCAGCAGTTAGCCTCAGGAAAGACACCAACAGGACTGCATTTAATCCCACTACTACCAAGGCTATTACAGTATCGTGTTATCACTTGTCACTGTTCTTGGGTGAAATAAACCCACGTTGGTTCATCATATCATCGTGTCTACATTTGAATCCATCTATCCTGAGCTCCTGCCGGTTCAGTCTGCTCCACTGCTTCGATATGAAGGTAGGAGAGTCACACGGCCACTATTAGTTACACCTTCAATCGCCTTCATATGGGAACAGAACAAGCATCTTATATTGTGTATGTGACTGTAAAGTCGCCATCTACCTTCCATTATTGGCTGAGAGTCTGTCAGGTTATGCCAGAAGCCGGCCAACGTCACAGCACATATGTGATCTGCAATGAATCATACTGCGGCAATTTTAGTTTTACCAACACAGAACAAAAATGTTTTGTTTTCCAGGAAAACTATGGAAAATTTGGGTTGAATCCGGCTCAATACGAATCAATTCTCTCATTTCTAGTATTCACTATACATCTAGTAATATCTCTCCATTATCTAAGACACTTTCTGATTGTTGTAGATTTGTGGCTTTCTATAGGTCAGGTATACACTCACATATATCCCATCTCAATTATACTACACTTACACTGATAGACAATGCCCGGAGTATCTAATACCTGAGGATATCCATATAGTCCAAGGATTTGTGCTGCGGGAATAGTGGTAGATGATTGGTGGTCTCCAATGATACCGGCCAGCTGGCCATGGCCCCTACAGGAGTAATTAGGTATCACCATACCCGGGCCAGATAGAAGATGTAATACATGGTGTACCGCCAAACGCTCATCCATACATGTGTCATACATATCATATCCTAGTGTAATATTGGGTAAAATATCAGGATTCTGGTTGATATTATCAATGGCAAAGAGAAAAATCAGAGAATGTACAAATCCCTCAAAATGTTCCCTGTAAATAGACAAATATATCAAGATGAGGAACTGACCAGAGATCTGGTCTCCATTTATTCACTACATAACTTCTGCAAGACTGTTAAGTTTTTACTCTTTATTCTCATACATTGAAGTAAATAATCATGCACCCTAGACCGCTCAATATTAGGATTATTTATCTATCTATCTATCTATCTATCTATCTATCTATCTATCTATCTATACACAACATGCTAATGTACTGCACAGACAAAATTTCTAGGACTGTATATCTATAAAACATAGTGTATGGCACTGTCAGGGCTCCTAGGACTATATATCTATAATACATAGTGTATGGCACTGTCAGGGCTCCTAGGACTATATATCTATAATACATAGTGTATGGCACTGTCAGGGCTCCTAGGACTATATATCTATAATAAATAGTGTATGACACTGTCAGGGCTCCTAGGACAATATATCTATAATACATAGTGTATGACACCATCAGGGCTCCTAGGACTATATATCTATAATACATAGTGTATGACACTGACAGGGCTACACTGACAGGGCTACACTGTCAGGGCTCCTAGGACTATATATCTATAATACATAGTGTATGAGACTGACAGGGCTTCTAGGACTATATATCTATAATACATAGTGTATTACACTGTCAGGGCGCTTCTAGGACTATATATCTATAATACATAGTGTATGAGACTGTCAGGGCTCCTAGGACTATATATGTCAGGATACGGAGTCGCCGCAGTCTCCTTGCTGTGCGGCGTCTCCCTGGGAGACGTGTTAGGAGTTCTATTGGGTGTGCTTAGGTCATTAAGGGTTAATCTTTTCCTTGCCTTCAGTCTCCATGTCATTAGCCATCAGGTGTGTTCTCTGCTGCTATTTAAACCCCACCCAGGCATGGATCCTTGCCAGTTATTCACTTTGGGTTTCCTGGTCCCCCTGCTCAGTCTGATTCCCTGTCTGTTTGTATTCGGTCTGTTCCTTGGTTATTTACCCGGCTTGTATTTTTGGCTATCCCTTGTCTTTTGATTCGGTACCTTTATTATATCTCCTGGCTTGACCTCTTGCTCATCTGACCTCACCTTCTCTTCTGTGTCTTGCTGGGACTTGTGGTCCTCCCTGGTTCCATGCTGTTTAGTCTTTTGTTTTGCATTGCAGTTACACTGTGCTTTCTGTTTAGGTGTGACCCCGTGACTCCAGTCCCTAGGACTTTCAGGGCCTCCTCTTCCCTTATCCTAGCCACCGGGATAGAAGCGTAAGGAGTCGTGGTAGGCGCACTTCAATTAGGAAGTGCATTGGTGTGCCTCATCTCAGATATTACAGCATAGTCATAGCCGCAGGGCCTACAACCCCTTTTGTCATTAGTTGCACAGTGTTGCTTTCCCAGCTGTGTCACTCTGCACTGCCTGACCCTGACTCCAATCCTTACATAATGGCTGGCCCTTACCCTAGACAGGCTGCCCGGCGGTTTAGTGTGGATGCCGAACTCTCCATAACTGACCGCCTGGACGAACTGTCAAGGCAGGTGCAGGGCATGGCTGGGTTAATTAACCAAGTCTCGCAGCGTCTGGATGCTTTGCCTGATCCAGCATCAGCCGCTGCAGGTTCTTCTATTCAAACGCCAGTTCTTCCTATATTGAATACCCGTCAGGATCCTAAAATGCTCTTGCCTGACCGTTTTGATGGTAAACCAGACAGATTCCGAACATTTCGGGAATCTTGCCATTTATTTTTTCGTTTTAATTTCCTTCCTTCTGAAGCAGAGCAGGTGGCGCTGGTTGTGTCCCTTCTACGAGGGTCACCACAAGACTGGGCCTTGGCTCTACCTGCTGGAGCTCCTGAATGGAATTCATTAAATAAGTTTTTTCAAACATTAGGTCAGATTTATGATGACCCTAATAGAGTTGCCTTGGCCGAGTCCCATCTGTTGTCTATTCAGCAGGGAGTTAGAACGGCCGAGGACTATTGTACGGAGTTTCGTCAGTGGAGCTCGCAGTCAGGGTGGACAGACAGACCTTTGTTAACCCTTTTTAGACAAGGCTTATCTGATTCTGTAAAAGATGCTCTAGTAAGTCATCCAGTCCCTGAAAATCTAGGAGACTTTATGTCCTTGGCTATTTCTATTGATAGGAGGCTTAGGGTAAGGCGTAGAGAGAAATTAAGCAAACCTGGGTCCTCAGCTAAATCCTGGTCTGTCCTTTCGGAACCTATACCTCCTTCTGCTGTTCCTACCTCTTGTTCTATTCCTGAAGAAGAACCAATGATATTGGGGTCCACATCCGCCTCCAGGAGAAAGTATCGCCTAGAAAACGCTCTGTGTCTTTATTGCGGCAAACCTGGACATATCCTGAGAAACTGTCCAACCAGACCTAAACCACCGCCGGGAAAACGCCAATGCGTGAGTGATTTCCGGGAGGGTCACTCAGGCTCACAGGTACCTCCTAATAATATTGAGAAATGTTTACTATTCTTGTTAATGGTAATAAAACTTTTGCATGTCAGGCAATGGTGGATTCAGGTGCCGCCATGAACTTCATCCATGAAGTTGTGGCACAAGCTCTAGGAATTGAATTAATTCCCTTGAAATACCCATTTCAGGTATCTGGAGCAGATCTAACCCCTTTGTCTGAAGGGAAAATCTTAGCCCGTACTGCTGAGGTGCAGTTTTTTGTCGGCAGTTTACATGTTGAAAAAGTGTCATTTTTTGTTATGAAAAAACTGGCTGCAGACGTTATTCTTGGTTTACCCTGGTTGCGTGTACATAATCCAGTGTTTGATTGGGAAACTTCGGAGTTGGTTAGATGGGGATATTCCTGTACTTGTCATATTAATACTATTTGTACTATCAAAAATGATATCAAAATTCCGGAATTTATTACCGAGTTCAAAGACGTCTTTGACGAGCTCAGTGCGGAGGCCTTGCCTCCACATCGATCTTATGACTGCGCAATTGATTTGGTTCCTGGAGCTAAACTACCCAAAGGTCGCATTTTTAACCTTTCAGCTCCAGAGCGCGAGTCCATGCGCCAGTACATTAAAGAGAGCCTATCTAAAGGACATATCCGACCTTCAGTTTCTCCTGTGGGGGCGGGGTTTTTCTTTGTTGAAAAAAAAGATGGTGGCCTCCGACCTTGTATTGACTACAGGGAATTGAATAAAATTACGGTCAAAGACCAACATCCTCTGCCACTCATCCCGGATCTTTTTAACCAGGTGGTGGGGGCTCGATGGTTTTCTAAAATTGACCTCCGCGGAGCTTACAACTTGATTCGGATAAGAGACGGGGATGAGTGGAAAACCGCATTTAATACCCCTGAAGGTCATTTTGGATACCTAGTTATGCCTTTTGGTTTGAGCAATGCTCCGGCGGTATTTCAACGTTTTGTGAATGACATTTTTAGGGATCTGTTAGGTAGATATTAGAGATGAGCGAACAGTGTTCTATCGAACTCATGTTCGATCGGATATTAGGCTGTTCGGCATGTTCGAATCGAATCGAACACCGCGTGGTAAAGTGCGCCATTACTCGATTCCCCTCCCACCTTCCCTGGCGCCTTTTTTGCTCCAATAACAGCGCTGGGTAGGTGGGACAGGAACTACGACACCGGTGACGTTGAAAAAAGTAGGCAAAACCCATTGGCTGCCGAAAACATGTGACCTCTAATTTAAAAGAACAGCGACGCCCAGCTTCGCGTCATTCTGAGCTTGCAATTCACCGAGGACGGAGGTTTCCGTCCAGCTAGCTAGGGCTTAGATTCTGGGTAGGCAGGGACAGGCTAGGATAGGAAGGAGAAGACAACCAACAGCTCTTATAAGAGCTAAATTCCAGGGAGAAGCTTGTCAGTGTAACGTGGCACTGATGGGCTCAATCGCCGCAACCCAGCTTTCCCAGGATCCTGAATGGAATACACTGTCAGTGTATTCCCGTATACCCGATATATACCCCGATACCCGTTCCAACGGTGTGCCCCCCCACCTTCACCCCAGAAATACCCTGCAAGTCCCCTAGCAATAGAATTGGGGCTATATACACCCACTATTTTTACTACTGGTATACAGTGCCATTGTCTGACTGGGAATTCAAAGAATATATTGGGGTTATAAATACCCTCATTTCTTGCTACTGCCATATAGTGCCAGTTTCTGACTGGTAATTCAAAGAATATATTGGGGTTACGTGCACCCACAATTTTTACTACTGGTATACAGTGCCATTGTCTGACTGGGAATTCAAAGAATATATTGGGAATACAAATACCCTCATTTCTTGCTACTGCCATATAGTGCCAGTGTCTGACTGGGAATTCAAAGAATATATTGGGGTTACGTGCACCCACAATTTTTACTACTGGTATACAGTGCCATTGTCTGACTGGGAATTCAAAGAATATATTGGGGTTACGTGCACCCACAATTTTTACTACTGGTATACAGTGCTATTGTCTGACTGGGAATTCAAAGAGTATATTGGGAATACAAATACCCTCATTTCTTGCTACTGCCATATAGTGCCAGTTTCTGACTGGGAATTCAAAGAATATATTGGGGTTACGTGCACCCACAATTTTTACTACTGGTATACAGTGCCATTGTCTGACTGGGAATTCAAAGAATATATTGGGAATACAAATACCCTCATTTCTTGCTACTGCCATATAGTGCCAGTGTCTGACTGGGAATTCAAAGAATGTATTGGGGTTACGTGCACCCACAATTTTTACTACTGGTATACAGTGCCATTGTCTGACTGGGAATTCAAAGAGTATATTGGGAATACAAATACCCTCATTTCTTGCTACTGCCATATAGTGCCAGTTTCTGACTGGGAATTCAAAGAATATATTGGGGTTACGTGCACCCACAATTTTTACTACTGGTATACAGTGCCATTGTCTGACTGGGAATTCAAAGAATATATTGGGGTTATAAATACCCTCATTTCTTGCTACTGCCATATAGTGCCAGTTTCTGACTGGTAATTCAAAGAATATATTGGGGTTACGTGCACCCACAATTTTTACTACCGGTATACAGTGCCATTGTCTGACTGGGAATTCAAAGAATATATTGGGGTTATAAATACCCTCATTTCTTGCTACTGCCATATAGTGCCAGTTTCTGACTGGGAATTCAAAGAATATATTGGGGTTACGTGCACCCACAATTTTTACTACTGGTATACAGTGCCATTGTCTGACTGGGAATTCAAAGAATATATTGGGGTTATAAATACCCTCATTTCTTGCTACTGCCATATAGTGCCAGTTTCTGACTGGGAATTCAAAGAATATATTGGGGTTACGTGCACCCACAATTTTTACTACTGGTATACAGTGCCATTGTCTGACTGGGAATTCAAAGAGTATATTGGGAATACAAATACCCTCATTTCTTGCTACTGCCATATAGTGCCAGTTTCTGACTGGGAATTCAAAGAATATATTGGGGTTACGTGCACCCACAATTTTTACTACTGGTATACAGTGCCATTGTCTGACTGGGAATTCAAAGAATATATTGGGGTTATAAATACCCTCATTTCTTGCTACTGCCATATAGTGCCAGTTTCTGACTGGTAATTCAAAGAATATATTGGGGTTACGTGCACCCACAATTTTTACTACTGGTATACAGTGCCATTGTCTGACTGGGAATTCAAAGAGTATATTGGGAATACAAATACCCTCATTTCTTGCTACTGCCATATAGTGCCAGTTTCTGACTGGGAATTCAAAGAATATATTGGGGTTACGTGCACCCACAATTTTTACTACTGGTATACAGTGCCATTGTCTGACTGGGAATTCAAAGAGTATATTGGGAATACAAATACCCTCATTTCTTGCTACTGCCATATAGTGCCAGTTTCTGACTGGTAATTCAAAGAATATATTGGGGTTACGTGCACCCACAATTTTTACTACTGGTATACAGTGCCATTGTCTGACTGGGAATTCAAAGAATATATTGGGGTTATAAATACCCTCATTTCTTGCTACTGCCATATAGTGCCAGTTTCTGACTGGGAATTCAAAGAATATATTGGGGTTACGTGCACCCACAATTTTTACTACTGATATACAGTGCCATTGTCTGACTGGGAATTCAAAGAGTATATTGGGAATACAAATACCCTCATTTCTTGCTACTGCCATATAGTGCCAGTTTCTGACTGGTAATTCAAAGAATATATTGGGGTTACGTGCACCCACAATTTTTACTACTGGTATACAGTGCCAATTTCTAACTAGGAATTCAAAATGCGCAAGGCTCCCGGAAAGGGACGTGGACGAGGCCGTGGGCGAGGTCGGGGGAATGGTTCTGGGGAGCAAGGTAGCAGTGAAGCCACAGGGCGTCCCGTGCCTACTCCTGTGGGGCAGCAAGCATTGCGCCACTCCACAGTGCCAGGGTTGCTTGCCACATTAACTAAACTGCAGGGTACAAACCTTAGTAGGCCCGAGAACCAGGAACAGGTCTTGCAATGGCTGTCAGAGAACGCTTACAGCACATTGTCCAGCAGCCAGTCAGACTCTGCCTCCTCTCCTCCTATTACCCAACAGTCTTGTCTTCCTTCCTCCCAAAATTCTGAAGCTTTACAGAACAATAACCCAAACTGTCCCTGCTCCCCAGAGCTGTTCTCCGCTCCTTTCATTGTCCCTCAACCTGCCTCTCCACGTCACGATTCCACGAACCTAACAGAGGAGCATCTGTATCCAGATGCTCAAACACTAGAGTCTCCTCCATCTCCGTTCGATTTGGTGGTGGATGACCAGCAACCCACCCTCATCGACGATGATGTGACGCAGTTGCCGTCAGGGCATCCAGTTGACCGGCGCATTGTGCGGGAGGAGGAGATGAGACAGGAGTTGGAAGAGGAAGTGGTGGATGATGAGGACACTGACCCGACCTGGACAGGGGGGATGTCAAGCGGGGAAAGTAGTGTGGATGTTGAGGCAGGTGCAGCACCAAAAAGGGTAGCTAGAGGCAGAGGCAGAGGTCAGCAGCTTAGGCGAAGCCAGGCCACACCCGGAATCTCCCAAGATGTTCCAGTTCGTACCCAGCCCCGAAAAACTCCCACCTCGAGGGCACGTTTCTCGAAGGTGTGGAGTTTTTTCAAGGAATGCGCCGAGGACAGATATAGTGTTGTCTGCACAATTTGCCTCTCGAAATTGATTAGGGGCTCTGAGAAGAGCAACCTGTCCACCACTTCAATGCGCCGTCATTTGGAATCCAAGCACTGGAATCAGTGGCAGGCAGCAACGGCAGGACAAAGGCCGCCTGCCGTTCACGCCACTGCCACTGCCTCTGCCTCTGCCTCTGCCACTGCCACTGCTGACTGTGCTGGCGATGCACTCCAGAGGACGAGCCAGGACACCACTTCATCTGCCTCCGCCACTTTGTTGACTTCTACCTCATCCTCCCCTGGTCCTGTCTTATCTCCTTCTCCTGCACCATCAAAGGCACCATCAGGCGTTTCTTTACAACAACCCACCATCTCTCAGACATTGGAGCGGCGGCAGAAATACACTGCTAACCACCCACACGCGCAAGCCTTGAACGCCAACATCGCTAAACTGCTGGCCCAGGAGATGTTGGCGTTCCGGCTTGTTGAAACTCCCGCCTTCCTGGACCTGATGGCAACTGCGGCACCTCGCTATGCCGTCCCTAGCCGTCACTACTTCTCCCGGTGTGCCGTCCCCGCCTTGCACCAGCACGTGTCACTCAACATCAGGCGGGCCCTTAGTTCCGCGCTTTGCACAAAGGTCCACTTGACCACCGACGCGTGGACAAGTGCATGCGGACAGGGACGCTACATTTCACTGACGGCACACTGGGTGAATGTAGTTGAGGCTGGGACTGCTTCCCAAACTGGCCCGGTGTACCTCGTCTCCCCGCCTAACATTCCTGGCAGGGACACGAGAAGAACACCCCCCTCCTCCTCCTCCTCTACCGCCTCCTCCTCCGCCACCGCCTCCTCCTCCGCCACCGCCTCCTCCTCCGCTGTTAGATTGACCCCAGCTACGAGTTGGAAACGTTGCAGCACTGGCGTTGGTAGACGTCAGCAGGCTGTGCTGAAGCTGATCAGCTTGGGGGACAGACAGCACACTGCCTCCGAGGTGAGGGATGCCCTCCTCGATGAGACGGCAATATGGTTTGAGCCGCTGCACCTGGGCCCAGGCATGGTCGTTTGTGATAACGGCCGGAACCTGGTAGCAGCTCTGGAGCTTGCCGGACTCCAACATGTTCCATGCCTGGCCCACGTCTTCAACCTAGTGGTGCAACGTTTCCTAAAGAGCTACCCCAATGTTCCAGAGCTACTGGTGAAAGTGCGGCGCATGTGCGCCCACTTTCGCAAGTCGACAGTAGCCGCTGCTAGCTTAAAATCTCTCCAGCAACGCCTGCATGTGCCACAACACCGGCTTTTGTGCGACGTCCCCACACGCTGGAACTCAACGTTTCAGATGTTGAATAGAGTGGTTGAGCAGCAGAGACCTTTGATGGAATACCAGCTACAAAACCCTAGGGTGCCACAAAGTCAGCTGCCTCAGTTTCACATCCATGAGTGGCCATGGATGAGAGACCTTTGTGACATCCTACGGGTCTTTGAGGAGTCCACAAGGAGGGTGAGCTCTGAGGATGCGATGGTGAGCCTTACAATCCCGCTCTTGTGTGTTCTGAGAGAATCCCTGATTGACATCAGGTATAACTCAGATCACACAGAGGAGTTAGGGATAGCATCCGATCCGTCACAGCTGGAGAGTAGGTCCACACATCTGTCCGCTTCACTGCGTTTAATGGAGGAGGAGGAGGAGGAGGAGGAGGAAGAAGAGTTGTCCGATGATGTGATGGTGATACAGGAGGCTTCCGGGCAACTTCGAATCGTCCCATTGTTGCAGCGCGGATGGGTAGACATGGAGGATGAGGAGGAAATGGAGATTGAACTTTCCGGTGGGGCCAGAGGAGTCATGCCAACTAACACTGTGGCAGACATGGCTGAGTTCATGTTGGGGTGCTTTACAACCGACAAGCGTATTGTCAAAATCATGGAGGACAACCAGTACTGGATCTTTGCTATCCTTGACCCCCGGTATAAAAACAACATCTCGTCTTTTATTCCGGTAGAGGGGAGGGCCAATCGCATCAATGCTTGCCACAGGCAATTGGTGCAGAATATGATGGAGATGTTTCCAGCATGTGACGTTGGCGGCAGGGAGGGCAGTTCCTCCAGTAGGCAACCAAGTTCTCACCGGACCACACAAACGAGGGGCACACTGTCTAAGGTCTGGGACACCTTGATGGCACCCCCTCGCCAAAATGCCGCCACGGAGGGTCCTAGTGTCACCAGGCGTGAGAAGTATAGGCGCATGTTGCGGGAATACCTTTCCGACCACAGCCCTGTCCTCTCCGACCCCTCTGCGCCCTACACGTATTGGGTGTCGAAGTTGGACCTGTGGCTTGAACTTGCCCTATATGCCTTGGAGGTGCTGTCCTGTCCTGCCGCCAGCGTCCTATCTGAGAGGGTGTTCAGTGCAGCCGGTGGCATCATCACTGACAAGCGCACCCGTCTGTCAGCTGAGAGTGCCGACCGGCTCACTTTGATAAAAATGAACCACCACTGGGTAGAGCCGTCATTTTTGTGCCCACCTGTGTAAAGCACCCCAACATGAAACTCCATGTCTGTACTCAACCTCTCCAATTCCTCCGCATCCTCATACTCATCCACCATAAGCGTTGCACAATTCTGCTAATACTAGGCTCCCTCCACCCTGATTTCCCCCAACTCTGCTGGTTAGAGGCTCCCTCCACCCTGATTTCCACCAACTCTGCTGGTTAGAGGCTCCCTCCACCATGAATTTGCCCAAACTGGGCTGTTTAGAGGCTCCCTCCACCATGAATTGGTCCAAACTGGGGTTTTTAGAGGCTCCCTCCACCATGAATTGGTCCAAACTGGGCTGGTTAGAGGCTCCCTCCACCATGAATTTCCCAAAACTTGGCTGTTTAGAGGCTCCCTCCACCATGAATTTGCCCAAACTGGGCTGTTTAGAGGCTCCCTCCACCATGAATTGGTCCAAACTGGGCTGGTTAGAGGCTCCCTCCACCATGAATTTCCCAAAACTTGGCTGTTTAGAGGCTCCCTCCACCATTAATTGGTCCAAACTGGGCTGGTTAGAGGCTCCCTCCACCATGAATTTGCCCAAACTGGGGTGGTTAGAGGCTCCCTCCACCATTAATTGGTCCAAACTGGGCTGGTTAGAGGCTCCCTCCACCATTAATTGGTCCAAACTGGGCTGGTTAGAGGCTCCCTCCACCATGAATTTGCCCAAACTGGGCTGTTTAGAGGCTCCCTCCACCATGAATTGGTCCAAACTGGGGTGGTTAGAGGCTCCCTCCACCATGAATTGGTCCAAACTGGGGTGGTTAGAGGCTCCCTCCACCATTAATTGGTCCAAACTGGGCTGGTTAGAGGCTCCCTCCACAATTAATTGGTCCAAACTGGGCTAATTAGAGGCTCCCTCCACCATGAATTGGTCCAAACTGGGTTTTTTAGAGGCTCCCTCCACCATGAATTTGCCCAAACTGGGCTGTTTAGAGGCTCCCTCCACCATGAATTGGTCCAAACTGGGCTGGTTAGAGGCTCCCTCCACCATGAATTTCCCAAAACTTGGCTGTTTAGAGGCTCCCTCCACCATTAATTGGTCCAAACTGGGCTGGTTAGAGGCTCCCTCCACCATTAATTGGTCCAAACTGGGCTGGTTAGAGGCTCCCTCCACCATTAATTGGTCCAAACTGGGCTGGTTAGAGGCTCCCTCCACCATGAATTTCCCAAAACTTGGCTGTTTAGAGACTCCCTCCACCATTAATTGGTCCAAACTGGGCTGGTTAGAGGCTCCCTCCACCATGAATTTGCCCAAACTGGGGTGGTTAGAGGCTCCCTCCACCATTAATTGGTCCAAACTGGGCTGGTTAGAGGCTCCCTCCACAATTAATTGGTCCAAACTGGGCTAATTAGAGGCTCCCTCCACCATGAATTGGTCCAAACTGGGTTTTTTAGAGGCTCCCTCCACCATGAATTTCCCAAAACTTGGCTGTTTAGAGGCTCCCTCCACCATGAATTGGTCCAAACTGGGCTGGTTAGAGGCTCCCTCCACCATGAATTTCCCAAAACTTGGCTGTTTAGAGGCTCCCTCCACCATTAATTGGTCCAAACTGGGCTGGTTAGAGGCTCCCTCCACCATGAATTTGCCCAAACTGGGCTGTTTAGAGGCTCCCTCCACCATGAATTGGTCCAAACTGGGCTGGTTAGAGGCTCCCTCCACCATGAATTTCCCAAAACTTGGCTGTTTAGAGGCTCCCTCCACCATTAATTGGTCCAAACTGGGCTGGTTAGAGGCTCCCTCCACCATGAATTGGTCCAAACTGGGGTGGTTAGAGGCTCCCTCCACCATGAATTGGTCCAAACTGGGGTGGTTAGAGGCTCCCTCCACCATTAATTGGTCCAAACTGGGCTGGTTAGAGGCTCCCTCCACAATTAATTGGTCCAAACTGGGCTAATTAGAGGCTCCCTCCACCATGAATTGGTCCAAACTGGGTTTTTTAGAGGCTCCCTCCACCATGAATTGGTCCAAACTGGGCTGGTTAGAGGCTCCCTCCACCATGAATTTCCCAAAACTTGGCTGTTTAGAGGCTCCCTCCACCATTATTTGGTCCAAACTGGGCTGGTTAGAGGCTCCCTCCACCATTAATTGGTCCAAACTGGGCTGGTTAGAGGCTCCCTCCACCATGAATTTGCCCAAACTGGGCTGGTTAGAGGCTCCCTCCACCATGAATTTCCCAAAACTTGGCTGTTTAGAGGCTCCCTCCACCATTAATTGGTCCAAACTGGGCTGGTTAGAGGCTCCCTCCACAATTAATTGGTCCAAACTGGGCTAATTAGAGGCTCCCTCCACCATGAATTGGTCCAAACTGGGCTGGTTAGAGGCTCCCTCCACCATGAATTTCCCAAAACTTGGCTGTTTAGAGGCTCCCTCCACCATTAATTGGTCCAAACTGGGCTGGTTAGAGGCTCCCTCCACCATTAATTGGTCCAAACTGGGCTGGTTAGAGGCTCCCTCCACCATTAATTGGTCCAAACTGGGCTGGTTAGAGGCTCCCTCCACCATTAATTGGTCCAAACTGGGCTGTTTAGAGGCTCCCTCCACCATTAATTGGTCCAAACTGGGCTGGTTAGAGGCTCCCTCCACCATGAATTTGCCCAAACTGGGCTGTTTAGAGGCTCCCTCCACCATGAATTTGCCCAAACTCTGCTGGTTAGAGGCTCAATCCACCCTGATTTTCAAAACAAATGTTGGTGCCAACCTCAACTTACTACAAGGGCCAAATTCACTGCTGGTGACAAGCTCTCCTCACTGCAAGTGCCAAATACACATGTTTCAAGGTGTTTTCCTACTGTCAGAGAGGTGGTATTGAGTGTGTAAAGTGTGTAGTTGTTAGGCTGTGATGTTGGGGTAATAGAGGGTCTTTGGTGTGTTAGATGCCCCCAGACATGCTTCCCCTGCTGTCCCAGTGTCATTCCAGAGGTGTTGGCATCATTTCCTGGGGTGTCATAGTGGACTTGGTGACCCTCCAGACACGGATTTGGGTTTCCCCCTTAACGAGTATCTGTTCCCCATAGACTATAATGGGGTTCGAAACCCGTTCGAACACACGAACATTGAGCGGCTGTTCGAATCGAATTTCGAACCTCGAACATTTTAGTGTTCGCTCATCTCTAGTAGATATCTAGTAATTTATTTAGATGACATCCTCATATTCTCACCGGATTGGGAGTCACATCAGCAACATGTAAAAGAGGTTCTTCTTAGGCTACGTCAAAACCACCTCTGTGCTAAGTTATCCAAGTGTCAATTTGGAGTCCAGGAGATAGGTTTTTTGGGATACATCCTTACTCCTGGTACCATTGGTATGGATCCCAGAAAGGTATCTGCAGTACTTGAATGGGAGAAACCTACTACCTTAAAAGAAGTTCAAAGGTTTCTAGGTTTCGCCAACTATTACCGAAAATTTATCCGAAATGTTTCTTCTATTGTTAAACCTCTCACCGATTTGACCAAAAAGGGGGCGGATCCTGCCTCCTGGACACCAGAGACGGAGGTAGCGTTCGCCACCTTAAAACAACTTTTTACTTCTGCCCCAGTCCTGGTCCATCCTGATCCTGAATTGCCCTTTATTGTAGAGGTTGACGCTTCAGAAGTAGGTGTAGGAGCGGTCCTGTCTCAGGGCACTGAACCATTTACCAACCTCCAACCTATCGCCTACTTTTCCAGGAGGTTCTCCACTACCGAGGCCAATTATGATATTGGCAATAGAGAGCTTCTGGCGATTAAGTGGGCCTTTGAAGAGTGGAGACACTTCCTGGAGGGGGCCAGACATAAAATTATTGTACTGACTGACCACAAAAACTTATTATATTTAGACAAGGCAAAAAGATTAAATCCCCGTCAAGCCAGGTGGGCTCTATTTTTCACTAGGTTCCACTTTGTAATTACCTACCGTCCCGGCTCAAAGAATACTAAAGCAGATGCCTTGTCTAGAAGTTTTGGTCTTAGTGGTAGTTCTGATGGGGAACCTGAAAATATACTTGCTCCTGGGGTGGTAGTGGCAGTTTTGACCTCTGATCTTGAAACCCGTATTCTCAACACTCAGGATGCTGCCCCTAGTGCGTTACCACCAGGTAAATTGTTTGTCCCTAGCCACCTCCGCTTGGAGCTCTTAGAGGAGATCCACTCCACTGTTCTGGTGGGTCATCCAGGCATTGCTGGTACTGGGAATCTGTTATCACGAACGTATTGGTGGCCATCTTGGCAACGAGATGTTAAAAATTTTGTTCATTCTTGCGAGACCTGTGCCAGATCTAAGGTGCCCCATGAACTTCCAGCGGGTCTTTTACACCCACTCCCGCTACCCAATAGACCCTGGTCACACATCTCCATGGATTTTATTACCGATCTCCCGTCCTCTAAAGGGAAATCGGTAATTTGGGTTGTAGTAGATCGTTTTTCTAAGATGTCCCACTTTGTTGCCTTGAAAAAATTGCCTTCAGCTAAATTGTTGGCCTGGTTGTTTATCCGCCACATTTTACGTCTGCATGGCATTCCTTCAAATGTGGTGTCGGACAGGGGCGTACAGTTTGTGTCCAGGTTTTGGAAAGCCTTTTGTAACAGGTTGGGAGTCTCGCTTTCTTTTTCCTCAGCCTTTCACCCAGAGACTAATGGTCAAACAGAGAGATTGAATCAATCTTTGGAACAGTATTTGAGGTGCTTTGTGTCTGATTGCCAAGATAAATGGAGTGAATATTTGCCCATGGCTGAATTTGCACTAAATAATCATGTCAACTCCTCGACTCGGTTGTCTCCTTTCCACATTAACTATGGTTTTCACCCCAGATTCTCCTCAGGAACAGGTAATGAATTCGCCTTTTCCTCAGTAGAGGACGTTGCTAAATCTCTCTGTACTGTATGGGATGAAAGCCTGGCATCGCTGAGAAAAGCCCAGGCTAATCAAGTAAATTTCGCCAACAGAAAGCGCCGCCCTGGACCTGACTTTGCGGTGGGTGACAAGGTCTGGTTATCCACTAAAAATCTCCAACTTCGTGTTCCATCTACTAAGTTTGCCCCGCGTTTTATTGGTCCATATCCCATTTCTGAAATAATCAACCCTGTGTCATTCAAATTATCACTTCCTAGGTCCCTCCATATTCACCCAGTTTTTCATAAGTCCCTACTCAAAAAGTATGTTCCGGCAATGGTCACTCGTTCCCCACCCGAACCAGTGATCGTTCAGGGGGAACTAGAGTATGAGGTGGAACGGGTCATTGATTCACGCAGAGTGCGGAATTCCCTTCAGTTCCTCATACATTGGAAGGGGTATGGACCAGAGGAGCGTGTTTGGGTGGCAGCCAGAGACCTTCACGCTCCTAGATTGGTGGAGAAGTTTTACCGTTCTTACCCTACTAAGCCAGGGGGTCCTCTTGAGGGTCCGGAGGCCCCTCCTCAAAGGGGGGGTACTGTCAGGATACGGAGTCGCCGCGGTCTCCTTGCTGCGCGGCGTCTCCCTGGGAGACGTGTTAGGAGTTCTATTGGGTGTGCTTAGGTCATTAAGGGTTAATCTTTTCCTTGCTCTCAGTCTCCATGTCATTAGCCATCAGGTGTGTTCTCTGCTGCTATTTAAACCCCACCCAGGCATGGATCCTTGCCAGCCATTCACTTGGGTTTCCTGGTCCCCCTGCTCAGTCTGTTTCCCTGTCTGTTTGTATTCGGTCTGTTCCTTGGTTATTTACCCGGCTTGTATTTTTGGCTATCCCTTGTCTTTTGATTCCATACCTTTATTATATCTCCTGGCTTGACCTCTTGCTCGTCTGACCTCGCCTTCTCTTCTGTGTCTTGCTGGGACTTGTGGTCCTCCCTGGTTCCATGCTGTTTAGTCTTTTGTTTTGCATTGCAGTTACACTGTGCTTTCTGTTTAGGTGTGACCCCGTGACTCCAGTCCCTAGGACTTTCAGGGCCTCCTCTTCCCTTATCCTAGCCGCTGGGATAGAAGCGTAAGGAGTCGTGGTAGGCGCACTTCAATTAGGAAGTGCATTGGTCCGCCTCATCTCAGATATTACAGCATAGTTATAGCTGCAGGGCCTGCGACCCCTTTTGTCATTAGTTGCACAGTGTTGCTTTCCCAGCTGTGTCACTTTGCACTGCCTGACCCTGACTCCAATCCTTACAATATATCTATAATACATAGTGTATGAGACTGTCAGGGCTTCTAGGACTATATATCTATAATACATAGTATATGACACTGTCAGGGCTCCTAGGACTATATATCTATAATACATAGTGTATGATACTGTCCGGGCTCCTAGGACTATATATCTATAATACGTAGTGTATAACACTGTCAGGACTCCTAGGACACAATATCTATAATACATAGTGTATTACACTGTCAGGGCTCCTAGGACTATATATCTATAATACATAGTGTATGACACTGTCAGGGCTTCTAGAACTATAAATCTATAATTCATAGTGTATGACACTGTCAGGGCTCCTAGGACTATATATCTATAATACATAGTGTATGACACTGTCAGGACTCCTAGGACTATATGTATCTATAATACATAGTGTATGACACTGTCAGGACTACTAGGACTATATATCTATAATACATAGTGTATGACACTGTCAGGACTTCTAGGACTATATATCTATAATACATAGTGTATGAAACTATCAGGGCTTCTAGGACTATATATCTATAATACATAGTGTATGACACTGTCAGGGCTTCTAGGACTATATATCTATAATTCATAGTGTATGACACTGTCAGGGCTTCTAGGACTATATATCTATAATTCATAGTGTATGACACTGTCAGGGCTTCTAGGACTATATATCTATAATTCATAGTGTATGACACTGTCAGGGCTTCTAGGACTATATATCTATAATTCATAGTGTATGACACTGTCAGGGCTTCTAGGACTATATATCTATAATTCATAGTGTATGACACTGTCAGGGCTCCTAGGACTATGTATCTATAATACATAGTGTATGACACTGTCATATATACTTAAGAAGTGATCATTCTAAAGAGCAATAATAAATGATATAGTATTGAATGTATTATAGCAGAATAGTAGTTGCAGCCAAACTTAATATTTCTTGAAAAAATGTCTACAAATGAGAAAATCCGATTTACAAAATTGCAATGGTTTTGAAATCGCAGTATTTGTGCTGTAGATATTTTTCTGCAATATGTGGGTGGAATAAGCTAGAATCCCATTCACTTTGTAGGTAATGTTAAATGCCATGGTTTTTGCCGCAGAGTTTCCTCCGTGGTCAAATTATGGCGTTTTTGCAAGGTGGGGCCTCAGCCTTACTGAGAGATTATTAAACCATAGTGAGTGTAACGATTGTAAGTGAGGCCTATGTATAGCTGAGGATACTGATAGGAATACATGAGCAGCATTTACTAGGAACTGGAATATGAGGAGAATCACAAGAACCTGCACAAGATCCTCCGGCTACAGAAAGATCACAGACACTTCCTTATGGTTTATCGAGTCCTTATCTTCAGAGAATTGACTACAGACCTCACACAACTCGCTCTACTTTTCTGATGACAATTTGCACATGAAATAAGGACTTACTCATGACACTGAAAATCTGTGTCGTTGTAGTCTGGGAGTTGATGATGGTCTGTATATTTATACATTGTCAATAACCCCCCAATGATGAGATCTCCATCCTGGGAACAATTCTGTACATGCTCAAGAACTTCTCTTATCCTGAGATCACAGACTAACTCTGTTACAGGAAACCAAAGCAGAAGGAACATAATATTGAGACTGTGCATGTTCTTATAGGAGTAAGATAATGATAACAATGATAAGATGATGATGATGATGATGATGATGATGATGATGATGATGATGATGATGATGAGATGACGTGTATTCTGTCCTCAGTAAGACACGATGGATAGAAGCAGTGAGGCAGCAGTGACACAGACAGCACGGCCCCCAGGATCAGTACATGCTATATGGTGACTGCTCTCATCTCCCCTCCTTTTATACAGTATTATGGGATAGATTTTACATTCTCTGCTCTCATCGCACATCATTCTGGATCTGCTCTCCGAGGATTGTGCTCTGATCCGTCCTTACTATAGAGACTTGTAGAAGAAATAACCGGTCTCAGGCGTCCTTGTGTTATACAGAATATACCACAGACATATTCCACAGCCCTGTACAAAGATTGTCATCACTCGCATTAACCCCTGACACTACTGAGGCTACAATCTAATGTTCTTACTGATAAACCCACATATACAATGGGAGGGAAATCTCATAGATAGGAAGTCAATGAATCTGTAGACTGTGGTGAAGGCTGTCTTGAGAAATAGTCTGCAGGGTTCTTAGATCCTGCTTGATATTTCAAATGGAAGTGATGGTTCTGTAGGTGGAGTAGCCAGTGTTCCAGTCGTGGGAGAGGCTTTGATGAATGTTTATTGCAGACTGGAATGAGTGGTTTATGGTCACTTACCAAAGAGGTAAAGATGGAAATGAAGGCATCCCCATACAACTACAAGAGAATTGGGAATAGAGGTGTTCCATCTCTGTTAAAGCCTTGCTTGCATAGGAGACTGTGGAAATACTGTCAGTTTTGGACACCTGAGTTAAAATCTCACCAAAGCCTACAAGACTGGCATCAACAATGAGCTCAGTAGACTTTAGTGGGTCAAAATAGGCCATGGCTGTGTTGCTAGTCAAAAATCCTGTACACATGAAAGAGGACCAAGGGCTTGGCCCACAGGTTCAGAAGGTACACGATGCCACCCAGACACAAGCAGTGTTTTAATTCCTAGGACAAAGTTTTACTGAATAAGTCACAGAATAGAGATGTTGGAAAATTATGAAACAAGGTATAAACAGAGAAGAAATACAAACTAATATGGAACAGAATATTGCAGCAAACTAACACTATACTCCTAGTTCCCACAGTTACTTAACAGGTAACAGATACAAGTCCTTTAAGAACATGGTTCTCCTGGATCGGTCCCTCGTTGGGCCGCACCCTAAGTATTGCGCAATACTATTTGTAATCCACAGGGAAATGGTGTCTTCACTTACAAGTACAGTTATATCCTATGCTCCAGCTCTCCACTTAACAGACAGGCCCATTTCTCAGATGATAAGGTGTCAGCTTAAGAGTCCCTTATATATCACCACATGGAACACATGGACGCGGCCAAGCCATGCTTACAAGTCCTTGAGGCCTTTCTCTCATATAGTCTCCTTTACCTTCTGAGCTTCAGAGCTTTCCAGACTCAGTCCCCAAAGTAGCACCACAAACTCTGTGTCTCCAGACTCAGTCCACAGCCAGCATGGCGGTTCTTCCATCCAGCACAGCACAGGCTGCCATCCAATATGTCAAGTCTCCAAACACATTTTAAGACTGGGAAAGTACCGCGTCTACCTAACAAGCATTTTCCTCTTAGCTATCACTCCACCAATCCTATCTCGGCCTGCAGGGGTGTTTCCATCTTGTTTTACCATAATGTTCCATTTCAATGTACACAATCATATGAGGACTTGGAGGGTAGGTTCCTGTTCCTAAAAGGCACCATTGCTTCTTCCAAATTCACATTCGCAAACTTATACGCTCCAAACCAGGGTCAGGTAGCCTGGATTTCGGAGGTCCTCAAAAGATTGGAAAGAAAATCTAAATGTTTTATTTCAGAGATCAGAGATCATAGAGGACAAGCCCAAAAACTTACAGAGAACATTGCCTCGGCCTTTCAAAAGTTTTACTCCGATAATCTAGCTCCACAACGCTCCTCAGAAACCACTACAGACCACTTGGACAAAATTGATAAGTTTCTATCCTCTATTACCTTACCCTCCCTTACAGAGACAGACTTTACCCCCCTACTTGATCCCATCTCTGAAATTCAACAAGTTTTAAATAGCTTCCCGAAAGGGAAAAGCCCAGGCCCTGATGAATTCCCATTACAATACTACAAAACCTTCAAAGCCATCCTTATTCCCCATCTCTCCCAATCTTGTAACGCTCTCCTCTAAGGCAAAAAACTCCCTCTCCAAGCTCAGGAAGCGCACATAACCCTCCTCCCCAAGGAAGGCAAAGACCATTTGTTATGCGGAAGCTACAGACCTATTTCTTTGCTTACTGTAGACCTTAAAGTGTGGGCGAAAGTTCTGGCCCTCAGAATTAAAAATCTTATTCCCAAACTCCTACGTATTGAACAGGAAGGCTTTGTCATAGGTAGGGAAGGGAAAGATAATTTGCATCGCATTCTCCATGCCATCTCCCATGCCAGAAAGCATAATATCGATCTAGTCCTCTTGGGATTAGACGCTGAAAAAGTGTTTGACAGAGTGGACTGTCTCTTTATGAAAGTTACGTTAAGAAAGTTTAACTTCCCTCCTGCATTTATTGAAGCAATATACTCCCTGTACGATAAACCCCACGCCAAACTGAAAGTTAATGGCATTTTGTTTCCCACATTTACAATATCAAACGGTACACGACAAGGCCTCCCCCTGTCCCCCTCCCTTTTCATCATGACCCTAGAGCCTCTTCTCCAGTCATTTAGATCCCACTCGGACGTACAAGGCTTAAAAATAGGACGGCATATTCTTCAGTAGGCAGCTTTTGCTGACGACATCTTGCTACTAGTAAGAAATCCTGAGATAGGCCTCCCCACTATAACGTCACTCCTGCAAGACTATAGCACAGTTTCAGGCTATAAGGCCAACTTAGAAAAGTCAGAAGTTCTTAATATTACCATTCCTTGAAATAGGGCATTGCAACTCACCTCATCCACCCCCTTTCAGTGGGCCCGAGAGAAAATCAAATACTTGGGGGTATACTTGAGCCCAAACATTGACGACATATATGGCACTAATTTTTTACCCCTCTTAGCAGAGATCAAGAAAATGTTCCTCTCATATCAGGGCATACCATTCTCTTGGTTTGGCAGAAGGAACCTACTCAAAGCGTATGCCTTACCAAAAATATTATATAGACTTCATATGCTCCCAGTTTATCTTCCTCCTCTCTTTTTCAAGTCAATCAAAACACTATTCTCCTCCTTTTTGTGGAGAGATAAACGTCACAGACTTGCGATGTCACTTATGACAAGAAGGAGACAGGAGAGGAGCATGGGAGTCCCAGACATTTCAGGTTACTATAGAACTGTTCAACTTACGAGATGGGTAGAGCTCACAGCATCAGACTCAAACTCACATTTGGCTGACTTCACTCTGGATACATTTGGTCTTCCCACAATAGCGACTCTGTGGCTGTATGATACCCCAAACCACAAATTCACAAAGGTCCCTCATCTGCTATTGGGGGCTTGCTGGGTTTGGAAGAGTTTGAGGTCCACTCTGGCCCCTCACCCCTCACCTATCCTTCCTTTGGGCATTCTACCAGAATTTCTGGGGAAGTCAGCTTCTATCAACCCTCCTTTGTGGACCCAACTTTTATCACACCGTTTAATGGACATTGTTAACCAAGATCGTAGATTTGACTCTGATAGTTTCTTGACCCTACTGCCAACTGACTCGCACCCATCTTTTTTACACGAATTTCATACAAATGAAGTTATTAAACAGGCACTGACTCTTGACCAAATAAGAATGGAGTTCACAAACTTTGAGCACTTTGTCTTGGCCAAGAACAAACGCTTAAAGAAAACAGCCTTTGTTCTACCCACCTTTGTGAGGCCTCTGCAGGTCCAAAAACCTACCTTTCTCACTTCTTGGGAGCAGGAGCTTGCTATCTCCCTAACGGAAAAGCAACTGCAACAGATCCATAATTCCTCTCATGGATTCTCACCATGCGTTCGTCTTCAAGAAACGCGTTATAAACTCTTGACATGATGGTACCGAACGCCTCAATGGCTATTTGATAGGAAACATACAGACTTCAATAAGTGCTGGAGATGTGACCAACATGACGGTACTTTACTTCACATATGGTGGTCCTGCCCAAAAATTACACAGTTCTGGGCTGATGTTCAGGACTCAATCAATAAATGTTTCACAAGGAACATTGAACTCACACACTCAATGGTTCTCCTAGCCCTCCCTTCCACGTCATATAAACCTTCCAGGAAAAAATTGGTCTCCCTCTTACTTTTAGCCATGAATTCACTGATTCTAACCAAATGGCTATCACGAGATTCCCCCCACGATGAGAGATTGGATTGAAAAAGTAAACCAAATTTCTCGATTCGAAGAGATCCATGCTGTGTAATGTACTGGGCTTGGCTGATGCTGCAGCTCTTACTCCTCCTTATACTTGTGGCACTCGCAGAAGAGATGGAGAACTTTGATTGAGATGGACAGGGAGTGGGCAGAGGACTCTTAGGCACTCTTGTAACTGGCACTTGCAGTGGTCTCCCTAAAAGCACCTCCAACCTGGGCATACAATACCTTAGGAAGCAGGGTAGAATTACCCCATCTTGTCTTTATAATGAGGTTCTCAGAGCACTGCCTTTTAGTCCTCAGCCCTCTGCTTAATGCTAAGAATATGCTTGGCACAGTGTAATCAGAGGGTCATACACCCTGCCATGCCTTCAAGTCTGTGCTCAGACCTGCCATGATTGGTGTTTTTGGCCAGTCTAATCATCATTATTATAATCTTTGAAGAAATAAGGATCACCCTCCTCCCCTGGCTGTGACTTATACAGAACCCCCTTCTCCATCCAAAGGAGAATATTCATTTTCCTTCTATTCTAGAAGTCCCAATTCCTCCTCTACTATGACATTGAACAATTTTTTCATCCTCTTCATTTCTTCCGTCATGAACTCAGGGCAATGATGGTGACTAATAGATAGAAGGCGTCCTTCTTCTTCTATCTCTCGTTGTGGGTTTCCTGTAAGAGATATAAAAGAAGGATTATCGCTGAAGCTGCAGTTGTCCCTTTTGACAAATTAGGCGGCCTCCTCAAAGGGCTTTAGAAGGAGGCATACTTCCCTCTCAAGACTCTAATAGTGGAATGAAACATTAGTGAAATAAAACATTGTGCCTTTTGTTTGCTGAATGTAGTAATTCCATTAAGTTAGAACATCGGAGGTGAGGAGGTGAAGTTGCAGACTGATTTGTCACTGCAAGTCCAGCAGAGTGTTTTTTTGCAATATTAGGTTGAGGCCCTACATTGTTGAAATGCTTCTTTTTTGTTGCAGATTATGTTCCTTTTTTTAAGCCAAAGTGAAGAATGGCTACTGTAGACAGGCAGATGGTCAAGTTGTAGGTGGCAGGTACATTCCACTGAGGTGGCTGGTATCCACGTGGTGACTGGCTAGAGTATAGCTCCAGGATTTAGGAGTGGTTGCAAACCCAGGCCCATGCTCCAGTCCTGATTTGTTGGCTAACCCAAGTGATCAGCTATTAAAGACCTGAGGTTGCCCATGGGAAGGGGGTGTGGTCGTCTCTTGTAGGAGAACCTGGTTAGACACACTGCCTTATGTGTCTGGAGGAACAGTTCAAACAAATCCCCTGGTGTCTTGGTGAGAAAAACCTTGGAGGGTGAAATTAACATTGGTGTCCCGTTTTTGGGACGACGGCTTGACTCTGAGGGATCACATTTGGGCCAAAACGGCTCACATTTGGGACAAATAGACTCTGCCCCATCCCATTTTTGGGACCAAATGACCTGGCTTTCATATTCCCCATTGAAAATCATGAGAGTGCGAGAACCCTGAGTTTGACCTCCTATATACTATATACACTGTGGGGTGGGAGGTGCCTGGCGGCACGGGGGGCGGGGGGGGGGGCGCGACATCGCGCAAAATAGCCTCTCGGTCGCCGTTTGGCGTTTCTGCGACGGTTTTTACGTGCGGTTGCGACCGTGGGGCGGGCGGGAGTCCGGCGTCCCTCGGGGTTGCCTTGCTTCCGGCTTTGCACCTTACCTCTACGACGTAAAAACCGCGAATACGTTTTTCCTTGGGGACGCGATTTGCGGTTTGGAACCGCTCAGTTTTGAGGGAACGGCGACAATCTGCGTGGAAACATCTCAGAGCGTGGCTTGGTGGCACTCCCCCGAGCACGTTTCCATCTAAAAAGATCCTGAAAAAAAATTCGGAAGCGGCGAAATTCGTGCTACGCGTCGCTGCATCCTTGAGGGTTCAGGGGCTGGGGGTTTTAAAATTTTAATGCGCACGGCGTATTTTTAGGACTCGTGTTTTGTCAAAGTCTGAAAATCCGTAAAGTGAGTGCCGTGTCACGTGATTGCGCACTTCTTGAAATTTGACAAGGCCCTAGCATGGTTATCGTATAGAAACTGCATTCTAAAAAAAAGACCACAGGATGGCAGTGCTGGATCAAAAAGGGAAATTTAGACTCTTTAGGAGAAATACCAAAAATCCTCCACCAGATGTCGCCTGTATGAAGGTCCGGTCGTACGCTAATGCCGTAGGCAGCAAATGACTTGGCTTTCACTGTCTATATAAAAATATATATCTTTATACTTATATATCTATATCAATATCTATCTATCTATCTATCTATCTATCTATCTATCCACACATTATTTATATATGTATATGTGTATATATATCTTCGTATTCATATATATATATATATATATATATACACAAATTCTATATATACAATTATATATATATATATATATATATATATATATATATATAATGTGTCTGTATATATGTTTATATTTACATATATATATGCCACACAAATTTTATACATTATATACAGTCCTATGAAAAAGTTTGGGCCCCCCTATTAATCTTAATCATTTTTAGTTCTAAATATTTTGGTGTTTGCAGCAGCCATTTCAGTTTGATATATCTAATAACTGATGGACACAGTAATATTTCAGGACTGAAATGAGGTTTATTGTACTAACAGAAAATGCGCAATATGCATTAAACCAAAATTTCACCGGTGCAAAAATATGGGCACCTCAACAGAAAAGTGACATTAATATTTAGTAGATCCTCCTTTTGCAAAGATAACAGTCTCTAGTCGCTTCCTGTAGCTTTTAATCAGTTCCTGGATCCTGGATGAAGGTATTTTGGACCATTTCTTTCTACAAAACAATTCAAGTTCAGTTAAGTTTGATGGTTGCCGAGCATGGACAGCCCGCTCTCAAATGATCTGAAAACAAAGATTGTTCAACATAGTTGTTCAGGGGAAGGATACAAAACGTTGTCTCAGAGATTTAACCTGCCAGTTTCCACTGTGAGGAACATAGTAAGGAAATGGAAGACCACAGGGACAGTTCTTGTTAAGCCCAGAAGTGGCAGGCCAAGGAAAATATCAGAAAGGCAGAGAAGAAGAATGGTGAGAACAGTCAAGGACAATCCACAGACCACCTCCAAAGAGCTGCAGCATCATCTTGCTGCAGATGGTGTCACTGTGCATCAGTCAGCAATACAGCGCACTTTGCACAAATAGAAGCTGTATGGGAGAGTGATGAGAAAGAAGCCGTTTCTGCACGCACGCCACAAATAGAGTTGCCTGAGGTATGCAAAAGCACATTTGGACAAGCCAGCTTCATTTTGGAAACAAAGATTGAGTTGTTTGGTTATAAAAAAAAAAAGGCGTTATGCATGGCGTCCAAAAAGAAACAGCATTCCAAGAAAAACACATGCTACCCACTGTAAAATTTGGTGGAGGTTCCATCATGCTTTGGGGCTGTGTGGCCAATGCCGGCATCGGGAATCTTGTTAAAGTTGAGGGTCGCATGGATTCCACTCAGTATCAGCAGATTCTTGAGAATAATGTTCAAGAATCAGTGACGAAGTTGAAGTTACGCCGGGGATGGATATTTCAGCAAGACAATGATCCAAAACACCGCTCCAAATCGACTCAGGCATTCATGCAGAGGAACAATTACAATGTTCTGGAATGGCCATCCCAGTCCCCAGACCTGAATATCATTGAACATCTGTGGGATGATTTGAAGCGGGCTGTCCATGCTCGGCGACCATCTAACTTAACTGAACTTGAATTGTTTGTCCAAAATACCTTTATCCAGGATCCAGGAACTGATTAAAAGCTACAGGAAGCGACTAGAGGCTGTTATCTTTGCAAAAGGAGGATCTACTAAATATTAATGTCACTTTTCTGTTGAGGTGTCCATACTTTTGCACCGGTCAAATTTTGGTTTAATGCATATTGCACATTTTCTGTTAGTACAATAAACCTCATTTCAATCCTGAAATATTACTGTGTCCATCAGTTATTAGATATATCAAACTGAAATGGCTGTTGCAAATACCAAAATATTTAGAACTAAAAATGATTAAGATTAATAGGGGTGCCCAAACTTTTTCATAGGACTGTATATATATATATATATATATATATATATATATATATATCTATCTCACAGAGCAAAGGTGTACGTCCTTCCTCCGGAGGATATCTTGAATCAACACGGACGCAAGAGGTCGGGAGACAACAGCAATTTATTGTAATCCACAAAGTTAGTAGCCGGCGGCGGTCACATCAACCGTAATAACAAGTCCACGGAAGTCACAATCCAATGATAGCTTTGGTTCCTTGGTCCTGTAACTAAATCCTGGCTCTCTGCAGAGCTGTGCACAGGTCGGCTAACACATACTAACTGCTAGCTACATACTATATACTAAGACTGTTACATCCTATATCTGTGGGTGGGAAGGGCTGAGTCACAGATCCTTCCCCCCTCACCTATACCAATGAGAGCAGACTCCCTGTCTCCTTTGGACAATGCACCGTCCAACATCTTCTTGGAGACACCGATCAGATTATCTCCACCCATTGTCCTCCCTGGTCCTCGCTAGTTAGAGGTATTTGCATACAATGTGCTAACACACTAGACCCTAATCAGCCAACTACACACTGATGTATACAACAAGTTAGAGGATACATTACACACAAAATATATATTACACATGGCCTATAGTATAGACTCTAAACATCCAGTGACTATATATATATATATATATATATATATATATATATATATATATATATATATATATATATATATATATATATATATATATGCACACACATGACATGACACTTACCTAAGGTGCTTTTCCATAAAGTGAGGGCCAGGTCATATGCACACGGATGTGTGAAAATGACGCGGCTCTCACTCTCAGTGTTTCATCAAGAAATGAAGGCCCGGTCAAATGTAATCACATACTGAGCAAATGACATGGCCCTCATTGCCAATGTTTTATTTATATATATATTTATATTTATATATGTGTGTGTATGTGTATATATATATATATATATATATATATATTATACACACACACACACACACACACACACACACATTATATATATATATATATATATATATATATATATATATATATATATATATATAATATATATAGTGTGTGTATGGTCATATCTACATATATATTACACACAAATTTTATACATGTATGTATATATATGTGCACACACACATGACATGACACTCATCTAGGGTGCTTTTCCCAGGAGTGAGGACCAGGTCATATGCACATGGATTTGAGCATATGATATGGCTCTCACTCTCAGTGTTTCATCAAGAAATAAAGGCCCGGTCAAATGCAATCACATACTGAGCAAATGAAAGGGCCCTCAGTGCTAATGCTTCTCTATAAAGTGAGGGCCAGGTCATATGCACACCAGCTGTTTGTATATTGAGAAGCCGGTGGCTACCCATATATTCAAAAAGTGAGACATCATATGAGATTACCATGGACTATAAATGGACGGTGATAATGGAGAAAAGCATCAGCAGACCTTGACTGGGGGAAATATTATAATAATTTTTTCTTTATGAAAGGGAAACAGATGTGTATCAATGCACACGATGAACCATGCCCGTGCCACCCGGACATTCCATCAACATTGGGCTGGAAGATGAACCATTCGTGCAGAATAGACAACGTTAAACCAGTTCTCCGATATGTTGGCAATGACAAAAAGCCAACAATTATGCAATTATACTCATGCACTTTTTTTTTCTGTTTTGCTATAGTTTATAGTTTGACGTTCATTTGCGGTTATTTATGGTTATGTATTGTTTACTTATATTTATTGTTTGGTATTTGTTGATTATTTAGAATTTGCTAAATAAATAGTTTTACAGTTGGGTACTTTGCACTTGATTATCTTAGTGTTATAGGCTGGCATTCCTTGTGGTGGGATGGTGCCAGTGTCCCACCCATTGCAGAGCTGAGGTGTGTCCTACTGTGCAAAGCCCACTTTTAACCCTTAGTATGCCAAAGTTGCAAATTTGCATACAGGATTATGCCGTCTTCCCCACAGCGTTTTATGATTTGAAAATATGGGCATGAAGTGGATCCTGATGCCAGCACTTCTACATGCTGCAGGAACAGCAAGGAGCCTGTGGCCCCCGGCCCGGGCCCTGTGTCCCCCAGCATCCTGGGAGATCCTGCAGATATTCCGGGCCCTTCGGCAGCTCAGGAACAGCCAGGAGCCTTTTGTCTCCATCCGGGCCCCGTGTCCCCTGCACTTCTCTAGTGCTCTAGGAGTTCCTGCGGTGTTCTATCACACTCCCTTTGCGCCCTGGGAGGTCCAACAGGCCATCCAGAGATTCAGAAGCTTCTAGCAGCCTGTGGCCCCTGGCTAGGAGTGGTGTCCTCACACTCCCAAGTGCCCTGGGAGGTCCTGCAGATGTCTCACGCCGAATCGGCAGCTCAGGAGCTGCCAGGAGCCTGTGGCCCCAAGCTGGGCCCTGTGTTTCCTGCACTCCCCTGGCACTCTGGGAGATCCTGCAGACATTCCGGGCCCTTCGGCAGCTCAGGAGCCGATAGGAGCCTGTGGCCCCCAGCCAGGTCCCATGTCTACTGCATTCCCCTAGTGCTCTGGGAGGTGTCGTGGATGATTCTGGTAATTCGGCAGCTCAAGAGCCGCCTGGAACCTGTGGCCCCCAGCTGGGCCCTATGTCCCCCGCACTCATCTAGTGCCCTAGGAGGTCCCGCGGATGTTTTGGGCCCATCGGTGGCTCAGGAGCCACCAGGAGCCTGTGGCCCCAAGCCGGGCCCCGTGTTCCCCGAACTCCCCTGGAAGGTCCTGCAGATATTCCGGGGCCCTTCGGGGGCTCAGGAACAGCAAGGATCCTGTGGCCCCCGTGTCCCCTGCACTCCCCTAGCATCCTGGGAGGTCTTGCAAATATTCTGGGCCCTTTGGCGGCTCAGAAGCCGCCAGGAGCCTGTGGCCCCCGAACGGACCCAGTGTCCCCTGCACTCCTCTAGTGCTCTGGGAGTTCAAGCGGATGTTTTGGGCCCTTCGGCGGCTCAGAAGCCGCCAGGAGCCTGTGGCCCCCGAACGGACCCAGTGTCCCCTGCACTCCTCTAGTGCTCTGGGAGTTCAAGCGGATGTTTCGGGCCCTTCGGCGGCTCAGAAGCCGCCAGGAGCCTGTGGCCCCCGAACGGACCCAGTGTCCCCTGCACTCCTCTAGTGCTCTGGGAGTTCAAGCGGATGTTTTGGGCCCTTCGGCGGCTCAGAAGCCGCCAGGAGCCTGTGGCCCCCGAACGGACCCAGTGTCCCCTGCACTCCTCTAGTGCTCTGGGAGTTCAAGCGGATGTTTTGGGCCCTTCAGCGGGTCAGGAGCCGCCAGGAGCCTGTGGCCCCCGGATGGACCCCGTGTCCCCTGCACTCCTCTAGTGCTCTGGGAGTTCAAGCGGATGTTTTGGGCCCTTCAGCGGGTCAGGAGCCGCCAGGAGCCTGTGGCCCCCGGATGGACCCCGTGTCCCCTGCACTCCTCTAGTGCTCTGGGAGTGTTCCTGGGCCGCTGAAGGGCTTGGAATGTCTGCTGGACCTCCTAGGGCGCTAGGATAGTGCTGGAGACACGGTGCCTGGCTGGGGGCCACAGGCTCCTGGCGGCTCTTGAGCCGCTGAAGGGCTTGGAATGTCTGCGGGACCTCCCAGGGTGCTAGGGGAGTGTGGGAGACACGTGGCCCAGCTTGGGGCCACAGGCTCCTTGGGGCTCCTGAGCCACCAAATTGTCTGGAATGTCCGCGTGATCTCCCAGGGCGTCAATCAGTGATGACTTGGTCATCTGCACATAACATATTGTCCTAATGACATGGCTTATACTGGTGTCCTATGCTTATATGGAAATTTCTAATGTCAGATGACATGGCACGGCATAGTCCTCCATGTTGAATTTGAGAGCCGTTTTGGAGTGAGTAAATAACCTGTCATGGTCATAAACTATTGAGCAAAACAAGGATTTCACGGTCAGTGCTTTTTGTTACGTTTGCGTCTATGACCAGACACAGAATACAGACTGCAGAATGCACCGCTAAGGGAACAAGGGTGGGAGACTTTCCCTGACGCTACTGCGGCTAGCTAGGCCCTGCCTGCGGGTGGTGGTCAGCTGTACCCAAGCTAGCCTTGGCCCCGACAACTCCTGGCTCTCTAACAAGAAGGCCTAGCAGACAGATAGGGCGAGAGCTACAAGAGAGCTAGGAACTGGGGATGCTAAGGTGGTCACCCCTAAAGAAACCAAGGTGCTGCTGCAGACAAACAAACAGGATGGGATGTGCTGGACAACGGACACACAGCACAACACAATACACAACAAGAGAATGAGGAGAGGGACAGTGGAGAGGTGAGGAAAGGGTTACACAGGACTGGGGCAAAACTAACTGGAACCCAAACCTCACAAATAACCAGATAGTGCCAGGTAACCAGAACTGATGGACAGGGCAGAGTAGAAGTGTGGAGGGGAAAACCAGACTCACACACAAGGCAACACTCACACCGCTTACAAGTCAGCTAAAGTTTCCACAAACAATCCTCCTCCCTGAGCCACGAAATCTTGTTGGTTACAACGAAAACCGGCAACTAGTGGAGCCAGCCCTCTTCCTTATACAGGCCCCAGAACCGTCCGATAGGATGATGGTAACGACCAACACCTGAGGTTCAATCCAAAGAACCTCAAGAGTATTCTGAAGGCTGACACTCTATATACAAACAGAAGGCTCAACGGCAAGGAAACCACCAGAAGACCACAGAACACCGGATCAAATCCCCACCTGAAACACACACAAATGTTACACAAATATTCAGGTCATGACACTTTTCCTGGGAGTGAGGGCCTCATAGGCCCATAACATAGAGGGCATAAGGCATGGCATTCACTGTCAGTTACTTCACTGGGAGTAATGAGGGTCAGCCAATATTGTATAGAGCAAATGAAATGCCTTCACAGTCAGTGACATCCCTGGGGGAAGTGAGGGACCGGTCATCTGCTATTACCCTAATGAGCCACTGACATGGCTTTCACTGTGAGAGACTCCAATAAGAGTGAGGGCCCAGTCATCTGCCAATTACATATGTAGCAAAGGACTTGGCACTCACTAATTTGTTCAAAAGCGCGAATCGTGTATTTACGGAAATATTTTTTCGCAATTTTTGCGAGTCAGTACGTCTCAGGGGTGTTTAAGCCGGAGGCACTGTGCGCCATTTTGGATTTGAGGGCCTCCGTACCCCTGCAATTTGAATCGTTCAAAAGCACGAATCGCGTATTTGCGGAAATATTTTTTCGCGATTTTTGCAAGTCAGTACGTCTCGTGGACGTTCAAGCTGGAGGCTCTGTGCGCCGTTTTGGACCTGAGGGCCTCCGTGCCCCTGCAATTCGAATTGTTCAAAAGCGCGAACCGCGTTTTCACGGAAATATGTTTTCACTATTTTTGCAACGTGATACGACTCAGCGGTGTCATAGGAAGGATCTTTTCTGATTTTTCAGATCATTGAAAAGGACCCTGCAATTCATTGCCATATGTGACTTATTTTCCTGGAGCGAGGCTGCCATCCTGTGTTCGTTTTGTGTAAGAACACCATGCATTATGCCACCTGGTGGACACGTGGATCCTGCAGGTAATGGGGGGGGAGCATGTAATGTCAAAGGGGCGGGGCATGGGCGGAGCATGGGCGGGGCAGTGAGGGCCTGGTCATTTGCTCAACTTTTGGAAAAATATTTTGCCGCCGATTTTACCGCTGCGGATCGTTCTCTCGGCTCATCTGAATTCAGCCGTGCGCCCTGAGCGGGGGGGCCAATGGCCGTGTAGGCGTGGCGCCGCCCGGAGAGTGAGAAAACGGTCAAATGCCTTTTTGGCTGAGCCGCTAGTCTGGAGAAGCCGAATCAGTGGTGTGACCGCCGGGCTGGCCCTAGAACGGTCCATTTTTGCCACAGTCAAACTTGAAATTTACTTTCTTGTACCCTGAAGTAAGGACTGCTTATATTATTTTGAGTTATCCGTTTTGCTGAAGAATGCCAATTTGTGTTATTTACTGCTGGACTGTCTGAACTGTTACCAATAAACCTACACGTGTGATCTGAACACCCTTGCCTCCGTCTGATTGTCCCAGCAACTTACCTTCTCTGAAGGTCCCGCACTTACACTACCAAAGGAATGAGAAATATATAAGAGGTTTTTATACGTCTCCCTTCTGCTCAATCCACTCCAATATTTGGCTTAAAAAACCGCGACAAAATCCACAACATGGGGCCTCAGTCAGGAAATTTAGATGTTGGGTCTGCACATTGGCTGGAATCATTACTATCTCTACTGTCAACCTCCTTTTCCTCTGATGTCATATTATCACCATGACCCAGTTGCCGGATACTATTTATGTATATACGAGTAGAGTGTTTATATAAGTATCTGGGTGCGCTCCTCAATTATAAACTAGACTGGGCTGACCACCTGGAGGCGCTGCACAGAAAGGGCCACAGCAGGCTCTACCTGCTCAGGAGGCTGAGGGCCTTCGGAGTCCAGGGGCCACTTCTTAGGGCCTTTTTTAACTCTGTGGTTGCTTCAGCCATCTTTTTCAGTGTGGCCTGCTGGGGGAGCAGTATATCAACCAGGGACAGAAATAGACTTGACAGGCTGATCAGAAGGGCCAGCTCTGACCTGGGGAGATCCCTGGACCCTGTACAGGTGGTGGGTGACAGAAGGACACTGTCTGTGGTGACCTACATGCGGGAGAACAAATCCCACCCCATGTATGAGACCTTGATGGCACTTGGCAGCACTGTAAGTAACCGTCTGCTTCACCCCAAGTGTGAGAAGGAGCTATCGCAAGTCCTTCCTTCCAACCGCGACCAGGCTGTATAATCTACATCAGACCAAGCGAAGACACTCCGCACAGAGAACTAATGACTATGAAGTCTTATTTCTTTCTTCTTCTGTTCCTTAGCTTCTATGGACTCCTAGTATCTTCTCTTCTCAGCTTATGTGTGTCTACGTCTGTAATATATTACTGTGTATTATCCTGTATCTGTATTACTAGGCTGCTGTAACATGCTGAACCACTGTGGGACTATTAAAACTATGTTTTACAGTCACTAAATTAGTAAGCAAGATTTTACAATTTAATATTTCAAAGTTAACGCGTAATCTGCCGAGTGTAACAAACCTATTTTATAAAATATTCATTTTAGATTTCTCAGAAGAATGAAGCCGGTTTTCAAGATCTGCTATATCCGGTATAACAGAATCTCAACTTGGTAAATAGAATTTATTTACAGTTTTATGGTTTTACACACACACAGACACACACAGACACACACACACACACACATACACACACACACACACATACACATACACACACATACACACAGACGTACACACACACACACACAGACACAGACAGACACACACACACACACAGACACACACACATACACACAGACGTACACAGACACAGACACAGACACACAGACACACACACACAGACACAGACACAGACACATACACACACATACACACACAGACGTACACACACACACATACACACACACAGACACAGACACACACACACACATACACACACAGACGTACACACACACATACACATACACAGACACACACACACATACACATACACATACACACACACACACACACACACACACATACACACACATACTATACACCAACAATAATCTGTATTCTTTTTAAAAGTTGTTGCTTTTGAGACGCCTTTTGAAGATGACAATCTAACCCCGGGGCTGTGTAGTGGAACGCCCAGGCAGATGAGCACAGCGCGTGGTTTACCTGATGCGTTGTCTGGTGGGGTCTTTTTCTGGCCATTGTGAGAACATATCTCTGACGCCGGCTTTGCAGCCTCAACATCGGGCGAACCGCGCGCTGTATAAATAACCAAGTGTTGTTAGATTTTGTGGCTGCCTTTATATAAGTAACATGTTCCCTTATTTCTGTGGCTCATTACTAGATACCTAATTTATGATGTTTTTTAAGGAATAAAATCAGTTTCTTCTGCATCATCATCTGCTAAAGGCACAACAGCTTTATTATTATATAACAGAGCCTGAATGCTACATTGTCTATGTATATTGTATACACTGTCTACCGATAAGTATTTGGACACCCATGCAAATGCAAATGAAGATACCTGCGGTTGTGATGTACGTCACGCCTTAAGCCCTCAAATATTGTGTAGGAAACAGCATTGGCATTAGTCGCATGCAAGATGCAGAGTTGTCCGATTTTGAGAAAGGGGAAATTGTGGGGCACCACAGAAATGGTCAATCCTTTACCGGTTAAGGACCGGGCCCAAAAGTATGTTAACCCCTTAGCGACCCTTGATGTAACTGTACGTCATGGGTCGCATGGGGATGTATGGAGCGAGCTCACACGCTGAGCTCGCTCCATACACGGCAGATGCCGGCTGTATAATACAGCCAGGACCTGCCAATAACAGCAGCGGTCGGTGCCCGAGCCGATCGCTGCTGTTAACCCTTTACACACTGCGGTCAAACGTGACCGCAGTGTGTAAACGGCGGCACGGGCGCCGCCATGTTTCGCCGATCGCCGCCCTCCTGAACGTCACATGAGGGCGGTGATCGGTTGATATTGAAGGCTTCCAGGCTTGTCTCTGCCCGAGATCTATTACAGGATGCCAGAGGCCAGAGGCATCGTCTAATAGAAGTGCTGCGATTCTGCTATTCACTGCAGTACTGTAGTATTGCAGTGAATAGTATGAGCGATCAGACTCCCTAGGTTTCAAGGTACCTAAGGGGTCTGATCATAAATGTAACAGAAGAAAAAAAAAAGTTTTTAAAAGTATTAAAAAAATAAAAAAAATATAAAAGTTCAAATCACCCCCCTTTCCCTAGATCAGCTATTAAAGTAATTAAAGAACATTAAACATAAACATATTAGGTATCCCCGCGCTCCAAAATGCCCGAACTATTAGAATATTAAAACATTTATCCCGTACTGCGAACGGCGTAGCGGCAAAAAAAATAAAAACAGCTAAAAAGCGTTTTTTTCAACACTTTGCCTCCTATAAAAAATTGAATAAAAAGTGATCAAACCATCAGATCTTTCCCCAAATAGTATCAATAGAAACGTCATCTTGTCCCGCATAAAAAGACACCACAACCAGCTCCATACATGGAAATATGAAAAAGTTACAGGTGTTAGAACATGATGACACAAAAAATTTTTTCTATTTTGCAAAGTTTATCATTTTTTTAAAAGTATCAAAACATGTCAAATACTATATAAATTTGGTATCACCGCGTTCGTACTGACACGTAGAACACAGGTAACATGTCATTTGTACCAAACAGTGAACGCTGTAAAAATTAAACCCATAAGAAAATGGCGCAAATGCATTTTTTCTCCAATTGCACCTCATTCTGAATTTTTTTCCAGCTTCCCAGTACATTGCACAGCATATTGAATGATGCCATTACAAAGTACAATTTGTCCCGCAAACAATAAGCCATCATGTGACTCTGTGAACTGAAAAATGAAAAAGTTATGGCTCTTGAAATGTGAGGAGGGAAAAACGAAAGTGCGAAACCAAAAAAATGGCCGGGTCCTTAAGGGGTTAAAGACCAGGCCTTTTTTTTTTCAAAACTGACATGTGTCACTTTAAATGGCAATAACTTTGAGACGCTTTAACATAGACAAGTGATTCTGAGATTGTTTTTTCGTAACACATTGTACTTCATGTCAGTAGTAAATTTTGGTCGGTATGTTATGTCTTTGATTATTAAAAAATATGAAATTTGACGAAAATTTGGAAAAAAATGCAGTTTTCAAACTTTGAAATTGCAAGTCTTTCAAATAGAAAGTCATACCACCCAAATGTTTTCATAAATATAATTAACCATGTCTTTCATTTATGTAGAAGTCAAATTTTAATCTCTCTTTAATTTTTTTCAGATATTATAAGGCTTACAAATCAAGCAGTAATTTTCAAAATTTTCAAGAATATTTCCAAAACACATTTTTCAAGGGACCAGTTCAGTTCAGAAGGGAACTTGAAAGGCCTCTGTAATAAAACCCCCCATAAGTCACCCCATTCTAAAAACTGCACTCTTGAAAGAATCCAAAACAGCAGTTAGAAAGTTTCTTAACCCTTTCAGCATTTCACAGTAATTAAAACAAAATGGAGGTCAAATTTACATTTTTCAATTTCTATCACTAATATATTCATTTAGCCCTAGACTTTACACATTTACTAAGGGTTAAAAGAGGAAATGCACCCCAAATTTTGTTGCACAATTTCTCCGAACACGACAATACCCCATAAGTGCTGTTACCCTAATGTACGGGCAGGCGGTCGCTCTCAGAACGGGTGGAGCGCTAATTGGATTTTGTAGGCCAGATTTTGATAAAATAGTTTGCAGGCGCCATGTCCCTTTTGCAGAGCCCCCAAGGTGCCAAAACAGTGGAAAGCCCCCAAATGTGACCCCATTTTGGAAACTAGACCCTTCAAGGAATTTATCAAGGGGTATAGTGAGCACTTTGACCCTACAGGAGTTTTACAGAATTGGCCCAGCAAATTGGAAAATGACATTTTTTGCTATAAAATGTTGCTTTAATCCCAAATTTTGCATTTCCACAAGGGGTTAAAGGAGAAATTGCACCCCACATTTTGTTACACAATTTCTCCCGAACGTGACAATACCCCATATGTGCTGGTACCCTAATGTACGAATGGATGGAGCGCTAATTGGATTTTGTAGGCCAGATTTTGCTAGAATAGTTTGCAGGCATTCAGTAAGTGCTTTAGCATCTTCTTAGAGTATCCGGATTTTTTGTGAAATGTTGAAAAAGATGCAAAAAATGTAATTAGTATTTTTGTTCCCCCAACGTATTTATCTAGGGGTATAATTTAGGAAATTTAGAGTTTATAACAATAGGAATTTTCAGGTTTATGCAAAAGATGGGGCTTGGTGGCAATCACAGAATTAGAAGTAGAATCTACAAGAAGAGCTCTAATAATGAAGAACAGTGCGGTATCTCTCATAACAAGGAACAATACACAGGCCTGGTTGTGAGGGGCATGAGGGACAATGGTAACGGGTATCTCTGCGTCGCCCATTTTTGGTGCAGACACGGCATTTTTTTGTGCGTTAGCTCGTGTTGTTGTTGAGGGAAGTAGACTAATAAAATGCCTTTCAGTGAGTCGTTTGACATCTTCAGACTGGGGGTTCTCTATGGGGTCCTGAGGGTCAAAAAGGAGGCTGTGAATTATTTCCTCCTGGAAATCCCGGTATTTGTCGGTGCCTCCCTTCTTTTTATAAAGTAAAAAGGCATTGTGAATTCCAATTTGAAAGCGGTAAATGGCCACTTTTTTATACCAGGTTTTGGTTTTCCTTTTTATCAAATAGGGCTGTAAGATTTGATCACTTAAATCCACCCTCCCCCATGTGTTTGTTGTACTCGGACACACTTATTGGCTTATGTTTGTCTGCTGTGGCCCCTCTTTCCCTCACGGCCGTTGTTCCTGTGGGGTGCATTGTGCTCAGCACATAGACATCTCTCCGATCTCTTTATTTCACTGCCATCAACTCTTCACAAGAATAAGAACAGGACTCCCCCTTTTGTATGCCCTTCCCCACTAGCTGCTGCGGAAAACCAGCTCGGCTTTTGCGCATGGTTCCACATGCTCCTGTGCTTGCACAATGCAAGTGTCTAAATAGGGCCACACCTGAATAGAAGTTGTCACAATACAAGTGGTACCCTTTGTGTAGCAGGGGCTGCATTATCTCCACCACTATTGTACTGCTGATGGGAATATTAGGGAGGCATCCTGGGGAATCAATTTTTTTATCTCGTCCCTCATAGATTCTGAAGGCGGTGGTGTATCCGGAACTGCTTTCGCAAAGCTTATATAGCTTTATGCCATATCTTGCCCGTTTGGAAGGGAGATATTGGCGAAAGCTCAGTCTACCGTGAAAACTAAGGAGGGATTTGTCCTCACTGACATTTTGCTCTGGGGTGTAATGTTGTAAAAAGGAGTGGTTCAAATCATTTATGAGGGGTCTCAGTTTGAATAAACGATCACGGTTTGGATCATCACTTGGGGGGGCCTGTGAATTATCACTGAAGTGAAGGAACCTCATTATTCGCTCATAGCGAAGCCTGGACATGACTGCCAAATATATTGGGGTTGACTGTGCGGGACTTTTTGACCAATATGACCTGATTGAGGGCTTTTTTACAATACCTATATTTAGCGTGAGGCCCCAAAATTTTTTCATTTCCACCAGATCTGTGGGTGTCCAATCTTTGGCATGGGCAGATGAAGGTTTTTGGGTTATATACTGGGTGGCGTATAAATTCGTTTGAAGGACAATTTCATTGAGGAGGTCGTCGCTTATAAATAAACTAAAATAATTAATGTGGGTAAATTGGGAATCGTCCACTGTTATGCCAGGAGATGCAGTAAATGGGGGCACTCTAGGGGCAAAAGATGGAGCAGGTGCCCACTGGAGGGAACGCACATCAACTAGTGGGAAAGTGTCACCGTCTGCTGCCGCACTGCTAGTTCCTGCACCTTCACCATCTGAAGTGTCAATTTCATCAGGGAGAACGTCCCCTGAAGACAAATCTGAAATGACACTTATATTGTCATTTTCATTGCCTGCAAATGTTTCAGTGTCAGACGCATCTGATGCATCTGACCAAAGAATGGCGTATGCCTCCTCACTAGTATAAAACCTCCTCGCCATAATGTCACTGATTGCGAGCCCTCTTTGGTAGAGTGGCTGTAAAGCGCCGCAGAATATGTTAGCGCTATACAAGTGACAGATATATGGCGGGTATATATATATATATATATATATATATATATATATATATATATATAGTGCTAGAGAGCTGATTATTGTGAGCCCTCTTTGGTACAGTGGCTGTAAAGCGCCGCAGAATATGTTAGCGCTATACAAGTGACAAATATATATATATATATATATATATATATATATACCTATATGGCGGGTATATATATATATATATATATCTCCCTATCTACCTCTGATATACAGATATACAGTGGGGCAAAAAAGTATTTAGTCAGTCACCAATAGTGCAAGTTCCACCACTTAAAAAGATGAGAGGCGTCTGTAATTTACATCATAGGTAGACCTCAACTATGAGAGACAAAATGAGAAAACACATCCAGAAAATCACATTGTCTGATTTTGTAAGAATTTATTTGCAAATTATGGTGGAAAATAAGTATTTGGTCACCTACAAGCAATCAAGATTTCTGGCTCTCACAGACCTGTAACTTCTCCTTTAAGAGTCTCCTCTTTCCTCCACTCATTACCTGTAGTAATGGCACCTGTTAAACTTGTTATCACTATAAAAAGACACCTGTGCACACCCTCAAACAGTCAGACTCCAAACTCCACTAAAGACCAAAGAGCTGTCAAAGGACACCAGAAACAAAATTGTAGCCCTGCACCAGGCTGGGAAGACTGAATCTGCAATAGGCAACCAGCTTGGATTGAATAAATCAACTGTGGGAGCAATAATTAGAAAATGGAAGACATACAAGACCACTGATAATATCCCTCGCTCTGGGGCTCCACGCAAAATCTCACCCCGTGGGGTCAAAATGATCACAAGAACGGTGAGCAAAAATCCCAGAACCACGCGGGGGGACCTAGTGAATGAACTGCAGAGAGCTGGGACCAATGTAACAAAGCCTACCATCAGTAACACACTACGCCGCCAGGGACTCAGATCCTGCAGTGCCAGACGTGTCCCACTGTTTAAGCCAGTACATGTCCGGGCCCGTCTGAAGTTTTCTAGAGAGCATTTGGATGATCTAGAAGAGTATTGGGAGAATGTCCTATGGTCTGATGAAACCAAACTGGAACTGTTTGGTAGAAACACAACTTTTCGTGTTTGGAGGAAAAAGAATACTGAGTTGCATTCATCAAACACCATACCTACTGTAAAGCATGGGGGTGGAAACATCATGCTTTGGGGCTGTTTCTCTGCAAAGGGGCCAGGACGACTGATCCGGGTACATGAAAGAATGAATGGGGCCATGTATTGTGAGATTTTGAGTGCAAACCTCCTTCCATCAGCAAGGGCATTGAAGATGATACGTGGCTGGGTCTTTCAACATGACAATGATCCAAAACACACTGCCAGGGCAATGAAGGAGTGGCTTTGTAAGAAGCATTTCAAGGTCCTGGAGTGGCCTAGCCAGTCTCCAGATCTCAACCCTATAGAAAACCTTTGGAGGGAGTTGAAAGTCCGTGTTGCCAAGCGACAGCCCCAAAACATCACTACTCTAGAGGAGATCTGCATGGAGGAATGGGCCGACATACCAACAACAGTGTGTGCCAACCTTGTGAAGACTTACAGAAAACGTTTGACCTCTGTCATTGCCAACAAAGGAGAGAGAACAAAGGATTGAGATGAAATTTTGTTACTGACCAAATACTTATTTTCCACCATAATTTGCAAATAAATTCTTACAAAATCAGACAATGTGATTTTCTGGATTTGTTTTCTCATTTTGTCTCTCATAGTTGAGGTCTACCTATGATGTAAATTACAGACGCCTCTCATCTTTTTAAGTGGTGGAACTTGCACTATTGGTGACTGACTAAATACTTTTTTGCCCCACTGTATATATATATATATATATATATATATATATATATATATATATACAGTATATATATATGATCTATGTATAGATTTGGGGATAGGGGATTAGGAATTAGGGGATTGATGGGTTTTGGGGCAGGATCGGGCAGTGGAAACTGTGTATATAAGTGTTTTTTTTTTATCAAGGCAATGTCTCAAGTCTCTCTCCTTCTTCTCTTCTCCTCACAAAGTAACAATGTGTAAGGAGAAGAGGAGAGGGAGGAGACTTAAGACGCTGTCTTGTACTGTAAATAAAAGGGATCGCTGTGACTTGCTGTCACAGCGATCACGTGACCGGGGACCAATCAGATCGGTCCCCGGCATCTTCACCAAGTCCCAGGCTAGAAGTGGGGGCGGGACTGTTACCAGGGGGGGCGCGATCTGCTCCGAAATGGCACCTAAAGACCGGACGTATTTCGACAATAGTCCGGTCTTTAGGTACCAGCACATGAGGCCGTAAATTTACGTACAGCGGTTAAAGGACATAGCAAGCAAACTGAATTACCCAAAATCGACAGTGGCCTATGTGATTACGAAGTGGACGGTGAACGGTGATTGTCAGAATGTGCACCGAGTCGGCAGACCCCCGAAACTGCAGTCGTCCAAAATCGCTGAAAAAACTTACCTGTCTTCTCCAAGCCGAATGGAATAAAATACCACTAGCCGTCATACAAGGACTCGGGGAAAGCCCCGGAGGGATGAGGCTGTAATTGCCGCTCGTGGAGGCTCTACCATCTATTGAGTAGGAATAAATGATGTTTTCTATTCTACCACAGGTGTCCAAATACTTATTGGTAGACAAGGTATTCATCCAGTCCTGACATATTGTCGGCTGTGTAATGTGTGAATTCACATATAGTGCAATCATCTGCAGGACGGTCAGCACTAAGGATTGTGACCCCACAGTACAACAACACTAAAGTCACTGTTACCCTCCCCCCACACACATATATATCACTGCAGCAGCATCTTCAGGGGTATAAGGGGCAATAGCTTTATAATAGAATATAATACAGAGATATTCTGTCTAGCTCAGTGTATAATAGTGGTGTGGGGGAGGGGGCATTATGTTACCACATGGCACATTACACATCATCATTTATTACTATTATTACATATTTCCTTTCTTCTCCCCAGCAGATCAGTTTTTCTGTTCTTTTCTGATCTGAATAAAATGATAAAACATTTTGGGAAAAACACACAAGCTAAAAGTCCAGCACTGGAAGCCATTACTGCAAATATCTCCACGGCCACCATGTATTTCCCTCTGGTGCTCAGATAAGCCGGGATCATGGTGATCCAGACACTACAGAACAGCAGCATGCTGAAGGTGATGTACTTGGCCTCATTAAAACTGTCCGGTAATGTCCTCACCATGAAAGCCAGAAGAAAGCTGACAGCGGCCAGGAGCCCCATATAACCCAACATGGAGTAGAACCAGAGATCTGAGCCCTCATTACACTGAATGATGATCTTCTCAGGATAAGACTGAGTGTCCAGGTCCTGGAATGGGGGAGAAATAGACAACCACAGAACACAGATGACAACCTGGAAGGAAGAACACAACAACACTATGGTATAGGGCAGCTTCACACTCAGCCATTTTCTCCAGGGGCTTCCAGGCTTGGTGGACTTAAAAGCAACACAAACCATAACAGTCTTGGCCAGAAGTGAAGAGACTGCCACTGAGAAGAAGACTCCAAAACTGGTTTCACGTAATCTACAAGTGACATCACTGGGACGACCAAGAAACAAGAAGACAGAGAGGAAGCTGAGGATGATGGAGACCAGGAGGAGATAACTCAGGTTCCGGTTATTAGCTTTAACAATAGGAGTGTCCCGGTAGGAAATAAATATTCCAAATATGGAGCCGGTCACAAGACATCCGAAGAACGAGACACAGGAAGATACAGAAGCAATGGTGTCATTATGGTAAGAGATGAATTCCATTACTTTGGGCAGACATCGGTCTCTCTTCTCATTAGACCATTCAGCACTTTGGCATTTACTGCAGCTGTCGGCATCTGTAGGAAGATTTCATTACATATTAGATATCATAAAGGACATATCTGCATGGACGGACTGGGAACTCAAGGTGACCCTGGAAAAAATCTAAATGTTATAGGTTGGATAAATCTGCAGAAGTCGGGGGCAGCATATGTGGGTAACACACGACAACTGATTTAAGACTATCAGAGCCCATAACCATCTGGCTGTGTTCCTGCACTCAGATACTGGAGCTGTGTACTGGGAACATAAAACTTTGCTGGAGTTAAGTTAATTCTATGTTACATCTTCGTGTCTGGTCATTGTCCAGCTCTGAAAAAGTGGACAAAAGAGGGTGTGATCTTTTTTTTTTTTCCTTTGGTAGATTGGGAGCCTACATAGGGCTCACAAGGTATATTTTTTCTTTCCCTATCAGTATGTCTTTGAAGTATTGGATGGAAATCCACACAAACACGGAGAGAACATACAAACTCCTTGCATATGTTTTTTTTGGCCCTTGGCAGGATTCAAACCCAGGTCTCCAGCACTGCAAGACTGCAGTGCTAACCACTGAGCCACTGTGTGGCCCCAGGGTGTGATCTTGTGAGTGTGACTTCACTCCTGTACTGTACAACCTTTAGGGCAATTCACACGGAGTTAACGCGCTCGCATTCTGGCATGTATATAAGTGTCAGAATGTGAGCCCTCAAAACAGATCCTATTCATTTCAATGGGTCATTACGGGCGTATAACGTGCGTAATTTTGCGTGGGTAATTTTGCAGCTGCGTTATACGCCCGTAAAGACCCATTGAATGGGATCTGTTTTGAGCGCTCACATTCTGACACGTGTATACATGCCAGAATGTGAGCGCGTTAACTCCGTGTGAACTGGCCCTTATACTACAATATAAATATAACTTGAAGTTGGTTTGTGAGCTTGTGAATTTTGGCTAAATTTTGGCTAATAAGAAAGTAAATATAACTCATAGTGAAGGAAACGTCCCAATATGGCAACAATGAGAGAAAAATGAAACAATTATAATTCCTAGAATGTTACAATGATAAGACTTAGCAGGCGAAGAACACTTAGCCATTATGGTCTTATAACAGGATTGTTAAATGGATAAAATGGTCATACAGATGTGTCCTTCATTAACTTTACTATTGGTGGAACCTGCAATCCCCATAGAAAACAAAGAGCTCATCTCGTAATATATCAAAATACATCGATTTTACTCAATGCAAAAAAATACCTATGCTTATAAACATGAGGACCACACTGTTTCTTGTCACTATCCCCATAATAGATATACATGACCATATGAGGGCGGCTCTGAGATTAGTTATTATACATACACTATGTCATTGCTTATTGGATTTGTCTCATCACTAGCCATCTCTTGGTTTGTTCTGAGTGTTATATATTGCCATGTATATCCATTCTAGGGATGTTGCCAAAAAACTGCTGTGGTCCTCATGTTTATAAGCATGTGTATTGTTGTATTCAATAACTTAATGTATTTTTATATATTTTGGGTTGAGATATTTTTATTCTATTAGAATCCTGTCATTTTCTGTAATGAATGGATTTGTTCTTGTAGCTTTATGATGTCCACATATGAGTATCATGAGATGACCAGATATGTGTATCATGAGATGACTGGCTTTTCAAAACAACATGATTTTTCTATATTATGTCAGAAGATGCCTATCCTCTATTGTAATAGCATTTGAAGCTTGTTACAGGTTATTTCAGTAAGACAGTACTACTACTCCTACTAGAACATCATCACACTTATCAGACAGTACTACTACTCCTACTATCATATACCGGTTACATTGGAGATCTCTCCCTCGGAGCAAGGCACACAGTCATAGCAGCAGGAGTGAACTGTTTCTCTTGTCTTCTTCCTGCTTCCAGGTAAACATGGCTCTGAGCAGCGGGATACTGGGATCTGAGAGAGAAGACAAGAACCTTTACTACAGTGAAACACACAGAATGTCTATGTTTCATAGAAGTAATGAGGTGACCTCAGAGGGTGAACTACAGAGGGTATAGTGTCGAGGTGTCCCCAGGTCATTGCTCTTCCTTCATCTCTTGTTACATCAGTGTGACATTTTTCTGATAGGTGAAGTGTTTGCTCCAATATACCGTTTGATTTGAACTCTATCCTCACAAGATGGCAGTGCATAAGGGAAATGCTAAAAGAGAAATTTCCCAGTAGCTGCTGGTGAACCCTGGGAGTAGGGGCACAACAATACAGTGAGCCCTAACCTGTCCCTGCCTACTTTCCAGAACTGCCCTAGGCGACAGGTGACAACTGGGTGGCAGTCCCTTCTTAAGATATAAGTGATAACACAGAATGCAGACAAGACAAACAACAACAAAAGGGAGGTCAGCTAGCCAAGGTCGATAACAGTCGAGCAGCGCAGTACAGAATCCAAATCCGAGAGAATAGTCAAAAGTAAAGCCAGAGGTCAGAAATATGAATAGAGATAAGAAACAGCAAGAGTAACAGCCAGTACACATGAGGCAATAGCAAGGCAATACCAATGTGAATGTGAGCAAACAAATAAGAAGGAAGAATCCCCCCAGACCTGATAGGAAGATAAGCTATCAATGCCACATGTAATGCTAAGATTAACTATTAGAGGAGCAGAGGGAAATCAATGTGAAGGAGATGGGTGTGGTGGAAAATCAACTACCGAAGTGAGAGAATAGGACAGTGTTCAGACAACACAAGAAGAACCTTAAACAAAGAATCATAGCCAGACACATCTCCTGCGCCGCAGCATGCGGTCGGAGGATGGCTCTGAAGCCCATATCGTCAAGGATGTCTCATCACAGTTGGACTTTTTACATGATAGCCAGGACTATGATATCATTAGTGACCTAATACTCCTATAGTCCCTCATGTCTAGCCAAATGAGAAAAATAAGCAAAAACCCCAACAGTACACTATCACATTAGTTTAAGAACAAACAGCAAAAGTCACAGGAAGAACAATCCAAACGAGAGAGTCAAACAAGAACAAGGGGATAACAAGATTAGACAAGGAAACATAGAGGAAAAAAACATGGAAAAAATATCAACAAATAGCAATAGGGTCTGAGTCTGTTAATCAATAATGTCGGCCAGCCAGAAAAGACCCACCCTCAGCCACGTGACAGCCACAGGCCCAACGAGTCCAGCTGGGGAATTAGGGTGTAAAAGAAATGTGGTCATAGAGGACAGAGAAGAGGAAATAGGAAATGGGGCCAAGCAAGTGTGCCAGACATCCCTGATGAGCACGAAGGGACCCAAGAGGCTAGACCCAGGAGGAGAATATGGGTCCGACCAGATCATAGAGCTAGGGTGATGCGAGGCCAATCGTAACCTCTCAATCTCCATCCATATGTAATATGCATAGAGGGTAGGCCAAGCCAGAATCCTCTGCAACTGAGCAGCCGATAATATAAAACCAAGTTAGGAAAAGAAAGTCCCCCTCACGCCCTAGGAGTCATCATTAGCTGCCTAGAAAGCCTGTGTCTTCCCCTGGCCCACACAAACTGAAGAAGTGAGCCCTGCAGCGGCCGAAGGGGGATCAGCACTGGGAGGGTCTCAAACAAATAGAGCAACTTAGGCAAAACAGTAATCTTGACTACGGCAATGCAGCCAAAGAGAGACAAAGGCAAACCTCACCACTTATCAAGAAGAGCCTAGATGTGCCTATAGAGCGGGGGGAAATTAGCTTGATAAAGCTGAGTGAAAGAGCCCGTCAACTGTGTACCTAAATATTTCAGGGAGGAGGACCAACAAGTGTACCCAAATGAATCCTGAAGGCCAGCCAGATCAGAAGGGGAGATACGGATAGGCAAGGAAGTAATAGTTTTGGAAGTGTTAATCTTATATCCAGACAGCTGACCAAAACAGGAAAGTGAGGGTTAGTGAGGGTAAGGAGAATATTGTCTGAAATCAGTGAAAATTTAAATTCCCAATCACCTACACGAACCTCCGAAATATCAGGGCATAAATGAATGTCCATTGCCAGGGGTTCAATACAAAGAACAAATAGGAGGGGAGACAACGGGCAGCTCTTCCTAGTGCCATTATGCAACCAGAACAGGGGGAGGAAGCATAAGGGAGTTTAACCATGGCGGATGGGGACGAGTAAAGACTCCTGATTGCAGAAAAAAAAGGGCCTTGAAAACCATAAGAGGTCAAAGCCTCAAACAAGAAAGGCAAACCCAGGCATTCAAAAGCCTTTTCTGTATCTAAGCTAAGTACCAAAAGCTCAGAGTCAGAGCATGAAGCAACATCAATAAGATCGCTAGTTCTCCTGGTATCTTCGGGACAAAACCGACCTGATCCTTATGGACCAGGGAGGGGAGACACATATTCAGTCTGGATACAAGGAGCTTGGTATAAAGCTTAAGATCGACATTCAAGAGTGTAATGGGCCTATAATTTCTGCAATCAAGGTGGTCCTTACCAGGTTTCGGAAAAAGAGTGAGAAAAGAGTGTGAGAGGGAGCGCGGGATGGCCTCACCTGCCATAAAGGGCAAAAATAAAGAAACAAGGTGCGGAACTAGTTCCACCTTGAACACTTTGTAATACAAATAAGTGAGACCATCTGGGACATGAAGGCTTTCCATTGGGAAGCTCCTTAAGGAGTTGTGAGACCTTGTCAGCTGTGATGGGTTTGTTAAGGCAGGCAAGGTCATCGGACGAGTGCGTAGGCAGGTGACAGGAGGCCAGAATGTGCTGGGAGGTCCGCAGGAAGGTCCGACAGAAGGGAATATTAACTAGAATAATAGGCATGAAACATACACGCAATTTAAGTAGGGTCATACACAACAGCTCTATCAAAGCACCGCAACCGAACCTACCTCCCGTCAGTCACGTAACTGGTGAGCCAGGAGGGTATTGGATTTATAGCTCTGTCATAGTACCACTGTTTAGTATAAAGCAACAGTTTGGAAGTCTTTTGTAAAAGAGCCTCTCGGATTTGGGCCCAAAGGTCTTTCTGAGTTTTAAGAAGGGCTTGGGATGGGCAAGTTGTCATACCACTCTCCGTGCGACGCAGACGGGACTGAAGAGCCAGAATTAACATTCCTCTATAACAGGGAACTGAGGGCAATGCAGTGTCCTCTCATCACAAGCTTATGGTGCGGTTCTCTTTTAATATCCTATATGTTTCTGTATCATTTAATATACTATATACAGATTCCAAATAATCTTTGGTGTTTAGGACCACCACCACTCCCCCCTTGTCTGCCATAGTGTAACCAGGGAAGCCTTTGAAAGAGAAGCAAACATAACCAGAAACAGATTGAAACAGAGGGGTTACCCGGAGTGGTCTGTGAAAAGAGCGTATGATATAGCAATAGGAACTGACAGAAATAAATTACTGTATGATACACAGAAAGATAAACAGACAAAGAGGGATCCTAAAGTTCATTTCACAACCAGATACAGTTTGGGGTACAATGACATTGTTACCATTATTAAGGACAACTTACCCATACTAAACAGGACTCCATATTAAAAAAAATAATTTCGAATCGATGTAAGTTTTCATCAAAAAGAGGAAAGACCATAGGAAACTTCCTATCCCCCAGCATGTACATCAGCGATAAGGAAAAGAAATCGAACACATGGTTACATAGAAAGGGCTTTTCTAAGTGCAGACAATGCCGATGTGGGGTGTGCAGATTTGCTGAATCCTCTGAGATATTTTATAGTACAGATGTAAAACGGAAGTATAAGATCAAGGATTACATTAATTGTAATAATAGTCATGTGGTATACATGATTTTGTGTGAAATATGTAAAAAACACTACATAGGTCAGCAGTTCTCAACCTGTGGGTCGCGACCCCGACGGGGGTCGAACGACCAAAACATAGGGGTCGCCTAAAGCCATTGGAAAATACATATTTCCGATGCCTTTAGCAGCTGAGAAGCCGCACTACCTTTTGCAGCAGGGTAAATCCTAGTGGGCTGAAGGACCTGTGATGATGTCATGACCATGTGATCGGACTCTGTGGGCGGAGCTATTCAATACAGTGCCGAGTTACACAGGAAGAGGAAGCTGCAGTGAATGGAGACTGGAAGGTAAGATGGAGAGAAGAGACAGCATGTGTAAGCAAGAGGGTGGAAGGGGGTGCAGGCTGTGTGTGAGTATAATAGTGGGGTTCAGGCTGTATGTGAGCATGATAGGGGGGTTCAGGCTGTGTGTGAGCATCATAGGGGGTTCAGGCTGTGTGTGAGTATGATAGTGGGGTTCAGGCTGTATGTGAGCATGATAGGGGGATTCAGGCTGTGTGTGAGCATGATAGGGGGGTTCAGGCTGTGTGTGAGCATGATAGTGGGGTTCAGGCTGTGTGTGAGCAAGATGGGGGTGTGTTTCAGGTTGTATGTGAGCATAATAGAGGGGTTCAGGTTGTGTGTGAGCATAATAGTGGGGTTCAGGCTGTGTGTGAGCATGATAGGGGGTTCAGGCTGTGTGTGAGCATGATAGGGGGGTTCAGGCTGTGTGTGAGCATGATAGGGGGTTCAGGCTGTGTGTGAGTATGATAGTGGGGTTCAGGCTGTGTGTGAGCATGATAGGGGGGTTCAGGCTGTGTGTGAGCAAGATGGGGGGTGTTTCAGGTTGTATGTGAGCATAATAGAGGGGTTCAGGCTGTGTGTGAGCATAATAGTGGGGTTCAGGCTGTGTGTGAGCATGATAGGGGGTTCAGGCTGTGTGTGAGCATGATAGGGGGGTTCAGGCTGTGTGTGAGCATGATAGTGGGGTTCAGGCTGTGTGTGAGCAAGATGGGGGGTGTTTCAGGCAGTATGTGAGCATGATAGGGGGGTTCAAGCTGTGTGTGAACAAGATGGGGGTGTTTCAGGTTGTATGTGAGCATAATAGAGGGGTTCAGGCTGTGTGTGAGCATAATAGTGGGGTTCAGGCTGTGTGTGAGCATGATAGGGGGTTCAGGATGTGTGTGAGCAACGGGGAGGGGTTCAGCAGATTTTGTGGAAGAGAGCTTTTGTGATTAATCACTATGTTTAAATTATGTTTGATTTGTAGCAATGAGAATACATAATGCATATCAGGTATTTACATTCCGAATCATAACTGTAGCAAAATTAAGGCCCATTCACACGGGCACAGAGGGGATAGATTATGGTGAGAAATCCACATCATAATCCGCCCCCTCACAATGGAGGTCTATGTAGACCGTCAGGCTTGTTTTTTGCGTGAGCGGCATGCTGCCACTCACGAAAAAAAAAACAGCGGGCTGCCCTTCAGGCGGATTCCGCGGCTAGGTGAGCCGTGGCGTCCGCCTGGCGGCAGCAACCTCCAAAATTGGCCCATTAATTTGAGCCGAGTCTGGGGGGAAAGCCGTGACAGTCGTGGCAAGCGTGTTTAGACCCGAGAGTGACGCGGCTCCCCGCGTCACTCTCAGGGCCTAAATCCACTAAAAATCCGCTATACCGCCCCCTGTGTGAACTAGAGCTTACAGTTATGAAGTAGCCACCAAAATTATTTTTTGGTTTGGGGTCATCGCAACATGAGGAACTGTATTGCGGGGTCACGGCATTAGAAAGGTTGAGAACCACTGACATAGGTAGTACTACAAGAACTTTGAAAGTCCGTATATCGGAACATCTACAGAGTATTAATAAAGAAAATAGTACCAACAAAACGGGAGTAACCAGACATTTCAATATTAACCCCTTCCCGCCGATGGCATTTTTTGATTTTCGTTTTTCGTTTTTGACTCCCCTCCTTCTAAACCCCATAATTTTTTAATTCTCTGCTCCAAGAGCCATATGAGGTCTTAATTTTTGCGGGATTCAGAATGGGGTGGATTTGAAGAAAAAATGCATTTCTGCGACTTTCTTACGGGCTTTGGTTTTACGGCGTTCACTCTGCAGCCAAAATGACATGTCCCCTGTATTCTGTGCTTCGGTACGGTTCCAGGGATACCAAATTTATATGGTTTTATTTACATTTTGACCCCTAAAAAAAATTCCAAAACTGTTAAAAAATTTTTTTTCTAAAAGTCGCCATATTCCGACGGCCGTAACTTTTTTATACATAGCTGTACGGGGATGCATAGGGCATCTTTTTTTGCATGGCCGGGTGTACTTTTTAGTTCTACCATTTTCGGGAAATGTTATTGCTTTGATCACTTTTTATTCAAATTTTTATCAGAATCAAAACAGTGAAAAAATGGCGGTTTGGCACTTTCGACTATTTTTCCCACTACGGCGTTTACCGAACAGGAAAAATATTTTTATAGAGTTGTAGAGCGGGCGATTTTGGATGCGGGGATACCTAACATGTATATGTTTCACAGTTTTTAACTACTTTTATATGTGTTCTAGGGAAAGGGGGGTGATTTGAACTTTTAATTCTTTTTATATTTTTTTATATTTTTTTTAATTTTTTTTTTTGCATTTATTAGACCCCCTAGGGGTGTTGAACCCCCAGGGTGTCTGATCACTATTGCAATGCATTACAATGCTAATGCATTGCAATGCATTGCAAAAAAGCATCCTTTCTGCAAAAGAGAGGATTTGCAGACAAGCCTGGGAGCCTGTACAAGGCTCCCGGCTGTCATGGCAACGGGACGTCAGCCCTGGAGCATGCTCCAGGAGCCGGCGATCCCGGCCAAAATGGCCTTTGACCGCGGCGCCGGAGGGGTTAATGCCTCCGATCGGTCCGGGGACCGATCGGAGGCATTAGAGCCGGTTGTCTACTGCTTAAAGCAGTAGACACCCGGCGGCTATGGTGGCCGCCCGGCTCCCGGGCGGTCGCCATAGTTACAGACCCAACATGCGCCGTACTATTACGGCGCATGTCGGGAAGGGGTTAAACATGCAGGAGACATAACAGGGTTAAGTTTCAGAAGGATAGAACAAGTTAGATGTCCGGTAAGAGGAGGGAACTGGGAGCAACAACTCAGGATACGTGAGGTTTATTGGATCCTAGAATTGGGAACCAGGTTCCCAGAGGGCATGAATTACAGAAATGATGTATCCTATATATACCATACTAGTTAATAGATATCACAAATACTAGTACATATCTATGATAGCAGCTGTATTGTGATAGAGATACTTACCCAGTTGTAGGAGGTGCAGATCCATTTGGATTGGTTAAACAAAAGAACGGGGTTGGAGATGATTAATTTAGACCAAGCGTAGTAGATGTAGGATGATAAATCGCCATCTTTAGTAAGGGAATCTAGGTTCCGTACATAGAGAGAGGAGTATGGGTAGTATTAACCAATGAGAGATGAGTAGAGATGAGCGAACAGTGTTCTATCGAACACATGTTCGATCGAATATCACGCTGTTCGCCATGTTCGAATCGAATCGAACACCGCGTGGTAAAGTGCGCCATTACTCGATTCCCCTCCCACCTTCCCTGGCGCCTTTTTTGCTCCAATAACAGCGCAGGGTAGGTGGGACAGGAACTACGACACCGGTGACGTTGAAAAAAATAGGAAAAACCCATTGGCTGCTGAAAACATGTGACCTCTGATTTAAAAGAACAGCGCCGCCCAGGTTCGCGTCATTCTGAGCTTGCAATTCACCGAGGACGGAGGTTTCCATCCATTTAGCTAGGGCTTAGATTCTGGGTAGGCAGGGACAGGCTAGGATAGGAAGGAGAAGACAACCAACAGCTCTTATAAGAGCTAAATTCCAGGGAGAAGCTTGTCAGTGTAACGTGGCACTGATGGGCTCAATCGCCGCAACCCAGCTTTCCACAGCGTTCAGGATCCTGAATGGAATACACTGAAAGTGTATTCCCGTATACCCTATATACCCCCGAACCACGTTCCAACGGTGTGCCCCCCCACCTCCACCTCAGAAACTAACTTGAATACACTGGAAGTCCCCTAACAATAGAATTGGGGCTATATACACCCTCAATTTTAGCTACTGGTATATAGTGCCATTTTCTGACTGGGAATTCAAAGAATATATTGCGGTTACATACACCCTCAATTTTTGCTACTGGTATATAGTGCCATTTTCTGACTGGGAATTCAAAGAATATATTGTGTCTACATATACCCTCAATTCTTGCTTCTGCCATATAGTGCCAGTTTCTGAGTGGAAATTCCCCAAATAATTTGGGGATACATTCACCCTACATCTCAGGCTCTTGCCATATTCACCCAGGTTGTCAGTGCTGCACCAGCTCGTTCCCAGACAGCTCGGCCCAAAAAACCCATTACCTATATAGAGGATTTTGACAATGAAGACAACATGTTCTAAATCTAATGTCTGCACCTTCTCCTGAATTAAAATGAAGGCAGCTATTAACTTTCAAATAGCACTGCACAAAGGAAGATCTTATCAGCTTGTCTCATGACATGCTACTAAAAAGTGTCATTTGTGTATCTTAATGTAAATATAGTTGTAAGCTTGTTGGGTTTTAGGCACTGCCAAGTTATTTTTTACCACCCGCTGCCTTATAATGACGACAAAGTCACTGTGGGTGTTCAGAGCTCACAGCTTTTGTTGACATTTGTCTTGCTCTCTGTCGGTACCAGCTCTCTTTTTGGATACTGTAAAGTTATGTTGACTTTATTAACAGCTATAGAAGTTTTAGCCAGGTTGTGACGGTGTGTAACCCTAACAACACTAAGTGGGATACACATTAATAGTCAGTCTATGTACGCTAAACGCATCACTGAAGTAATTTTTTTTTCCTCTCCCCTAATATAAGAAAGGAAAAGACATTAGACCTAGACCGGGGTTCGAGGCTTGTAAAAATCCAGTATTATTTGTTCTTCATGATGTGAAATATGTGTTGAAAAGCAACCCAAGATGAAGTCAGCCATGTGTGCCAGTGTGTTACTTGGCATGCCTTTGCTGGCCCCAACTGTAAGGGTCACTCTGCATTTCCTCCATTTTCCACTCCCATTCACACCATCTGTGGTGAAGCAATGGGATGCACTGAAGTGCACCCTCTAGCCTCGTGTGGGACAGGGACATCAGATGCTACTCCAACCCCCTCGTCTTCCTCCGCCAGCCAACGGTGCGAAGATGAGAGGAGTGTGCTCTGAATGTTTTCTGCCTAGCAGAGGCTAGTTCTCACATACGAAAATGGCCCCACTTTGACCTGTATATCAGGCACAATGGTGTAGGTTTCAAAGAAACATGGCACCAACAAGTTGAAAATGTGGGTCATGTGTGGACCGTGTTTGAGTCTGGCAAGCTCCAGATCTGCTACCAGGTTCCAGCCATTATCACAGGCGCAAAAATGCCAGGCCCCAGGTGTAGCAGGGAAAAAAAACATTGCCATCTCAGACAGGATGGCATCCATGACCTCGGAGGCAGTGTGCTGTTTGTCCCCCAAGCTGATGAGCTTCAGCACGGCCTGCTAACATCTCCCCACGCCAGTGTTACAGCATTTGCCACTAGTAGCTGGGGTGGAGGTAGGCGCAAATATGCCAGGCCCCAGATGTAGCAGGGAAAAAAAAAATGCCATCTCAGCCAGGATGGCATCCCTGACCTCGGAGGCACTGTGCTGTCTGACCCCCAAGCTGATGAGCTTCAGCACGGCCTGCTGATGTCTCCCCACGCCAGTGTTTTAGCGTTTGCCGCTAGTAGCTGGGGTGGAGGTTGCAGCGTAGTAGGGTTTCAGTCTACTGCCATGAATTTTGGCCTGGGAGAGGAGATAGGGTACCCCAGTTTGCACCCGGGGACCAGACTCCACCACATTCACCCTGCCTGTCCTTAAAGATAAGCAGCATCCCTGACCACAGGCGCTTGTCCAAGTGTCGGTGGTCAAGTGGACCTTGCAGCAAAGCGCGGAACTAGTTGTGACGGCTAGGGATGGCATAGCGAGGTGCCACAGTTGCCATCAGGTTCAGGAAGGCCGGAGTTTCAACAAGCCGGAAGGCCAACATCTCCTGGGCCAGCAGTTTAGCGATGTTGGCGTTCAAGGTTTGCGTGGGTGGGTGGTTAGCGGTGTATTTCTGCCGGCGCTCCAATGTCTGAGAGATGGTGGGTTGTTGTAAAGAAGCGCCTGATGGTGCCTTTGATGGTACAGGAGAAGGAGATAAGACAGGGACAGGGGAGGATGAGGGAGAAGTCAACAAAGTGGCGGAGGCAGATGAAGTGATGTCCTGGCTCGTCCTCTAGAGTGCATCGCCAGCACTGTGAGCAGAGGCAGTGGCATGAACGGCGGGCGGTATTTGTCCTGCCGTTGCTGCCTGCCACTGATTCCAGTGCTTGGATTCCAAATGACGATGCATTGAAGTGGTGGACAGGTTGCTCTTCTCAGAGCCCCTACTCGATTTCGAGAGGCAAATTGTGCAGACAACACTATATCTGTCCTCGGCGCATTCCTTGAAAAAACTCCACACCTTCGAGAAATGTGCCCTCGAGGCGGGAGTTTTTCGGGGCTGGGTACAAACTGGAACATCTTGGGAGATTCTGGGTGTGGCCTGGCTTTGCCTAAGCTGCTGACCTCTGCCTCTAGCTACCCTTTTTGGTGCTGCACCTGCCTCAACATCCACACTACTTTCCCCGCTTGACATCCGCCCTGTCCAGGTGGGGTCAGTGTCCTCGTCGTCCACCACTTCCTCTTCCAACTCCTGTCTCGCCTCCTCCTCCTGCACAATGCGCATGTCAACTGGCTGCCCTGACAGCAACTGCGTCTCATCGTCGTCGATGAGGGTGGGTTGCTGGTCATCCGAAACCAAATCGACCGGAGATGGAGGAGACTCCAGTGTTTGAGCATCTGGACACAGATACTCGTCTGTTAGGTCCGTGGAATCGCGAAATGGAGGAGCAGGTTGCGGTACAGTCAAAGGAAGGGAGAACAGCTCTGGGGAGCAGGGACAGTTGAGGTTATTGTTCTGGGAAGATTGGGAATTTTGGGTGGAAGGAGGACAAGACTGTTGGGTAAGAGGAGGTAGAGGCTGACTGGCTGGTGGACAATGTGCTTTAAGCGTTATCCGACAGCCATTGCAAGACCTGTTCCTGGTTCTCGGGCCTACTAATCTTTGTACCATTCAGCCTAGTTAATGTGGAACTTTTGTGCAAAGCGCAGAACTTAGGGCCCACCTGATGTTACGGGACACACGCTGGTACAAGGTTCAACTCACCCTAAGGGCCAAAAACACTGCTGGTGCAAGGCTCTACTCATGCCAAGGGCCTCAATCTCTGCTGGTAGCTCAGCTTAAGGTCCTGTAACTTTGTTTGGAAGGGTTAATGTTAAGGGCTAGAAAAGTGAATTTTGGAAGGTCTTACCACATCACACACACACACACACACACACACACACTCAAAATGACAGTTAAGGGTGAGGGCTTTTGGATTTCCCATTGTCTATTCCATCTGTGGTTGTTATGGGGAACGTGATTTAAAGGGGTGACTGTTACTGTTTGTTGAGCTTAAATTGGGGTTTGTGTCCATCCATTTGGGGAGTAAAGAAGGTTTCCAGGTATTTTCCCACTTTGATAGAGGTTTTTTTGAATGTGGAAAGTGTGTAGTTGTTAGGCTGTGATGTTGGGGTAATAGAGGGTCTTTGGTGTGTTAGATGCCCCCAGACATGCTTCCCCTGCTGTCCCAGTGTCATTCCAGAGGTGTTGGCATCATTTCCTGGGGTGTCATAGTGGACTTGGTGACCCTCCAGACACGGATTTGGGTTTCCCCCTTAACGAGTATCTGTTCCCCATAGACTATAATGGGGTTCGAAACCCATTCGAACACACGAACATTGAGCGGCTGTTCGAATTGAATTTCGAACCTCGAACATTTTAGTGTTCACTCATCTCTAGAGATGAGTTAATTGAACATGTGACATGAACAGAAGATCTTGATGGAGTGTACTCCGCTTATACATATACTAAGGTAATTCAATAGGATACAACTACAAATAAAGATATATTGGATCAGATTATATATAAGGATTGGCATTATATGAAGAATCCTCATGAGAGACGGACAGTAATCTTATTAGGACATGAAATTTTTTTGTATACGTAAAGAAATTGTCTTCTGTTTTTTCATTAGATATTTATATTGAGTTTAAAAGCATTGTATTATATGTTGGTTTGTAGTGTATGTATCAATGTGGTTTATATGTGGGGTTAAACTCTTTTCCCTTGTGGAGGTTTCTGCCGGATATAATTCCAAAATAAACAAGAGGTGATGGCAATTGGAACCAGATGGTTAAGATGGCGGTTTTCTCTATAAGCGAAAAGGGATAACATCAGTGTACAGGCTATGAGATAGGATGCATAGTCCGAAACGCGTCAGTCTGACGCTTGTATTCACTTTTATTGCGTGTTCAGTGTTTTACAAGGAATGTCCAAATAAAGAAGAAGTGTTTTATCTTCAAATGGTGGCCATGCTGGATTAGTTTTATCTAAGAATGTACCCAGGAAGACCCCACTTCTTACCCAGAGACATAAAAAAAAAAAAAAAAAAAAAAAAAAAAAAAAAAGCCAGGCTGCAGTTTGCCAAAACTTACCTGATTGTGGGGATAACGTCTATCCTTAGGGATAGACCACCTTCTCAGGTGTGTGGAGACTTATACAGCCATAGTTGCTCCACTGCAAAGGAACATGGGAAGAATATGCAAATCTGTCTCCCAAGATGTAAACAGGGAGACAGTGCCTCTGTTATGCTGCCCTCTATAGCAAGCACCCTGAACAACATGCCCAGCCTCCCAGAAGCCTTTGCTGGGTGCTTGCTATAGAGGGCAGCATAACAGAGGCACTGTCTCCCTGTTTACATCTTGGGAGACAGATTTGCATATTCTTCCCATAAAACTTACCTGAGAAAGCCTAAAACGTTCTGGAAGAATGTTCTCTGGTCAGATGAGACAAAAGTAGGAAAAGGCATCAACATAGAGTTTACAGGAAAAAGAAGAGGCCTTCAAAGAAAAGAACACGGTCCCTACAGTCAGACATGGCGGAGGTCCCTGATGTTTTGGGGTTGCTTTGCTGCCTCTGGCACTGGACTGCTTGACCGTGTGCATGGCATTATGAAGTCTGAAGACGACCAACACATTGTGCAGCATCATGTAGGGCCCAGTGTGAGAAAGCTGGGTCTCCCTCAGAGGTCAGGGCTCTTCCAGCAGGACAAGGACCCAAAACACACTTCAGGTCAGCACTAGAAAATGGTGGTGAGAGAAAGCCCTGGAGACTTGTAAAGTGTCCAGCAATGAGTCCAGCCCTGAATCCCATAGAACACCTGTGGGGGAGGGGGAGAGATCTCTTGATGGCAGTTTGGAGAAGGCCCCCTTCACATCTCAGGAGGGACCGCGAGCAGTTTGCCAAAGAAGAATGGTCTAAAATTCCAGCAGAGCCTTGTAAGAAACTCATTGCTGGTTACCGGAAGCGGTTGTGCGCAGTTATTGTGTCTAAAGGTTGTGCTACCAAGTATTAGGCTGAGGGCGCCAATACTTCTGTCCCGCCCATTTTTGGAGTTTTGTGTAAAATGATCAATGATTTGACTTTTTTTTCATTCTCTTTTGTGTTTTTTCATTGCTAGCAAAATAAATGAAGATATTACCAAAGAGTTTGTGCTTGTAATCATTTTCTGGAAGACAACGAGTATTATCTGACAGAATTGCAGGGGGGGCAATAATTTTGGCCAACACTGTAGTTCTTGTATTTTTGTATTGTGACCAGTTTTTTTTTTTTTTTTTTTTTTTTTACTGTTATGACTTTAATAGACTGTAATTCACAAAAATACTGCAAAATGTAACTAATGTCCAATAATGTAAGTGCAAAGTAACTGAAGAGCTGATGTAGAGGAATCCTATATGTAACCTATATAATGATGTATAAGGGCAGACAGAAGCGTTACATAGTCACATGTATAATGGAAGGCTTCTTACCTCCTGTGTGTGTCTCCAGGGTATAGACGAGGTATTTATATAAAGCTTCTGACCACTGACAGCCCATGGGGTAATATTTCCTACTATGTCCTCCCGTATGTCCTTATATGTGGCCTCTTCTATATATACCCTGTATATTATCTTATATCCATGTACGGCTTCCCCCCGCTCATTAAAGTAATAGGAAGGTCTCATTGGATCCAGTGGACTCTTCATCCTCTGTAGGTGGCGCTGTAACTTCTGTGTGTATTGTATAAGTCCGGTTATTGGATTTTCTGGAGATTTGTCTTTTATATATAAGAACATTTCATGGAGAGCTTTTGCCAGGACTTCTACAGCCTCATACAGTCTTGGAGAGACGCCCGATGTGAGGAAATATCTCATACTTGGCAGAGTATACCAATGACTAGAATTATATTCTTCATATGTGAGTGAAATGAAGGAATCTTTCTCCACATACTTTGTCATTGAATCCAACACTTCCCAGAACATTTCTTTATTGAATATATCGGGCAGTTTCTTGTAGTTTTTCACAAAATCTTCAATTCCTTGAAAAGATTGAGATGAAAAGTCCACGACTAGACTTCTATTAAAGTCTGGATACCGATTCTCAGAACTGACAGAACTAAAGGCCAAGGATGGTGGAAGGATGAAAGTCTTATCCAGAAATACAAATCCAAGATTCTCTATCATATGAACTAACAAATGAGTGAAGGTCCCGCACAGTATAATGACCCTGACTTGTGGATTGTGTAATACCTGTAATATCTGATTATATTCTATATTCTTATATCTCTCATCTGTATATTTTACGGTGTAGGCCACACAGATCCCGCGCTCTCTCATGTACTTTCTCAGTATCTGCAGTTCTTTCTCTCCGGCATCATCATCTGATACTAAAATCCCAACCCAGGTCCAGCCAAAGTGCTCCAACAGTTCGGTGACCACCATATTGTGGATGTGGCTATTTTGGACTGTCCGGAAAACATGTGGATAGAGGAGTCTATCAGATAATGAGGGGTCGGTGGCTCCATAGCTGATCTGTACAAGACAGAAGAGAACAGAAAACATTGGGGCAGATTTACTAATCCTATGGAATATTCACACAGTGTTACCTTATGCAGAGATAAGTCCGAGCTCTCCAATTTGTGATGTAAAGTGAAGATATAATTTATTGGTGTTTTACCATTGGCACCAGTCATGTCATTCCTGCAGTGATATATAGTAATAGTCAGGCAGTAGTCGGTATATTAATTCGGTTAGGTCTCAGACGTTTTGTTGATTTATCACCTTCCTCAGTGGGAGAGGACAGATACCGAGGTAAATAATTGCCATTGTAGGGTACATATATAGACATGTAGTATGTGCCAAAAGTAAGGACTAGGTGGAAAAAGGGTAGTAACGTGTGCTTCAGAGTATGTGAGTGTGAGGAGTAGCGGCACATGGCATAGCCGCAGACAATAGTCACCATTAGAGATGAGTGAACGGCATTCGATCGAATTGATATTAGAACAAATATCAGGCTCTTCAAGGTATTCGATTACAATTGAATACCAAGAGGCAAACACACTAAAAATGTGTATCTCTTCCCACTTTCCCTGGCGCTTTTTTTGCACCAATAACTGCGCAGGGGAGGTGGGACAGGAACTACGACAACGGAGACATCGAAAAAAATCGGAAAAATCAATCCGAATACGAATGGTGGATTTAAGATCCGGGTCATATGAGACTGTGAACTATGTGACTGTGAGACAGGGATAGATGTACTGGCAGGGTTAGCTAGGGATTACCTTTATTTAGGTGGGAATGTTACTCAAACAGCTCTCTGGGGCTCTATCTCGTCGGGATGCCTGTCAGCTTATGATATGCGGGAGATGAATTTTTCCCATAGAAATGCATTGACCTGCGTTGATTGGCTGAATGCCATACAGAGTACAGCATTCGGCCAATCAACGCTGGTTCTGTCAGAGGAGGCGGAGTCTAAGATCGGTCCACAGCAGTCTCCATTCTGGTCTGATCTCAGATGTAGACGTGTTGAGCTCAACCCTGCAGCAATATCGTTCTACCCGGCAGCATCTCACCCTTTCATGCCAGGCAGCCCATACGCCCAAGGGGTACCACGAGCAGTCATGGCAACAAGTGGTGAAAAATTAGATCTGTCTGAGTTTGCCAGGTTTATGGTGAGCAGAGAGCTAATCAACACCAGTCTCTCAAAATTTGACAACCGTGCGGAAAGCTACAGGGCCTGGAAAGCTACCTTCAAGGCCGCCATTGCCAACCTCAACCTAACTGCAGAACAGGAGCTCAACTCCATGATCAAATGGCTAGGCCCATGGTCTACAAACCGCATCAAGAGCCTCAGAACATCTATGTGGGACAAGCTAAAGCAGGTCTCGCTGCTGCTTGGCTGAGACTCGAATGTACCTTCGGCAGTACGGAAGCAATTGAGAAAGCCCTATTCAAAAGATTGCAGAACGTCCCAAAGATCAGTTTGAAGGACGTCCATAAACTTCAGGACTTAAGTGATCTGCTCATGGAATTAAAGCTTGCCAAAAGAGACCCTCGTCTATTTGGGCTGTGCTACCTGGATACAGCCCACGAAGTGAACCCAATTGTCGTGAAATTACCGTACAGTCTGCAAGAGAAGTGGGCGGCATCAGTTTCCATCTACAAAAGAGCGCATACTGTCATCTTTCCTCCATTTATACATTTCTGCAGGTTCATCGATGAACAGTCCCAGATGAGGAATGGCCCCAGCCTTGATTTCCTGGAGTGCAACACAACAGCTTCAGAGACTTCATCATCAAGGCATGAAAGTGTTATGCATAAACACAGAGACTTTAAGAGCAGCGTGAGCGTCAGAAAGACTAACCTACCTGCAGTACCCACGAGTAAACAGTGCACTACCTCCTCAGGAGACAAGTCCTTCATTCATGAATGTCCGATTCATAAAAAAAAAAAAAACACTCTCTGAATAAATGCAGAGAGTTGAGATCCAAACCCATACAGGAGCGCAAGAAAGTCCTCACCGAGCTCAGGGTATGTTTCAGATGCTGCGCTTCATTAGAGCACATGGCCAAGGACTGTAAATCTGTCATCAAGTGTGAAGAGTGTCATAGTGAAAAATACACCTCAGCCATGCAACCATCTCCACTTGCCGGAGAGTCACCAGCCGCAGCTGCCATTGGTCCTGTTCCAAGTCATGTTGGGGAGCCCCAGAATGACACACTGCCACAGTGGTTTCCTGCTCATGTTTGGAGGTATGTGGGGAGGCCCAAAGAAATGTTGCGCCCGAATATGTCTAATCAAGGTCTACCCAGAGGGGCTACCAGAAAAGGCAGTAAAAATGTATGCCATCATTGATGACCAAAGTAACCGCTCGCTAGCAGGACCTAAATTCTTTGAAGCATTTGGGATCAAAGGGCCATCAGAACCCTACACATTAAACACCTGCTCTGGCCGCATAGAGACTAGCGGTAGAAGGGCACAAGGATTCATCAATTATCCTATCAATGGGGATACTGAAATACCCCTACCAACACTGATTGAATGTGACCAAAAACCCAACCATAGGGATGAGATCCCTATCCCAGAAGCTGCATTTCACCAACCACATCTAAGGCACCTGGCTAGCATTATCCCACTTATGGACAACAACACAGAGATCCTACTCCTGCTCGGCAGAGACAATCTAAGGGTATACAAGGTGCATCAACAGTGTAATGGTCCCAACTACGCACCATACGCCCAGAGACTGGACTTGGGATGGGTAGTCATAATAAACATATGCTTGGATCAACCTCAAATTGACTCCTTCAAGACTTACGTACATGGAGATGGACGCACAACTTGTATTAAGCCGTGTCCGCATCACTATGAGGTGAAAGAGAAGCCTCCAGACCTCGTACAGATACCTGATGTCATTTCTCCCCTCTTTTTCTTATTTCTTATTTCTTATGGTAGAGTTGGAAGGGGCCTCAAGGGCCATCAGGTCCAACCCCCTGCGAGTGCAGGTTTTCCTAAATCATCCCAGCTATATGTTTATCCAGATTCTGCTTGAAGATTTCCATTGATGGAGCGCCCACCACCTCCCGTGGCATCCTATTCCACTCTCTCACTACCCTCACTGTCAGAAAGTTTTTCCTAATGTCTAATCTGTATCTCTTTCCCTTTAGTTTCATCCCATTGCTTCTTGTACTTCCTTGTGCTAATGAGAATAGGGGAGATCCCTCTGCACTGTGACTACCTTTCAGATATTTGTAGACTGCTATTAAATCTCCCCTCAGCCTTCTCTTCTGTAAACTAAACAATCCCAGTTCTTTTAGCCGCTCCTCATAGGACATGGTTTGCAGACCTTCCACCATTTTGGTTGCTCTTCTCTGGACTTGCTCCAATATATCGATGTCTTTCTTGAATTGAGGCGCCTAGAACTGTACACAGTATTCCAGGTGTGGTCTGACCAGGGAAGAGTACAGCGGAATAATGACCTCTCTTGATCTAGATGCAATGCTTGTCTTAATACATCCCAGAATTTTATTTGCCGAAAATTTTGGGAGATCAGTCTTTCATACAACTAAGGACGATGATAAAGTAGCTTTGTCAGTAGATGTCAGAGAATTTGTCAAGATCATGGACAGAGAGTATTTTAAAGACGAAACTAATCACTGGGTCTCTCCATTACCCTACCAGGGTAAGACTCCCGAACAATCTGGAACAAGCTCTGTCTAGATTTAAATCTCTTCAGCGTACCATGAACAGCAAGCCTGAAATGAGAGAACACATTGTTGTTTTTATGGATAAAATATTCCGAAACAACCACGCAGAACCAGCTCCACCCTTAAATAAACACGAAGAATGCTGGTACTTACCTTCATTTGGAGTGTATCATCCACGGAAACCTAATCAAATTAGGGTTGTTTTTGGTTCACGTGCCAAACACCAAGGTGTATCTCTCAATGATGTTCTTCTCACAGGTCCCAATCTGACAAATAACTTAGTAGGAGTGCTGATGAGGTTCAGGAAAGAACTCATTGCTATCACTGCTGACATTGAACAGATGTTCCACTGTTTCGTAGTCAGAGAAGACCACCAGAATTTCCTCAGGTTTCTGTGGTACAAAGACAATGACACCAACTCAGAGATAGTGGAGTATCCAATGAGGGTGCACGTATTTGGAAACAGCCCTTCGCCTGCCATTGCGACTTACAGTCTTCGGAGAACTGCGTTAGAAGGAGAGGCTGAGTACGGTACAGACGAAAAAGACTTTGTGGAAAAAGACTTCTACGTAGATGATGGGCTCAAATCACTACTGACTGAAGAAGCAGCTATTGATCTGCTCAAAAGGACTCAAGAAATGTTGTGCCAAGCTAAACTTAGACTACACAAAATTGCCTCAAACAGCCTGGCTGTAATGAGAGCCTTTGAGTTAGATGACCATGCACCTGGATTCAAGGACATTAACCTGGGATTCGACAGTCCTCCCGTGCAGAGGAGCTTGGGTCTCAGGTGGAATCTTTCGGCTGATTCGTTCGGGTTCCAAATAAGTTGAGCAGACAAACCATTCACAAAACGTGGTGTCCTATCTGTGGTGAATAGCCTATTTGATCCACTGGGGTTTGTAGTACCCATCACCATACAAGGCAAATCCCTATTGAGACAGCTTTCTGAAATCGTCAAGGATTGTGATGCTCCACTTCCTTCTGATAAAGAGCAAAAATGGGAAGCCTGGAAGCAATCCTTGTGTGCCTTGGATGAGATCCACATCCCAAGATGCTATGTCAAGGCATCATGTACCTCTAGCATAAAGAAAGAACTTCATGTGTTCTCAGATACTTCCACTGAGGCCATAGCAGCGGTTGCCTACCTGAAGGTGACAGAACCCAACAACCAAAATCACATTGGATTCATCTTTGGTAAGGCTAAGTTAGCCCCCAAGCCTGATCATACTATTCCCAGACTTGAAATCTGTGGGGCTGTGTTAGCAGTGGAGATTTCTGACTTCATACAACAAGAACTGGGTGACGACATAGATGAGGTCCAGTACTACACGGACAGTAAAGTCCTCTTAGGCTACATCTATAATCGGACAAAGCAATTTTATGTGTACGTCAGCAACTGCATAGAGAGAATCAGGAGGTCCTCCAAACCATAACAATGGCGCTATGTACCATCAGAACCTAATCCAGCAGACCAGGACACTAGGCCTATGTCTATAGGTTCCTTCACTGACTCTTCTTGGCTTACAGGTCCAGAGTTTCTGCTGGTACAGGTGGAAAAATGCGAACAGGAAATTTTCAGCATCCAAGATCTGGATAATGATCCAGAAATCCGTGCTGAAGTTAGTGCATTAGTCACTGCAACAAAGCAAACCTCCTGTCTCGGCTGTCAGCGCTTTGAACGTTTCTCCAGTTGGATGAGGCTCGTTAGAACTATTGCAAGGTTAGTGCACATTGCGAGAAGTTATCACAATACTCATTGAAATACATATTGTCATGGTTGTCACGTCTGCCATAAACCCTTCTCTGCAGAGGACGTCTCTCATTGTGAATCCCTCATAATACGTGATGTCCAGCAGGAGGAATTCAACGTAGAATGGAAGTGCTTGTACAACAAACAGCAGATTCCAATAAAAAGTCCTCTTGCCAATTTGAATCCAACTATGGACAATTTGTGGTTGCTGAGAGTCGGTGGTCGTTTGAATCAAGCCCACCTAGGAGTCGCAGAACAAAATCCTCTTATCATTCCCAACAAAGATCATCACGAAAAGGTTGAACAACGAGACAAGCAGATCACTGAGGGCAAGTTATGGTCTGCAGGCCTTTGGATTATAGGTATGAAAAGACATGTAGCCCAATTACCGCATGACTGTGTACACTGTCGTAAAGCGAGAGGAAAACAACTACACCAACAGATGGCTGACTTGCCTGCAGATAGACTACAAACAGAGCCACCTTTCACTTACACTGGCCTAGATGTCTTTGGGCCATGGATGGTATCCGCACGCAGGACCCGCAGCGGTCACGCGATCAGTAAGCGTTGGGCTGTACGTTTCACTTGCATGATTGTGCGTGCCGTTCACATAGAGGTGATAGAATCCATGGACACATCCAGCCTTATTAATGTTTTAAGACATTTCTATGCAATTAGAGGACCAATGAAACAGTTGAGTTCTGACCGTGGAAGCAACTTCATCGGAGCATGTAGAGAACTGAACATCGACACTAAGCCCATTCAAGATCAGTTGACGGAAAAGAGTTGCACCTGGATTTTCAATCCTCCTCACAGTTCTCACATGGGGGGCTCCTGGGAAAGGATGATTGGGATTTCACTCAGCATCTTGAATTCTATGTTAATGGATGTAAACTCTTCAAGACTCACACACGAGACTGTAGTCACCCTTCTCGCTGAAGTTTCGGCCATAATCAATTCAAGACCACTCGTGCCAGTATCTTTGGATCCTGAGGCACCAGCTATACTAACTCCGGCTATTCTCCTTACTCAAAAAACTGAGAACACACTAATGCCTAGTGGAGATTTTACTCACGCAAACATTTACCAGAAACACTGGAAACGTGTACAATACATAGCGGATTACTTCTAGAACAGGTGGCAAAAGGAGTATCTAGTGATTCTTCAAGGAAGAAGAAAATGGCAACACCACAAACCAAATTTGAAAGAAAGAGACCTCGTGTTGATGAAAGATCAACAAACCGAACGGATTGACTGGCCTATGGGACTAATTACAAAGGTTCTTCCCAGCAAAGATGGCAAGGTCCGGAAGGTGAAGTTGAAGATCTCCAGGAAGGGTGAACCTAAAACGTTCACAAGGCCAATTAATGAACTCATTCTGCTACTCCCCATTAAGAACGTCCCTGCAGAATAAACAGGACTGTATTCGAGTTTGTGGAGCTTTTCCATTCCAAGATAGAAAACAGGACTATATTATAATGTTTTCTATCTCATTCTAACATGTTCTTTATTACAGGCTGAATATATATATATATATATATATATATATATATATATATATATATATATATATATATTGTGGTAAAGTGTACGGCAAGGTGGTGGACAGAGACGGAGTGTATATCTCTCCTGGTTTCCTCAGCCAGGCGAGATAAAGGAAAGCCAGAGCAGTCATGTTCTAGCAGAGCATAGTCTGCTAGAGCTCTTGTTCCATATTATGGGCTGGCTTTTCTGGACTGGAGGGCAGATTGGTAGTGGGAGCCTTCCAGTCCACACCCTTACTCCACCACAGGTTTTGCTCTGAGTCCAGGGCATTCACAGGTGAAGCTTCCTTAGGGCTATTTACTGGGGAAGGAAGCTCAGTTATGGGGCTGATACACACATGGAGTGTGTGAGGAAAACACTCCTGAGACAAACAGGTATAGTGTGGACTTTGACCTGCTAATGTGGTGACTCTACCTGCTCTAGGTCAGAGAGGTAACCTGTTGGTTAGGTAGAGCCAGACAAGGTTTAGGTTTTGTTACTTTGCCGGCACTGTGGTTTTTATGCTGAAATACCAAATAAAAACCCTCTGGACTTGTTTATCATACTACCTGTCTGCATGGTGTCATTGCCGGTCCCAACCGTATGAGATGAACCCCTTACAATTGGTGGAGAACGTGGGGCACAACGGCATAACAGAAGTATGGACAGTTGTGTGTGGCACACATTAAAGGAGCCAGAGGTATATGTCCTGGGTGAAAGCTGCTGCGACTTTGCAAGGACAATCCAATACCATGGAAGAGGTATTAAAGCAGTTGGTACAAGTCCAGATGCAGCAACAACAGGTCCAGGCGCAGCAACAGGAAATTAACCGCCTGTTAATGGAGCAGATGGCTGCGCTCCGAGAGTCTGGTGCGACTCAAGCCCAACTAATGGAGGTAAGCCCGCCTGAGACTGCTAAGGTAAAGAGGGTCTGCAGAGTGGGCAGATGTGATTGCGCCCTTCCTCTCCGGTGAACCCCAAAAGGCCTACTATGACCTCAGGGAGCAGGATGTCCGGGACTATACCAAACTAAAGTTGGAGATCCTTGCTCGCCTGCGTGTCACACCAGCTGTCCGCGCTAGGAGAGTTCACAGTTGGACCTACTCCATTGACAAACCCACCAGGTCTCAGATGTATGACCTAATCCATCTGGTACGCAAATGGCTGGAACCAGAGACCTGCACACCCACCCAAATTGTGGAAAAGGTGGTCATTGATCGCTTCTTCAGGGCGCTGCCGGCAGAACTGCAACGCTGAGTCGGACACGGGGACCCCAAGACTGCTGATCAACTTGTCAACCTGGTGGAAAGGTAAATAGCAACCGAGGACTTCCTCCATGATGTTCCCACGGCACCAACCCCTCTCAGGACTGCCAGTCCCGTGACGTCTGTGGGTAAGAGGGGTACAATGGGAGGAGTGTGGAAAACTGCGAGAGGAAACAGGGCTCTGGAGCTCGGGCGAGGGCAAAAGACTGAACTTGAACCTAAGGGGCCCACAGGTCCTAGAAAGGACTCCCGGTTAAAAAGGCCTGGGACCCTCCAGTGCTGGAGGTGTCATGAGTGGGGACATGTGGCCGCCCATTGCCCTCTTACTTCAGAACTCATGGGTGCTGAACCGGTGTGTGCAGCCATGCCAGGGACTGAGCTACATGCATGCATGTTAAGGGTTAATGACCATTCGGCAACAGCCCTGCTGGTCTCTGGTAGCTCAGTGACTTTGGTTAAAGCCAGCCTTGTGACTGGGGACTATATACCAGGCAAACATGTGAAAGTATTATTCATCCATGGGGATATTATAGCTTACCCCGTGGCCTCAGTTAAACTGGTAACTTCCTCTGGGACTGTGACCTATGAGGTCGGTGTGGTAAAACGGCTCATGTATGAGGTGATTTTGGGCCATGATTTCCCGTTGTTTTGGGAATTATGGAAGAAATGTGACGCTCCTGCTGCCAGTGAAGTAACTCCAGCAGAATCTGTTCCTTTCTCTGAAAATAATGGTTCATGTGAAGGGACCCCTGGAAATAGTAATATTAATTTGGGGAAAAATGTGAATGAACCTGAGGTGTGCAATAATGAATGGTTCCCCCTGCAAGTGTTAGCCGGGGAAGAAGAAGAAACTTCCCCACCAGGGCAGCAGGTGTTAGATTTAGGAGTGTCTCGGGGTAACTTTGGGACTGAGCAAGCGAGAGACCCCACTTTGAGTACTGCACGCGCCAATGTTACGGTAATAAATGGTGTACCACAGGATCCTGAAGCTGACCACAAATTTCCACACTTTGCTATGAATGGGGACCTGGTGTATCGAGTCACCAAGTGTAACAATGAAGTTGTGGAACAGCTTTTGGTGCCAAAACTGTACCGTCGCATGGTGCTAGATATGGCACATAATCATGTGTTGGGTGGTCATTTGGGGACTAGTAAAACACAAGAGAGAGTCCTCCAACAATTTTTTTGGCCTGGGGTATATGAAGAGGTGAGGAGGTACTGTGAGTCATGCCCCACGTGCCAATTAAGTGCCCCAACACCCCACTACCGTAGTCCTTTTGTGCCACTTCCCATCATTAAGGTACCCTTTGATAGAATTGCAATGGACCTGGTGGGGCCTCTAGTCAAATCCGCTAGGGGACATCAATACATTCTGGTTGTGTTAGACTATGCCACCAGGTACCCGGAGGCAGTTCCCTTAAGAAACATGGCCTCCAAAAATATAGCTCGAGAATTGTTTTACATGTTTTCTCGCACAGGTATTCCCAAAGAAATACTCACGGACCAGGGTACCCCCTTTATGTCGAAAGTTATGAAAGAACTGTGCAAATTGTTTAAAATCGCGCATATCCGTACCTCAGTGTACCACCCCCAAACTGATGGATTAGTGGAGAGGTTTAATAAAACCCTCAAACACATGTTGAAAAAGGTAGTGGAAAGGGATGGCCGGGACTGGGACTGTCTGTTACCGTATCTTATGTTCTCCATCAGGGAGGTACCCCAAGAATATACAGGGTTCTCCCCCTTTGAGTTAGTTTATGGCCGGCATCCAAGGGGTTTGTTAGATATCGCCAAAGAGACCTGGGAGACTGAGGCCACCCCATATAAAAGTGCTGTTGAACATGTGGCTCAGATGCAGGACCGAATAGAGACAGTGATGCCCATTGTCAGAGAGCACATGCAAAAAGCTCAGGAGGCCCAGAGCAGAATTTACAACAGGTCTGCCCGAGTGAGGACCTTTAATCCAGGGACCGGGTCCTAGTTCTAGTTCCCACCATTGAGAGTAAGTTTCTGGCAAAGTGGCAGAGTCCCTATGAGATTGTAGAAAAGGTGAGTGAGGTGAATTACAAGGTGCATCAGCCAGGCAGGAGAAAACCCTTCCAGATTTACCACATAAACCTCATCAAATCGTGGATAGATAGAGAGGCTTTGGTAGCCACCCCGACTGTGGTTAAAGAAGGGTTACAGCCAATTCCCCCAGTAAGAATAGGAGAGGCCCTGTCAGGACACCAGAAACAGGAGGTAAGGGAATTCCTACAGCGCAACAGAGGCAAGTTTTCTGACCTACCCGGCCGAACTCACCTGATTAAACATCATATTAAAACTGAGCCCAATACTAAAGTGAGCCTGAAGCCGTACAGGATACCAGAAGCCCGCAGAGTGGCCGTATCCTCTGAGGTCAAGCGCATGCTTGAACTGGGAGTCATTGAGGAGTCGAACAGCGAATGGGCAAGCCCCATTGTACTAATCCCAAAGCCCAATGGGACATGGAGGTTCAGTAATGACTTCAGGAAATTAAATGAGGTTTCAAAATTTGATGCGTACCCCATGCCCCGAGTGGATGAACTGATAGAGAGGCTGGGGAATGCCAGGTACATCACAACACTTCACCTTACAAAGGGTTATTGGCATACCATACCATTATCTGATGAGGCAAAGGAAAAGACTGCATTCTCCACTCCGTAAGCCTGTTCCAATATGTAGTGATGCCATTTGGGTTACATGGGGCCCCTGCTACATTTCAGAGGCTGATGGATCTGATCTTGAGACCACATTGTGATTATGCCGCTGCCTACCTGGACGATGCGGTCATTTTTTCGCCTGATTGGAAAAGTCACCTCTGTAAGGTACAGGCCGTCCTAGACTCCATCAGTGATGCAGGCCTGACCATAAACCCTGAAAAGTGTGCAGTGGGTCTGGAGGAAGCAAAATACCTGGGCTACATTATTAGTAAGGGATTGGTTAAGCCCCAGATAAATAAGATTGAGGCGATACAAAATTGGCCTAGACCGCTAACGAAAAACAGGTCAAGGTCTTCCTGGGCATTACTGGATATTACTGCTGGTTTGTGCCCAATTTTGCCTCCATTGCATCACCATTGACGGACTCAACAAAGGGCAGTAAGTCAGTCATGGTAAAATGGACCCCAGAGGCAGAGAAGGCTTTTCAGAGTCTAAAGTCCGCTCTGTGTGAACAGCCAGTGCTAATCTCCCCAGATTTCAGAAAACAGTTTCTGGTTTAGACTGATGCATTTGATACAGGGTTGGGAGCCGTCCTGTCACAGGTGGTAAATGGGGAGGAACACCCAGTGATGTACCTAAGTAGGAAACTGACCCCAGCAGAGAAAAATTATGCCATAGCGGAGAGAGAGTGTCTGGCCATCAAGTGGGCCCTGGAGTCCCTGAAATATTATCTGCTGGGTAGAAAGTTTGTGTTGGTGACAGATCACGCTCCACTGGCCTAGATGAGGCAAAATAAGGAGAGAAATGCGAGAGTGACCAGATGGTTTCTCTCCTTACAAAACTTCTGTTTCAAACTTGAACATAGACCAGGGAAATTACAAGGAAATGTGGATGCATTGTCCAGGGTCTACTGTCTGTTCAGTAAAAAGGCCCAGACCTCTGGTCTGGAGAAGGGGGGGGGGGGGGGATGTGGTAAAGTATACGGTAAGGTTGTGGACGGAGTGTATATCTCTCCTGGTTTCCTCAGCCAGGTGAGATAAAGGAAAGCCAGAGCAGTCATGTTCTAGCAGAGCATAGTCTGCTAGAGCTCTTGTTCCATATTATGGGCTGGCTTTTCTGGACTTGAGGGCAGGTTGGTAGTGGGAGCCTTCCAGTCCACACCCTTACTCCACCACGGGTTTTGCCCTGAGTCCGGGGCAGTCACAGGTGTGGCTTCCTTAGGACTATTTACTGGGGAAGGAAGCTCAGTTATGGGGCTGATGAGGAAAACACTCCTGAGACAAACAGGTATAGTGTGGACTTTGACCTGCTAATGTGGTGACTCAACCTGCTCTAGGTCAGAGAGGTAACCTGTTGGTTAGGTAGAGCCAGACAAGGCTTAGGTTTTGTTACTTTGCCGGCACTGTGGTTTTTATGCCAAAATACCAAATAAAAACCCTCTGGACTTGGTTATCCTACTACCTGTCTGCATGGTGTCATTGCTCGTCCCAACCGTATGAGATGAACCCCTTACTATATATATATATATATATATATATATATATATATATATATATATATATATATATATATTATATTTTATGGACAATTGTCATAGTGAAATCCCCAAAGGGAATTTCAGAGGGGGAGTGTGCTGTTGTCCTCATACTTATTAGTTAAATGTCCTGTATTACTATTTCCCTTTCATGTTATTTCTATGCATTTTTGTTTCTGCCATCTGATGGCCAGAATTTGCATGCCGCACGCCCTTGTTCTTGTTAATAAAGTTTTTTTCTCTCTGAGCGTGGTTTTAGTCAAAGCCCTGGTCCATGTCGTCTCCCTGCAGCCATTTTTAGTTTTTCATAGCTGTGTGACAGGACTTGCTAATACTTGGGCTTGTGAAGGCATCAGTGTTTGACCAGCAGTTAGCCTCAGGAAAGACACCAACAGGACTGCATTTAATACCACTACTACCAAGGCTATTACAGTATTGTGTTATCGCTTGTCGCTGTTCTTGGGTCAAATAAACCCACGTTGGTTCATCATATCATCGTGTCTATGTTAGAATCCATCTATCCTGAGCTCCTGCCGGTTCAGTCTGCTCCACTGCTTCGATATGAAGGTAGGAGAGTCACACGGCCACTATTAGTTACACCTTCAATCACCTTCATATGGGAACAGAACAAGCATCTTATATTGTGTATGTGACTGTAAAGTCGCCATCTACGTTCCATTATTGGCTGAGAGTCTGTCAGGTGATGCCAGAAGCCGGCCAACATCACAGCACATATGTGATCTGCAATGAATCATACTGCGGCAATTTTAGTTTTCCCAACACAGAACACAAATGTTTTGTTTTCCAGGAAAACTATGGAAAATTTGGGTTGAATCCGGCCCAATGCAAATCAGTTCTCCCATCTCTAGTATTCACTATTAGAGATGAGCGAACACTAAAATGTTCGAGGTTCAAAATTCGATTCGAACAGCCGCTCACTGTTCGTGTGTTCGAACGGGTTTTGAACCCCATTATAGTCTATGGGGAACATATACTCGTTAAGGGGGAAACCCAAATCCGTGTCTGGAGGGTCACCAAGTCCACTATGACACCCCAGGAAATGATACCAACACCCTGGAATGACACTGGGACAGCAGGGGAAGCATGTCTGGGGGCATAAAAGTCACTTTATTTCATGGAAATCCCTGTCAGCTTGCGATTTTCGCAAGCTAACTTTTCCCCATAGGAATGCATTGAACAGCGCTGATTGGCCAGAGTATAGAATTCGACCAATCAGCGCTGGCTCCTCCGGCAGAGCCAGCGCTGATTGGCCGAAGGCTGGCCAATGCATTCCTATGGGTATGTAGAGACTTAGCAGTGCTGAGCCAGTTCTGCTCAATTACACCGTGTGCCGGTCAGCCCATCTGATATAGCAGAGCCGAGTGTGCACACTCGGCTCTGCTACATCAGATGTAGCAGAGCCGAGGGTGCACTAGAACCCTTATGCACACTCGGCTCTGCTACATCTGATGGGCTGACCGGCACACGGTGTAGTTGAGCAGAACTGGCTGAACACTGCTAAGTCTCTGAATTCCCATAGGAATGCATTGGCCAGCGCTGATTGGCCAAAGTACGGAATTCGACCAATCAGCGCTGGCTCTGCTGGAGGAGGCGGAGTCTAAGATCGCTCCACACCAGTCTCCATTCAGGTCCGACCTTAGACTCCGCCTCCTCCGGCAGAGCCAGTGCTGATTGGCTGAAGGCTGGCCCATGCATTCCTATGGGAATGCAGAGACTTAGCAGTGCTGAGCCAGTTCTGCTCAACTACACCGTGTGCCGGTCAGCCCATCAGATGTAGCAGAGGCGAGGGTGCACTAGAACCCTTATGCACACTCGGCTCTGCTACATCAGATGGGATGACCGGCACACGGTGTAGTTGAGCAGAACTGGCTCAGCACTGCTAAGTCTGTGCATACCCATAGGAATGCATTGGCCAGCCTTCGGCCAATCAGCGCGGGCTCTGCCGAGGGAGGCGGAGTCTAAGGTCGGACCTGAATGGAGACTGGTGTGGAGCGATCTTAGACTCCACCTCCTCCAGCAGAGCCAGCGCTGTTTGGTCGAATTCCGTACTCTGGCCAATCAGCGCTGTCCAATGCATTCCTATGGGAAAAAGTTTATGTCACAAAAATCACAATTACACACCCGATAGAGCCCCAAAAAGTTATTTTTAATAACATTCCTACCTAAATAAAAGCTATCCCTAGCTATCCCTGCCTGTACAGCTATCCCTGTCTCTTAGTCACAAAGTTCACATTCTCATGTGACCCGGATTTGAAATCCACTATTCGTCTAAAATGGAGGTCACATGATTTCGGCAGCCAATGACTTTTTCTGATTTTTTTCGATGCCTCCGGTGTCGTAGTTCCTGTTCCACCTCCCCTGCGCTGTTATTGGTGCAAAAAAAGCGCCAGGGAAGGTGGGAGGGGAATCAAATTTTTTTGGAGTTGGCCCGTGATGTTTGATTCGAATCAAACACATCGAACAGCCTGATATCCGATCGAACATGAGTTCGATAGAACACTGTTCGCTCATCTCTATTCACTATACGTCTAGTAATATCTCTCCATTATCTAAGACACTTTATGACTGTTATAGATTTGTGGCCTTTCTATAGGTCAGGTATACACTCACATATATTCCATCTCAATCATACTGCACTTACACTGATAGACAATGCCCGAAGTATCTAATACCTGAGGATATCCATATAGTCCAAGGATTTGTGCTGCGGGAATAGTGGTAGATGAGTGGTGGTCTCCAATGATACCGGCCAGCTGGCCATGCCCCCTACAGGAGTAATTAGGTATCACCATACCCGGGCCAGATAAAAGATGTAGTACATGATGTACCGCCAAACACTCATCTATACATGTGTCATAAATATCATATCCCAGTGTAATATTGGGTAAAATATCAGGATTCTGGTTAATATTATCAATGGCAAAGAGAAAAATCAGAGAATGTACAAATCCTTCAAAATGTTCCCTGTAAATAGACAAAAATATATCAAGATGAGGAACTGACGAGAGATCTGGACTCCATTTATTCACTACATAACCTCTGCAAGACTGTTAAGTTTTTACTCTTTATTCTCATACATTGAAGTAAAAAAAGTATGCACCCTAGACCGCCCAATATTAGGACTATCTATCTATCTATCTATCTATCTATCTATCTATCTATCTATCTATACACAACATGCTAATGTACTGCACAGACAAGACTTCTAGGACTATATATCTATAATACATAGTGTATAACACTGTCAGGACTCCTAGGACTATATATCTATAATAATTAGTGTATGACACTGTCAGGACTCCTAGGACTATATCTATAATACATAGTGTATGACACAGTCAGGACTCCTAGGACTATATATCTATAATACATAGTGTATGACACTGTCAGGACTCCTAGGACTATATATCTATAATACATAGTGTATGACACTGTCAGGACTCCTAGGACTATATCTATAATACATAGTGTATGACACTGTCAGGACTCCTAGAACTATATATCTATAATACATAGTGTATGACACTGTCAGGACTCCTAGGACTATATCTATAATACATAATGTATGACACTGTCAGGGCTCCTAGGGCTATATATTTATAATACATAGTGTATGACACTGTCAGGGCTCCTAGGACTATATATCTATAATACATAGTGTATGACACTGTCAGGGCTCCTAGGACTATATATCTATAATACATAGTGTATGACACTGTCAGGGCTCCTAGGACTATATATCTATAATACATAGTGTATGCTCCCACGAGAAGACATCTCTGAAACTACCATCATGGGGATCAACAAAGAGCTGGTGACCAGAATCAGACAAACATCAGGCATCACCCTGGCACAACACCCCTCCATAGATAAGCGTCACCTACTGTATATAATAACAAACACCTCAATAAACATGGCGTCAGCCTTCTAGCGAAGGAATTTAAAGACTTAGTGCTCAACAGAGCCCCCGGGCCTAGACACCAAACAAGACAAAGAGTCATGGAAATAATACTAGACAACCGCCAATATCCAAGACAAAACCCCCCAAAGAGGCCTATCAAGAAAAAGCCAACAAGAGCAACCCAGAGCATTGGCATAGAGACAATAAAGAGAATAGAGAGACTGGAGTCCGCAGTCATTACAATGACCACAACAATGACACACACGAACCAATACCTGGCCACACTGCTATCAACCAAAAATCCAACCCTTCCTCTGCAGGACAGCTCATTACAAGGTTTACACACCGAAGATGAAATCACTAACTATCAGTAGTTGGAACATACAAGGGCTGAACGCCTTTGGATCTAAACCAAAAGATCCAGACTTCATAGACAGACTAAAAAACATAGACATCCAAATCCTCCTAGAGACATGGACCCGGGCAGAAGACGAGTCCCTAACGCCCATGGACTACAAGGAATTCTCAGTGCCCGCCCTGAAAAATAAGACCACCAAACATGGCCACTCAGGAGGCATACTAATATGGTTTAAGGAAGAGCTCAAAGAACACGTAAAAGCTACCAAACATGGAACTAATCACATATGGATAAAAATAAGTAGCTCCATCCTCAGTGGCCAGCAGGACATCTATCTCTGTGCAGTATATATGCCCCCACCAGGGTCCCCCTACCATGTCCCTGACACTTACGAGGTCCTACAAAGGGAAGCCGCCCAATTCCGACCCAAAGGCAGAGTATTAATATGCGGAGACCTGAATGCAAGGACAGGCACAGAGATAGACTACCTGCCCCCTGACGACAACCCACATACGCACGGTAGTGAGATCCACCACCCAGAACCCACACAGACAAGAAGAAACAGCCAAGACAGAATTGTCAACAAGAGCGAGAGACAACTGCTGAACATGTGCCGAAGCCTAGGACTGTACATAATAAACGGACGTGTCACAGGCGACACCACAGGACGCTTCACACTAAACTCTCAAGTGGGCAACAGCGTGGTGGACTATGCCATTACAGACGCAGACCTGTCAGACATTGAAGACTTCACAATCGCACCTGACTCCCATCTATCAGACCACAACCAGATCCTACTATACATGAGAACCAGGAACAAAACACCCATACATGAGCCCCAACAGTCCGGCCTCTACAACCTACCAAGACATTTCACATGGGCCAACCACCAGGCCATAGAATATACCAACGCAACCAACCGACCCGAAATCAAGACACTGCTCACAAACTTCCATACAAACACCTATCAGCCAGAACAACAGGGAGTCACCAGAGCTGTGAAGGATTTCAAGTACATCCTACAGACCACAGCAGAACTAGCAGGCCTGAAACAAACCAAACCAATAAGACAAACCAACAAACAGTCCCACAAATGGTTCGACAGCGACTGCAGAGCACTACGCCATACCCTAAGAACAGCCTCCAACCGAAAACACAGGGACCCCAACAACAAGGAGGTGAGGGAAGCCTACAACAATCTATGCAAGCAATACAAGGGCACCCTCAGAGAGAAGAAACAGAGGTACCTATCCCACAAAATAGAGCAACTAGAGGACTCCCTCCAGGACAGCTCATTCTGGGAGACCTGGCACCACATGGGCACAAAGCCCAAGAAAAACTCTCTCCACATCCAAAATGGCAATATCTGGCTCAACTACTTCAGAGGTCTCTACAAAAACATCCCAGAAGAAGAACTAATCCCAGAACAGCAACAGATAATCACCAAACTGAGGGACATGGAGAAAGTCATCAAAGACTCCCAGAACCCTCTGGACTCGCCAATCACCATAAAAGATATACAGGAAAGAATTGCCCTGCTGAAAGGCAAAAAGGCCAGAGGCCCTGATGGCATCCTACCAGAGATGATCAAATACAGCCCTCCAGCAATACACGCGGCACTGGCAAAGCTATTCACCCTTGTGCTCAATGCTGGACACTTCCCCGACGATTGGAACAAAGGCCTCATAACCCCCATCTACAAGAATGGGGACCAATATGACCCCAACAACTACAGAGGGATCTGCGTCAGCAGCACGCTGGGGAAACTGTTCAACAGCATCATCAATAACAGAATCCTCACCTTCCTCACACAACACGGGGTCCTCAGCAAGAGCCAAGCAGGGTTCATGCCAAACCACCGCACCACAGACCATATCTACACCCTGCAAAGCCTCATCAAGACGCACGTCCACAACACCAGAAGAGGAAAGATATTCGCCTGCTTCATAGATTTTAAGAAGGCGTTCCACTCAGTATGGCACCCAAGCCTGCTCCTAAAACTCCTAGAGAGTGGAATAGGAGGAAGAACGTACGACGTCATCAAGAGCTCCTACACCGGAAACCAGTGCAGTGTGAAGGTGAATGGGAAAAGTGTAACATACTTCAACAGGCCCGAGGGGTCAGACAAGGTTGTAGCCTGAGCCCAATGCTCTTCAACATCTATATTAATGAACTGGCTACAGCCCTGGAGACCTCACCAACCCCAGGCCTCACCCTGAATGACCGGGAGGTGAAGTTCCTGCTATACGCCGACGACCTCCTACTCCTGGCCCCCACCGAGAAAGACCTCCAAGAAAGCCTGTCCGTGCCGGAAAAATTCAGCACCACATGGGCCCTACCCATCAACCAGAAGAAGACCAAAGTCATGGTATTTCAGAAGAAGGGCCACAATAAAGCCTCCACCCCACAATTCACACTGAACGGCTCCACACTGGAGAAAACCAACAGCTACACCTACCTGGGGCTGGAGCTCAGCCAATCAGGAAGCTTCAAAGCAGCAATAGAAACCCTGAAAGCAAAACCCTGCAGAACCTTCTACGCTATCAGAAGACAACTGTACCACCTCAAACCACCGGTGAGGGTCTGGCTGAAGATATTTGACGCAGTCATCTCCCCGATCCTTCTCTATGGCAGCGAGTTTTGGGGCCCAGCCACCTACCCAGACCAGTCAAAGTGGGATTCCAGCCCAACAGAGAACTTCCACCTGGAGTTCTGCAAATACCTGCTCCATGTCCATCGCAACACCTCCAAAATGGCCTGCAGGGCAGAGCTAGGCAGACTCTCCCTATGAATAACCATACAGAAGAGGGCGCTAGCTTTCCAGGCACACATCCAGGGGAGCAAGCCCGACTCCTACCACCACCAAGCATGGCTAAGCCACCTGAGCAAACCAGACACCCAACAACCAAACAACAGCCAACCACCAAATCAAAAACACGAACAGTTGATAACCAAGGCCGAAATAAAGGCGACCACAGAGGCAAACAGAGAGCGGTACATTGAAGAATGGAGAAACGAAATAAATAACTCCAAGAAACTCACCGTGTACCAATCAATACAAAGGGACTACACCATGGCCACCTACCTGGAGAGAATACGACACCCCAAACACAGACAGACCCTGAGCCAGTACAGACTGAGCACCCACAACCTAGAGATAGAGACGGGGCGATACAGGCAGACGTACAAGCCACGGGAGAACAGACTGTGCCAGCACTGTGACCAGGGGGCCCTAGAAGACGAGACCCACTTCCTGCTACACTGCACCAAATACTCAGCTGTGAGGGCCGTCTACTACCAAAGACTCTCTGCCCACATCCCAGACTTCATATCTGCAGACAAGAAGAGGAAACTCTACATCCTACTGGGAGAAGAAGAGGCCACTGTGGAGATCGCTGCCCAATACGTGTCCAGCTGTCACCAAATAAGAGGAAGATGTGACTCCATGGACTGTTATATTTATCCCAATACACCCACCCCACCCCCACCCCCCCATATAGCGGTCACCAACGAAGAGGAAGATGAGACTCCACGGACTGTTATACCCCAAACCAACCGCCCCGCCCCACCCCACCCCACCCCACCTCCCCATATAGCGGTCACTAACTAAGAGGAAGACAAGACTCCATGGACTGTTATACCCCAAACCACCCACACCACCCCCCCATACCCACCACTCACCCACCCGTATCCAACCCCCCCCCCCCCCCCCCCACACACACTTTACTAGCTTTGGCAATGCCAAATATCTATTCGGACGTGCCAATAAAGCTTTTTGATTTGATTTGATTAGTGTATGACACTGTCAGGACTCCTAGGACTATATATCTATAATTCATAGTGTATGACACTGTCAGGACTCCTAGGACTATATATCTATAATACAAAGGGTATGACACTGTCAGGACTCCTAGGACTATATCTATAATACATAGTATATGGCACTGTCAGGGCTCCTAGGACTATATATCTATAATACATAATGTATGATACTGTCAGGATTCCTAGGACTATACATATATAATGCATAGTGTATGACACTGTCAGGACTTCTAGGACTTTATATCTATAATACATAGTGTATGTCACTGTCAGGACTCCTAGGACTATTTATCTATAATACATAGTGTATGACACTGTCAGGACTCCTAGGACTATATCTATAATACATAGTATATGGCACTGTCAGGGCTCCTAGGACTATATATCTAAAATACATAGTGTATGACACTGTCAGGACTCCTAGAACTATATATCTATAATACATAGTGTATGACACTGTCAGGGCTGCTAGGACTATTTATATCTATAATACATAGTGTATGACACTGTCAGGACTCCTAGGACTATATATCTATAATACATAGGGTATGACACTGTCAGGACTCCTAGGACTATATATTTATAATACATAGTGTATGACACTGTCAGGGCTCCTAGGACTATATATCTATAATACATAGTGTATGACACTGTCAGGACTCCTAGGACTATATATCTATAATACATAGGGTATGACACTGTCAGGACTACTAGGACTATATATCTATAATACATAGTGTATGACACTGTCAGGGCTCCTAGGGCTATATATCTATAATTCATAGTGTATGACACTGTCAGGACTCCTAGGACTATATATCTATAATACATAGTGCATGGCACTGTCAGGGCTCCTAGGGCTATATATCTATAATACAAAGGGTATGACACTGTCAGGACTCCTAGGACTATATCTATAATACATAGTATATGGCACTGTCAGGGCTCCTAGGACTATATCTATAATACATAGTATATGGCACTGTCAGGGCTCCTAGGACTATATATCTAAAATACATAGTGTATAACACTGTCAGGGCTGCTAGGACTATATATCTATAATACATAGTGTATGACACTGTCAGGGCTCCTAGGGCTATATATCTATAATACATAGTGTATGACACTGCCAGGGCTCCTAGGGCTATATATCTATAATACATAGTGTATAACACTGTCAGGACTCCTAGAACTATATATCTATAATACATAGTGTATGGCACTGTCAAGTCTCCTAGGACTATATATCTATAATACATAATGTATGATACTGTCAGGATTCCTAGGACTATACATATATAATGCATAGTGTATGACACTGTCAGGACTTCTAGGACTTTATATCTATAAAACATAGTGTATGTCACTGTCAGGACTCCTAGGACTGTATATCTATAATACATAGGGTATGACACTGTCAGGACTCCTAGGACTATATATCTGCAATACATAGTGTAAGACACTGTCAGCACTCCTAGGACTATTTATCTATAATACATAGTGTATGACACTGTCAGGACTCCTAGGACTATATATCTAAAATACATAGTGTATAACACTGTCAGGGCTGCTAGGACTATATATCTATAATACATAGTGTATGACACTGTCAGGGCTGCTAGGACTATTTATATCTATAATACATAGTGTATGACACTGTCAGGACTCCTAGGACTATATATCTATAATACATAGTGTATGACACTGCCAGGGCTCCTAGGGCTATATATCTATAATACATAGTGTATGACACTGTCAGGGCTCCCAGGACTGTATATATCTATAATACATAGTGTATGGCACTGTCAAGTCTCCTAGGACTATATATCTATAATACATAATGTATGATACTGTCAGGATTCCTAGGACTATACATATATAATGCATAGTGTATGACACTGTCAGGACTTCTAGGACTTTATATCTATAATACATAGTGTATAACACTGTCAGGGCTGCTAGGACTATATATCTATAATACATAGTGTATGACACTGTCAGGGCTCCTAGGGCTATATATCTATAATACATAGTGTATGACACTGCCAGGGCTCCTAGGGCTATATATCTATCATACATAGTGTATGACACTGTCAGGGCTCCCAGGACTGTATATATCTATAATACATAGTGTATGGCACTGTCAAGTCTCCTAGGACTATATATCTATAATACATAATGTATGATACTGTCAGGATTCCTAGGACTATACATATATAATGCATAGTGTATGACACTGTCAGGACTTCTAGGACTTTATATCTATAATACATAGTGTATGACACTTTCAGGACTCCTAGGACTATATATCTGCAATACATAGTGTAAGACACTGTCAGGACTCCTAGGACTACATATCTATAATACATAGTGTATAACATTGTCAGGACTCCTAGGACTATATATCTATAATACATAGTGTATGGCACTTTCAGGGCTCCTAGGACTATATCTATAATACATAGTGTATAACACTGTCAGGGCTGCTAGGACTATATATATATATCTATAGTACATAGTGTATGATACTGTCAGTACTCCTAGGACTATATATCTATAATACATAGTGCATGACACTGTCAGGGCTCCTAGGACTATATATCTATAATTCATAGTGTATGACACTGTCAGGACTCCTAGAACTATATATCTATAATACATAGTGTATGACACTGTCAGGACTCCTAGGACTATATATCTATAATACATAGTGTATGACACTGTCAGGGCTCCTAGGACTATATATCTATAATTCATAGTGTATGACACTGTCAGGACTCCTAGGACTATATCTATAATACATAGTATATGGCACTGTCAGGGCTCCTAGGACTATATATCTAAAATACATAGTGTATAACACTGTCAGGGCTGCTAGGACTATATATCTATAATACATAGTTTATGACACTGTCAGGGCTCCTAGGGCTATATATCTATAATACATAGTGTATGACACTGTCAGGGCTCCTAGGGCTATATATCTATAATACATAGTGTATGACACTGTCAGGACTCCTATAACTATATATCTATAATACATAGTGTATGGCACTGTCAAGTCTCCTAGGACTATATATCTATAATACATAGTGTATGACACTGTCAGGGCTCCTAGGGCTATATATCTATAACACATAGTGTATGACACTGTCAGGGCTCCTAGGGCTATACATCTATAATACATAGTGTATGGCACTGCCAAGTCTCCTAGGACTATATATCTATAATACAAAGGGTATGACACTGTCAGGACTCCTAGAACTATATCTATAATACATAGTATATGGCACTGTCAGGGCTCCTAGGACTATATATCTAAAATACATAGTGTATAACACTGTCAGAGCTGCTAGGACTATATATCTATAATACATAGTGTATGACACTGTCAGGGCTCCTAGGGCTATATATCTATAATACATAGTGTATGGCACTGCCAAGTCTCCTAGGACTATATATCTATAATACATAATGTATGATACTGTCAGGATTCCTAGGACTATACATATATAATGCATAGTGTATGACACTGTCAGGACTTCTAGGACTTTATATCTATAATACATAGTGTATAACACTGTCAGGGCTGCTAGGACTATATATCTATAATACATAGTGTATGACACTGTCAGGGCTCCTAGGGCTATATATCTATAATACATAGTGTATGACACTGCCAGGGCTTCTAGGGCTATATATCTATAATACATAGTGTATGACACTGTCAGGGCTCCCAGGACTGTATATATCTATAATACATAGTGTATGGCACTGTCAAGTCTCCTAGGACTATATATCTATAATACATAATGTATGATACTGTCAGGATTCCTAGGACTATACATATATAATGCATAGTGTATGACACTGTCAGGACTTCTTGGACTTTATATCTATAATACATAGTGTATGACACTTTCAGGACTCCTAGGACTATATATCTGCAATACATAGTGTAAGACACTGTCAGGACTCCTAGGACTATATCTATAATACATAGTGTATGACACTGTCAGGACTCCTAGAACTATATATCTATAATACATAGTGTATGACACTGTCAGGGCTTCTAGGACTATATATCTATAATATGTAGTGTATTACAATTTTAGGGCTCCTAGGCCTAGGCACTATACATAAAATGTGTATGCTAGAGATGAGCAAGTAGTATTCGATCGAGTTGGTATTCGATCGAATACTACGGTATTCAAAATACTTGTACTCGGTCGAATACCATTTGGTAAATGTAGTAAAAATTTGAACATTAAAAAAAATGTATACAGTAGAGATGAGTGAGTAGCGAAATATTCGAAAATTCAAAATTTGATTTGACTATTCGATCGAATATCTACTCGCTCATCTCTAGTGCATACATCAAGCTTTTCAAGTAAATAACACAGGATAAAAATCACAAGACGAATGAAACCAATGGTACTTGCATCTTAGTAAGTCATTAAGGACATATACTTAAGAAGTGATCATTCTAAAGAGCAATAATAAATGATATAGTATTGAATGTATTATAGCAGAATAGTAGTTGCAGCCAAACTTAATATTTCTTGAAAAAATGATGTCTACAAATGAGAAAATCCGATTTACAAAATTGCAATGGTTTTGAAATCGCAGTATTTGTGCTGTAGATATTTTTCTGCAATATGTGGGTGGAATAAGCTAGAATCCCATTCACTTTGTAGGTAATGTTAAATGCCATGGTTTTTGCCGCAGAGTTTCCTCCGTGGTCAAATTATGGCGTTTTTGCAAGGTGGGGCCTCAGCCTTACTGAGAGATTATTAAACCATAGTGAGTGTAACGATTGTAAGTGAGGCCTATGTATAGCTGAGGATACTGATAGGAATACATGAGCAGCATTTACTAGGAACTGGAATATGAGGAGAATCACAAGAACCTGCACAAGATCCTCCGGCTACAGAAAGATCACAGACACTTCCTTATGGTTTATCGAGTCCTTATCTTCAGAGAATTGACTACAGACCTCACACAACTCGCTCTACTTTTCTGATGACAATTTGCACATGAAATAAGGACTTACTCATGACACTGAAAATCTGTGTCGTTGTAGTCTGGGAGTTGATGATGGTCTGTATATTTATACATTGTCAATAACCCCCCAATGATGAGATCTCCATCCTGGGAACAATTCTGTACATGCTCAAGAACTTCTCTTATCCTGAGATCACAGACTAATTCTGTTACAGGAAACCAAAGCAGAAGGAACATAATATTGAGACTGTGCATGTTCTTATAGGAGTAAGATAATGATAACAATGATAAGATGATGATGATGATGATGATGATGATGATGATGATGATGATGATGAGATGACGTGTATTCTGTCCTCAGTAAGACATGATGGATAGAAGCAGTGAGGCAGCAGTGACACAGACAGCACGGCCCCCAGGATCAGTACATGCTATATGGTGACTGCTCTCATCTCCCCTCCTTTTATACAGTATTATGGGATAGATTTTACATTCTCTGCTCTCATCGCACATCATTCTGGATCTGCTCTCCGAGGATTGTGCTCTGAACCGTCCTTACTATAGAGACTTGTAGAAGAAATAACCGGTCTCAGGCGTCCTTGTGTTATACAGAATATACCACAGACATATTCCACAGCCCTGTACAAAGATTGTCATCACTCGCATTAACCCCTGACACTACTGAGGCTACAATCTAATGTTCTTACTGATAAACCCACATATACAATGGGAGGGAAATCTCATAGATAGGAAGTCAATGAATCTGTAGACTGTGGTGAAGGCTGTCTTGAGAAATAGTCTGCAGGGTTCTTAGATCCTGCTTGATATTTCAAATGGAAGTGATGGTTCTGTAGGTGGAGTAGCCAGTGTTCCAGTCGTGGGAGAGGCTTTGATGAATGTTTATTGCAGACTGGAATGAGTGGTTTATGGTCACTTACCAAAGAGGTAAAGATGGAAATGAAGGCATCCCCATACAACTACAAGAGAATTGGGAATAGAGGTGTTCCATCTCTGTTAAAGCCTTGCTTGCATAGGAGACTGTGGAAATACTGTCAGTTTTGGACACCTGAGTTAAAATCTCACCAAAGCCTACAAGACTGGCATCAACAATGAGCTCAGTAGACTTTAGTGGGTCAAAATAGGCCATGGCTGTGTTGCTAGTCAAAAATCCTGTACACATGAAAGAGGACCAAGGGCTTGGCCCACAGGTTCAGAAGGTACACGATGCCACCCAGACACAAGCAGTGTTTTAATTCCTAGGACAAAGTTTTACTGAATAAGTCACAGAATAGAGATGTTGGAAAATTATGAAACAAGGTATAAACAGAGAAGAAATACAAACTAATATGGAACAGAATATTGCAGCAAACTAACACTATACTCCTAGTTCCCACAGTTACTTAACAGGTAACAGATACAAGTCCTTTAAGAACATGGTTCTCCTGGATCGGTCCCTCGTTGGGCCGCACCCTAAGTATTGCGCAATACTATTTGTAATCCACAGGGAAATGGTGTCTTCACTTACAAGTACAGTTATATCCTATGCTCCAGCTCTCCACTTAACAGACAGGCCCATTTCTCAGATGATAAGGTGTCAGCTTAAGAGTCCCTTATATATCACCACATGGAACACATGGACGCGGCCAAGCCATGCTTACAAGTCCTTGAGGCCTTTCTCTCATATAGTCTCCTTTACCTTCTGAGCTTCAGAGCTTTCCAGACTCAGTCCCCAAAGTAGCACCACAAACTCTGTGTCTCCAGACTCAGTCCACAGCCAGCATGGCGGTTCTTCCATCCAGCACAGCACAGGCTGCCATCCAATATGTCAAGTCTCCAAACACATTTTAAGACTGGGAAAGTACCGCGTCTACCTAACAAGCATTTTCCTCTTAGCTATCACTCCACCAATCCTATCTCGGCCTGCAGGGGTGTTTCCATCTTGTTTTACCATAATGTTCCATTTCAATGTACACAATCATATGAGGACTTGGAGGGTAGGTTCCTGTTCCTAAAAGGCACCATTGCTTCTTCCAAATTCACATTCGCAAACTTATACGCTCCAAACCAGGGTCAGGTAGCCTGGATTTCGGAGGTCCTCAAAAGATTGGAAAGAAAATCTAAATGTTTTATTTCAGAGATCAGAGATCATAGAGGACAAGCCCAAAAACTTACAGAGAACATTGCCTCGGCCTTTCAAAAGTTTTACTCCGATAATCTAGCTCCACAACGCTCCTCAGAAACCACTACAGACCACTTGGACAAAATTGATAAGTTTCTATCCTCTATTACCTTACCCTCCCTTACAGAGACAGACTTTACCCCCCTACTTGATCCCATCTCTGAAATTCAACAAGTTTTAAATAGCTTCCCGAAAGGGAAAAGCCCAGGCCCTGATGAATTCCCATTACAATACTACAAAACCTTCAAAGCCATCCTTATTCCCCATCTCTCCCAATCTTGTAACGCTCTCCTCTAAGGCAAAAAACTCCCTCTCCAAGCTCAGGAAGCGCACATAACCCTCCTCCCCAAGGAAGGCAAAGACCATTTGTTATGCGGAAGCTACAGACCTATTTCTTTGCTTACTGTAGACCTTAAAGTGTGGGCGAAAGTTCTGGCCCTCAGAATTAAAAATCTTATTCCCAAACTCCTACGTATTGAACAGGAAGGCTTTGTCATAGGTAGGGAAGGGAAAGATAATTTGCATCGCATTCTCCATGCCATCTCCCATGCCAGAAAGCATAATATCGATCTAGTCCTCTTGGGATTAGACGCTGAAAAAGTGTTTGACAGAGTGGACTGTCTCTTTATGAAAGTTACGTTAAGAAAGTTTAACTTCCCTCCTGCATTTATTGAAGCAATATACTCCCTGTACGATAAACCCCACGCCAAACTGAAAGTTAATGGCATTTTGTTTCCCACATTTACAATATCAAACGGTACACGACAAGGCCTCCCCCTGTCCCCCTCCCTTTTCATCATGACCCTAGAGCCTCTTCTCCAGTCATTTAGATCCCACTCGGACGTACAAGGCTTAAAAATAGGACGGCATATTCTTCAGTAGGCAGCTTTTGCTGACGACATCTTGCTACTAGTAAGAAATCCTGAGATAGGCCTCCCCACTATAACGTCACTCCTGCAAGACTATAGCACAGTTTCAGGCTATAAGGCCAACTTAGAAAAGTCAGAAGTTCTTAATATTACCATTCCTTGAAATAGGGCATTGCAACTCACCTCATCCACCCCCTTTCAGTGGGCCCGAGAGAAAATCAAATACTTGGGGGTATACTTGAGCCCAAACATTGACGACATATATGGCACTAATTTTTTACCCCTCTTAGCAGAGATCAAGAAAATGTTCCTCTCATATCAGGGCATACCATTCTCTTGGTTTGGCAGAAGGAACCTACTCAAAGCGTATGCCTTACCAAAAATATTATATAGACTTCATATGCTCCCAGTTTATCTTCCTCCTCTCTTTTTCAAGTCAATCAAAACACTATTCTCCTCCTTTTTGTGGAGAGATAAACGTCACAGACTTGCGATGTCACTTATGACAAGAAGGAGACAGGAGAGGAGCATGGGAGTCCCAGACATTTCAGGTTACTATAGAACTGTTCAACTTACGAGATGGGTAGAGCTCACAGCATCAGACTCAAACTCACATTTGGCTGACTTCACTCTGGATACATTTGGTCTTCCCACAATAGCGACTCTGTGGCTGTATGATACCCCAAACCACAAATTCACAAAGGTCCCTCATCTGCTATTGGGGGCTTGCTGGGTTTGGAAGAGTTTGAGGTCCACTCTGGCCCCTCACCCCTCACCTATCCTTCCTTTGGGCATTCTACCAGAATTTCTGGGGAAGTCAGCTTCTATCAACCCTCCTTTGTGGACCCAACTTTTATCACACCGTTTAATGGACATTGTTAACCAAGATCGTAGATTTGACTCTGATAGTTTCTTGACCCTACTGCCAACTGACTCGCACCCATCTTTTTTACACGAATTTCATACAAATGAAGTTATTAAACAGGCACTGACTCTTGACCAAATAAGAATGGAGTTCACAAACTTTGAGCACTTTGTCTTGGCCAAGAACAAACGCTTAAAGAAAACAGCCTTTGTTCTACCCACCTTTGTGAGGCCTCTGCAGGTCCAAAAACCTACCTTTCTCACTTCTTGGGAGCAGGAGCTTGCTATCTCCCTAACGGAAAAGCAACTGCAACAGATCCATAATTCCTCTCATGGATTCTCACCATGCGTTCGTCTTCAAGAAACGCGTTATAAACTCTTGACATGATGGTACCGAACGCCTCAATGGCTATTTGATAGGAAACATACAGACTTCAATAAGTGCTGGAGATGTGACCAACATGACGGTACTTTACTTCACATATGGTGGTCCTGCCCAAAAATTACACAGTTCTGGGCTGATGTTCAGGACTCAATCAATAAATGTTTCACAAGGAACATTGAACTCACACACTCAATGGTTCTCCTAGCCCTCCCTTCCACGTCATATAAACCTTCCAGGAAAAAATTGGTCTCCCTCTTACTTTTAGCCATGAATTCACTGATTCTAACCAAATGGCTATCACGAGATTCCCCCCACGATGAGAGATTGGATTGAAAAAGTAAACCAAATTTCTCGATTCGAAGAGATCCATGCTGTGTAATGTACTGGGCTTGGCTGATGCTGCAGCTCTTACTCCTCCTTATACTTGTGGCACTCGCAGAAGAGATGGAGAACTTTGATTGAGATGGACAGGGAGTGGGCAGAGGACTCTTAGGCACTCTTGTAACTGGCACTTGCAGTGGTCTCCCTAAAAGCACCTCCAACCTGGGCATACAATACCTTAGGAAGCAGGGTAGAATTACCCCATCTTGTCTTTATAATGAGGTTCTCAGAGCACTGCCTTTTAGTCCTCAGCCCTCTGCTTAATGCTAAGAATATGCTTGGCACAGTGTAATCAGAGGGTCATACACCCTGCCATGCCTTCAAGTCTGTGCTCAGACCTGCCATGATTGGTGTTTTTGGCCAGTCTAATCATCATTATTATAATCTTTGAAGAAATAAGGATCACCCTCCTCCCCTGGCTGTGACTTATACAGAACCCCCTTCTCCATCCAAAGGAGAATATTCATTTTCCTTCTATTCTAGAAGTCCCAATTCCTCCTCTACTATGACATTGAACAATTTTTTCATCCTCTTCATTTCTTCCGTCATGAACTCAGGGCAATGATGGTGACTAATAGATAGAAGGCGTCCTTCTTCTTCTATCTCTCGTTGTGGGTTTCCTGTAAGAGATATAAAAGAAGGATTATCGCTGAAGCTGCAGTTGTCCCTTTTGACAAATTAGGCGGCCTCCTCAAAGGGCTTTAGAAGGAGGCATACTTCCCTCTCAAGACTCTAATAGTGGAATGAAACATTAGTGAAATAAAACATTGTGCCTTTTGTTTGCTGAATGTAGTAATTCCATTAAGTTAGAACATCGGAGGTGAGGAGGTGAAGTTGCAGACTGATTTGTCACTGCAAGTCCAGCAGAGTGTTTTTTTGCAATATTAGGTTGAGGCCCTACATTGTTGAAATGCTTCTTTTTTGTTGCAGATTATGTTCCTTTTTTTAAGCCAAAGTGAAGAATGGCTACTGTAGACAGGCAGATGGTCAAGTTGTAGGTGGCAGGTACATTCCACTGAGGTGGCTGGTATCCACGTGGTGACTGGCTAGAGTATAGCTCCAGGATTTAGGAGTGGTTGCAAACCCAGGCCCATGCTCCAGTCCTGATTTGTTGGCTAACCCAAGTGATCAGCTATTAAAGACCTGAGGTTGCCCATGGGAAGGGGGTGTGGTCGTCTCTTGTAGGAGAACCTGGTTAGACACACTGCCTTATGTGTCTGGAGGAACAGTTCAAACAAATCCCCTGGTGTCTTGGTGAGAAAAACCTTGGAGGGTGAAATTAACATTGGTGTCCCATTTTTGGGACGACGGCTTGACTCTGAGGGATCACATTTGGGCCAAAACGGCTCACATTTGGGACAAATAGACTCTGCCCCATCCCATTTTTGGGACCAAATGACCTGGCTTTCATATTCCCCATTGAAAATCATGAGAGTGCGAGAACCCTGAGTTTGACCTCCTATATACTATATACACTGTGGGGTGGGAGGTGCCTGGCGGCACGGGGGGCGGGGGGGGGGGGCGCGACATCGCGCAAAATAGCCTCTCGGTCGCCGTTTGGCGTTTCTGCGACGGTTTTTACGTGCGGTTGCGACCGTGGGGCGGGCGGGAGTCCGGCGTCCCTCGGGGTTGCCTTGCTTCCGGCTTTGCACCTTACCTCTACGACGTAAAAACCGCGAATACGTTTTTCCTTGGGGACGCGATTTGCGGTTTGGAACCGCTCAGTTTTGAGGGAACGGCGACAATCTGCGTGGAAACATCTCAGAGCGTGGCTTGGTGGCACTCCCCCGAGCACGTTTCCATCTAAAAAGATCCTGAAAAAAAATTCGGAAGCGGCGAAATTCGTGCTACGCGTCGCTGCATCCTTGAGGGTTCAGGGGCTGGGGGTTTTAAAATTTTAATGCGCACGGCGTATTTTTAGGACTCGTGTTTTGTCAAAGTCTGAAAATCCGTAAAGTGAGTGCCGTGTCACGTGATTGCGCACTTCTTGAAATTTGACAAGGCCCTAGCATGGTTATCGTATAGAAACTGCATTCTAAAAAAAAGACCACAGGATGGCAGTGCTGGATCAAAAAGGGAAATTTAGACTCTTTAGGAGAAATACCAAAAATCCTCCACCAGATGTCGCCTGTATGAAGGTCCGGTCGTACGCTAATGCCGTAGGCAGCAAATGACTTGGCTTTCACTGTCTATATAAAAATATATATCTTTATACTTATATATCTATATCAATATCTATCTATCTATCTATCTATCTATCTATCTATCTATCTATCTATCCACACATTATTTATATATGTATATGTGTATATATATCTTCGTATTCATATATATATATATATATATATATATACACAAATTCTATATATACAATTATATATATATATATATATATATATATATATAATGTGTCTGTATATATGTTTATATTTACATATATATATGCCACACAAATTTTATACATTATATACAGTCCTATGAAAAAGTTTGGGCCCCCCTATTAATCTTAATCATTTTTAGTTCTAAATATTTTGGTGTTTGCAGCAGCCATTTCAGTTTGATATATCTAATAACTGATGGACACAGTAATATTTCAGGACTGAAATGAGGTTTATTGTACTAACAGAAAATGCGCAATATGCATTAAACCAAAATTTCACCGGTGCAAAAATATGGGCACCTCAACAGAAAAGTGACATTAATATTTAGTAGATCCTCCTTTTGCAAAGATAACAGTCTCTAGTCGCTTCCTGTAGCTTTTAATCAGTTCCTGGATCCTGGATGAAGGTATTTTGGACCATTTCTTTCTACAAAACAATTCAAGTTCAGTTAAGTTTGATGGTTGCCGAGCATGGACAGCCCGCTCTCAAATGATCTGAAAACAAAGATTGTTCAACATAGTTGTTCAGGGGAAGGATACAAAACGTTGTCTCAGAGATTTAACCTGCCAGTTTCCACTGTGAGGAACATAGTAAGGAAATGGAAGACCACAGGGACAGTTCTTGTTAAGCCCAGAAGTGGCAGGCCAAGGAAAATATCAGAAAGGCAGAGAAGAAGAATGGTGAGAACAGTCAAGGACAATCCACAGACCACCTCCAAAGAGCTGCAGCATCATCTTGCTGCAGATGGTGTCACTGTGCATCAGTCAGCAATACAGCGCACTTTGCACAAATAGAAGCTGTATGGGAGAGTGATGAGAAAGAAGCCGTTTCTGCACGTACGCCACAAATAGAGTTGCCTGAGGTATGAAAAAGCACATTTGGACAAGCCAGCTTCATTTTGGAAACAAAGATTGAGTTGTTTGGTTATAAAAAAAAAAAGGCGTTATGCATGGCGTCCAAAAAGAAACAGCATTCCAAGAAAAACACATGCTACCCACTGTAAAATTTGGTGGAGGTTCCATCATGCTTTGGGGCTGTGTGGCCAATGCCGGCATCGGGAATCTTGTTAAAGTTGAGGGTCGCATGGATTCCACTCAGTATCAGCAGATTCTTGAGAATAATGTTCAAGAATCAGTGACGAAGTTGAAGTTACGCCGGGGATGGATATTTCAGCAAGACAATGATCCAAAACACCGCTCCAAATCGACTCAGGCATTCATGCAGAGGAACAATTACAATGTTCTGGAATGGCCATCCCAGTCCCCAGACCTGAATATCATTGAACATCTGTGGGATGATTTGAAGCGGGCTGTCCATGCTCGGCGACCATCTAACTTAACTGAACTTGAATTGTTTGTCCAAAATACCTTTATCCAGGATCCAGGAACTGATTAAAAGCTACAGGAAGCGACTAGAGGCTGTTATCTTTGCAAAAGGAGGATCTACTAAATATTAATGTCACTTTTCTGTTGAGGTGTCCATACTTTTGCACCGGTCAAATTTTGGTTTAATGCATATTGCACATTTTCTGTTAGTACAATAAACCTCATTTCAATCCTGAAATATTACTGTGTCCATCAGTTATTAGATATATCAAACTGAAATGGCTGTTGCAAATACCAAAATATTTAGAACTAAAAATGATTAAGATTAATAGGGGTGCCCAAACTTTTTCATAGGACTGTATATATATATCTCTATCTCACAGAGCAAAGGTGTACGTCCTTCCTCCGGAGGATATCTTGAATCAACACGGACGCAAGAGGTCGGGAGACAACAGCAATTTATTGTAATCCACAAAGTTAGTAGCCGGCGGTAGTCACATCAACCGTAATAACAAGTCCACGGAAGTCACAATCCAATGATAGCTTTGGTTCCTTGGTCCTGTAACTAAATCCTGGCTCTCTGCAGAGCTGTGCACAGGTCGGCTAACACATACTAACTGCTAGCTACATACTATATACTAAGACTGTTACATCCTATATCTGTGGGTGGGAAGGGCTGAGTCACAGATCCTTCCCCCCTCACCTATACCAATGAGAGCAGACTCCCTGTCTCCTTTGGACAATGCACCGTCCAACATCTTCTTGGAGACACCGATCAGATTATCTCCACCCATTGTCCTCCCTGGTCCTCGCTAGTTAGAGGTATTTGCATACAATGTGCTAACACACTAGACCCTAATCAGCCAACTACACACTGATGTATACAACAGGTTAGAGGATACATTACACACAAAATATATATTACACATGGCCTATAGTATAGACTCTAAACATCCAGTGACTATATATATATATATATATATATATATATATATATATATATATATATATATATATATATATATATATGCACACACATGACATGACACTTACCTAAGGTGCTTTTCCATAAAGTGAGGGCCAGGTCATATGCACACGGATGTGTGAAAATGACGCGGCTCTCACTCTCAGTGTTTCATCAAGAAATGAAGGCCCGGTCAAATGTAATCACATACTGAGCAAATGACATGGCCCTCATTGCCAATGTTTTATTTATATATATATTTATATTTATATATGTGTGTGTATGTGTATATATATATATATATATATATATATATATATATATATATATATTATACACACACACACACACACACATTATATATATATATATATATATATATATATATATATATATTATATATAGTGTGTGTATGGTCATATCTACATATATATTACACACAAATTTTATACATGTATGTATATATATGTGCACACACACATGACATGACACTCATCTAGGGTGCTTTTCCCAGGAGTGAGGACCAGGTCATATGCACATGGATTTGAGCATATGATATGGCTCTCACTCTCAGTGTTTCATCAAGAAATAAAGGCCCGGTCAAATGCAATCACATACTGAGCAAATGAAAGGGCCCTCAGTGCTAATGCTTCTCTATAAAGTGAGGGCCAGGTCATATGCACACCAGCTGTTTGTATATTGAGAAGCCGGTGGCTACCCATATATTCAAAAAGTGAGACATCATATGAGATTACCATGGACTATAAATGGACGGTGATAATGGAGAAAAGCATCAGCAGACCTTGACTGGGGGAAATATTATAATAATTTTTTCTTTATGAAAGGGAAACAGATGTGTATCAATGCACACGATGAACCATGCCCGTGCCACCCGGACATTCCATCAACATTGGGCTGGAAGATGAACCATTCGTGCAGAATAGACAACGTTAAACCAGTTCTCCGATATGTTGGCAATGACAAAAAGCCAACAATTATGCAATTATACTCATGCACTTTTTTTTTCTGTTTTGCTATAGTTTATAGTTTGACGTTCATTTGCGGTTATTTATGGTTATGTATTGTTTACTTATATTTATTGTTTGGTATTTGTTGATTATTTAAAATTTGCTAAATAAATAGTTTTACAGTTGGGTACTTTGCACTTGATTATCTTAGTGTTATAGGCTGGCATTCCTTGTGGTGGGATGGTGCCAGTGTCCCACCCATTGCAGAGCTGAGGTGTGTCCTACTGTGCAAAGCCCACTTTTAACCCTTAGTATGCCAAAGTTGCAAATTTGCATACAGGATTATGCCGTCTTCCCCACAGCGTTTTATGATTTGAAAATATGGGCATGAAGTGGATCCTGATGCCAGCACTTCTACATGCTGCAGGAACAGCAAGGAGCCTGTGGCCCCCGGCCCGGGCCCTGTGTCCCCCAGCATCCTGGGAGATCCTGCAGATATTCCGGGCCCTTCGGCAGCTCAGGAACAGCCAGGAGCCTTTTGTCTCCATCCGGGCCCCGTGTCCCCTGCACTTCTCTAGTGCTCTAGGAGTTCCTGCGGTGTTCTATCACACTCCCTTTGCGCCCTGGGAGGTCCAACAGGCCATCCAGAGATTCAGAAGCTTCTAGCAGCCTGTGGCCCCTGGCTAGGAGTGGTGTCCTCACACTCCCAAGTGCCCTGGGAGGTCCTGCAGATGTCTCACGCCGAATCGGCAGCTCAGGAGCTGCCAGGAGCCTGTGGCCCCAAGCTGGGCCCTGTGTTTCCTGCACTCCCCTGGCACTCTGGGAGATCCTGCAGACATTCCGGGCCCTTCGGCAGCTCAGGAGCCGATAGGAGCCTGTGGCCCCCAGCCAGGTCCCATGTCTACTGCATTCCCCTAGTGCTCTGGGAGGTGTCGTGGATGATTCTGGTAATTCGGCAGCTCAAGAGCCGCCTGGAACCTGTGGCCCCCAGCTGGGCCCTATGTCCCCCGCACTCATCTAGTGCCCTAGGAGGTCCCGCGGATGTTTTGGGCCCATCAGTGGCTCAGGAGCCACCAGGAGCCTGTGGCCCCAAGCCGGGCCCCGTGTTCCCCGAACTCCCCTGGAAGGTCCTGCAGATATTCCGGGGCCCTTCGGGGGCTCAGGAACAGCAAGGATCCTGTGGCCCCCGTGTCCCCTGCACTCCCCTAGCATCCTGGGAGGTCTTGCAAATATTCTGGGCCCTTTGGCGGCTCAGAAGCCGCCAGGAGCCTGTGGCCCCCGAACGGACCCAGTGTCCCCTGCACTCCTCTAGTGCTCTGGGAGTTCAAGCGGATGTTTTGGGCCCTTCGGCGGCTCAGAAGCCGCCAGGAGCCTGTGGCCCCCGAACGGACCCAGTGTCCCCTGCACTCCTCTAGTGCTCTGGGAGTTCAAGCGGATGTTTCGGGCCCTTCGGCGGCTCAGAAGCCGCCAGGAGCCTGTGGCCCCCGAACGGACCCAGTGTCCCCTGCACTCCTCTAGTGCTCTGGGAGTTCAAGCGGATGTTTTGGGCCCTTCAGCGGGTCAGGAGCCGCCAGGAGCCTGTGGCCCCCGGATGGACCCCGTGTCCCCTGCACTCCTCTAGTGCTCTGGGAGTTCAAGCGGATGTTTTGGGCCCTTCAGCGGGTCAGGAGCCGCCAGGAGCCTGTGGCCCCCGGATGGACCCCGTGTCCCCTGCACTCCTCTAGTGCTCTGGGAGTGTTCCTGGGCCGCTGAAGGGCTTGGAATGTCTGCTGGACCTCCTAGGGCGCTAGGATAGTGCTGGAGACACGGTGCCTGGCTGGGGGCCACAGGCTCCTGGCGGCTCTTGAGCCGCTGAAGGGCTTGGAATGTCTGCGGGACCTCCCAGGGTGCTAGGGGAGTGTGGGAGACACGTGGCCCAGCTTGGGGCCACAGGCTCCTTGGGGCTCCTGAGCCACCAAATTGTCTGGAATGTCCGCGTGATCTCCCAGGGCGTCAATCAGTGATGACTTGGTCATCTGCACATAACATATTGTCCTAATGACATGGCTTATACTGGTGTCCTATGCTTATATGGAAATTTCTAATGTCAGATGACATGGCACGGCATAGTCCTCCATGTTGAATTTGAGAGCCGTTTTGGAGTGAGTAAATAACCTGTCATGGTCATAAACTATTGAGCAAAACAAGGATTTCACGGTCAGTGCTTTTTGTTACGTTTGCGTCTATGACCAGACACAGAATACAGACTGCAGAATGCACCGCTAAGGGAACAGGGGTGGGAGACTTTCCCTGACGCTACTGCGGCTAGCTAGGCCCTGCCTGCGGGTGGTGGTCAGCTGTACCCAAGCTAGCCTTGGCCCCGACAACTCCTGGCTCTCTAACAAGAAGGCCTAGCAGACAGATAGGGCGAGAGCTACAAGAGAGCTAGGAACTGGGGATGCTAAGGTGGTCACCCCTAAAGAAACCAAGGTGCTGCTGCAGACAAACAAACAGGATGGGATGTGCTGGACAACGGACACACAGCACAACACAATACACAACAAGAGAATGAGGAGAGGGACAGTGGAGAGGTGAGGAAAGGGTTACACAGGACTGGGGCAAAACTAACTGGAACCCAAACCTCACAAATAACCAGATAGTGCCAGGTAACCAGAACTGATGGACAGGGCAGAGTAGAAGTGTGGAGGGGAAAACCAGACTCACACACAAGGCAACACTCACACCGCTTACAAGTCAGCTAAAGTTTCCACAAACAATCCTCCTCCCTGAGCCACGAAATCTTGTTGGTTACAACGAAAACCGGCAACTAGTGGAGCCAGCCCTCTTCCTTATACAGGCCCCAGAACCGTCCGATAGGATGATGGTAACGACCAACACCTGAGGCTCAATCCAAAGAACCTCAAGAGTATTCTGAAGGCTGACACTCTGTATACAAACAGAAGGCTCAACGGCAAGGAAACCACCAGAAGACCACAGAACACCGGATCAAATCCCCACCTGAAACACAAACAAATGTTACACAAATATTCAGGTCATGACACTTTTCCTGGGAGTGAGGGCCTCATAGGCCCATAACATAGAGGGCATAAGGCATGGCATTCACTGTCAGTTACTTCACTGGGAGTAATGAGGGTCCTGTCATCAGCCAATATTGTATAGAGCAAATGAAATGCCTTCACAGTCAGTGACATCCCTGGGGGAAGTGAGGGACCGGTCATCTGCTATTACCCTAATGAGCCACTGACATGGCTTTCACTGTGAGAGACTCCAATAAGAGTGAGGGCCCAGTCATCTGCCAATTACATATGTAGCAAAGGACTTGGCACTCACTAATTTGTTCAAAAGCGCGAATCGTGTATTTACGGAAATATTTTTTCGCAATTTTTGCGAGTCAGTACGTCTCAGGGGTGTTTAAGCCAGAGGCACTGTGCGCCATTTTGGATTTGAGGGCCTCCGTACCCCTGCAATTTGAATCGTTCAAAAGCACGAATCGCGTATTTGCGGAAATATTTTTTCGCGATTTTTGCAAGTCAGTACGTCTCGTGGACGTTCAAGCTGGAGGCTCTGTGCGCCGTTTTGGACCTGAGGGCCTCCGTGCCCCTGCAATTCGAATTGTTCAAAAGCGCGAACCGCGTTTTCACGGAAATATGTTTTCACTATTTTTGCAACGTGATACGACTCAGCGGTCTCATAGGAAGGATCTTTTCTGATTTTTCAGATCATTGAAAAGGACCCTGCAATTCATTGCCATATGTGACTTATTTTCCTGGAGCGAGGCTGCCATCCTGTGTTCGTTTTGTGTAAGAACACCATGCATTATGCCACCTGGTGGACACGTGGATCCTGCAGGTAATGGGGGGGGAGCATGTAATGTCAAAGGGGCGGGGCATGGGCGGAGCATGGGCGGGGCAGTGAGGGCCTGGTCATTTGCTCAACTTTTGGAAAAATATTTTGCCGCCGATTTTACCGCTGCGGATCGTTCTCTCGGCTCATCTGAATTCAGCCGTGCGCCCTGAGCGGGGGGGCCAATGGCCGTGTAGGCGTGGCGCCGCCCGGAGAGTGAGAAAACGGTCAAATGCCTTTTTGGCTGAGCCGCTAGTCTGGAGAAGCCGAATCAGTGGTGTGACCGCCGGGCTGGCCCTAGAACGGTCCATTTTTGCCACAGTCAAACTTGAAATTTACTTTCTTGTACCCTGAAGTAAGGACTGCTTATATTATTTTGAGTTATCCGTTTTGCTGAAGAATGCCAATTTGTGTTATTTACTGCTGGACTGTCTGAACTGTTACCAATAAACCTACACGTGTGATCTGAACACCCTTGCCTCCGTCTGATTGTCCCAGCAACTTACCTTCTCTGAAGGTCCCGCACTTACACTACCAAAGGAATGAGAAATATATAAGAGGTTTTTATACGTCTCCCTTCTGCTCAATCCACTCCAATATTTGGCTTAAAAAACCGCGACAAAATCCACAACATGGGGCCTCAGTCAGGAAATTTAGATGTTGGGTCTGCACATTGGCTGGAATCATTACTATCTCTACTGTCAACCTCCTTTTCCTCTGATGTCATATTATCACCATGACCCAGTTGCCGGATACTATTTATGTATATACGAGTAGAGTGTTTATATAAGTATCTGGGTGCGCTCCTCAATTATAAACTAGACTGGGCTGATCACCTGGAGGCGCTGCACAGAAAGGGCCACAGCAGGCTCTACCTGCTCAGGAGGCTGAGGGCCTTCGGAGTCCAGGGGCCACTTCTTAGGGCCTTTTTTAACTCTGTGGTTGCTTCAGCCATCTTTTTCAGTGTGGCCTGCTGGGGGAGCAGTATATCAACCAGGGACAGAAATAGACTTGACAGGCTGATCAGAAGGGCCAGCTCTGACCTGGGGAGATCCCTGGACCCTGTACAGGTGGTGGGTGACAGAAGGACACTGTCTGTGGTGACCTACATGCGGGAGAACAAATCCCACCCCATGTATGAGACCTTGATGGCACTTGGCAGCACTGTAAGTAACCGTCTGCTTCACCCCAAGTGTGAGAAGGAGCTATCGCAAGTCCTTCCTTCCAACCGCGACCAGGCTGTATAATCTACATCAGACCAAGCGAAGACACTCCGCACAGAGAACTAATGACTATGAAGTCTTATTTCTTTCTTCTTCTGTTCCTTAGCTTCTATGGACTCCTAGTATCTTCTCTTCTCAGCTTATGTGTGTCTACGTCTGTAATATATTACTGTGTATTATCCTGTATCTGTATTACTAGGCTGCTGTAACATGCTGAACCACTGTGGGACTATTAAAACTATGTTTTACAGTCACTAAATTAGTAAGCAAGATTTTACAATTTAATATTTCAAAGTTAACGCGTAATCTGCCGAGTGTAACAAACCTATTTTATAAAATATTCATTTTAGATTTCTCAGAAGAATGAAGCCGGTTTTCAAGATCTGCTATATCCGGTATAACAGAATCTCAACTTGGTAAATAGAATTTATTTACAGTTTTATGGTTTTACACACACACAGACACACACAGACACACACACACACACACACACACATACACACAGACGTACACACACAGACACAGACACACAGACACAGACACAGACACACACACACACACATACACATACACACACATACACACAGACGTACACACACACACACACAGACACAGACAGACACACACACACACACAGACACACACACATACACACAGACGTACACACACAGACACAGACACACAGACACAGACACACACACACACAGACACAGACACATACACACACATACACACACAGACGTACACACACACACATACACACACACAGACACAGACACACACACACACATACACACACAGACGTACACACACACATACACATACACAGACACACACACACACATACACATACACACACACACACACACACACACACATACACATACACACACACACACACACACACACACATACACACATACACACACATACTATACACCAACAATAATCTGTATTCTTTTTAAAAGTTGTTGCTTTTGAGACGCCTTTTGAAGATGACAATCTAACCCCGGGGCTGTGTAGTGGAACGCCCAGGCAGATGAGCACAGCGCGTGGTTTACCTGATGCGTTGTCTGGTGGGGTCTTTTTCTGGCCATTGTGAGAACATATCTCTGACGCCGGCTTTGCAGCCTCAACATCGGGCGAACCGCGCGCTGTATAAATAACCAAGTGTTGTTAGATTTTGTGGCTGCCTTTATATAAGTAACATGTTCCCTTATTTCTGTGGCTCATTACTAGATACCTAATTTATGATGTTTTTTAAGGAATAAAATCAGTTTCTTCTGCATCATCATCTGCTAAAGGCACAACAGCTTTATTATTATATAACAGAGCCTGAATGCTACATTGTCTATGTATATTGTATACACTGTCTACCGATAAGTATTTGGACACCCATGCAAATGCAAATGAAGATACCTGCGGTTGTGATGTACGTCACGCCTTAAGCCCTCAAATATTGTGTAGGAAACAGCATTGGCATTAGTCGCATGCAAGATGCAGAGTTGTCCGATTTTGAGAAAGGGGAAATTGTGGGGCACCACAGAAATGGTCAATCCTTTACCGGTTAAGGACCGGGCCCAAAAGTATGTTAACCCCTTAGCGACCCTTGATGTAACTGTACGTCATGGGTCGCATGGGGATGTATGGAGCGAGCTCACACGCTGAGCTCGCTCCATACACGGCAGATGCCGGCTGTATAATACAGCCAGGACCTGCCAATAACAGCAGCGGTCGGTGCCCGAGCCGATCGCTGCTGTTAACCCTTTACACACTGCGGTCAAACGTGACCGCAGTGTGTAAACGGCGGCACGGGCGCCGCCATGTTTCGCCGATCGCCGCCCTCCTGAACGTCACATGAGGGCGGTGATCGGTTGATATTGAAGGCTTCCAGGCTTGTCTCTGCCCGAGATCTATTACAGGATGCCAGAGGCCAGAGGCATCGTCTAATAGAAGTGCTGCGATTCTGCTATTCACTGCAGTACTGTAGTATTGCAGTGAATAGTATGAGCGATCAGACTCCCTAGGTTTCAAGGTACCTAAGGGGTCTGATCATAAATGTAACAGAAGAAAAAAAAAAGTTTTTAAAAGTATTAAAAAAATAAAAAAAATATAAAAGTTCAAATCACCCCCCTTTCCCTAGATCAGCTATTAAAGTAATTAAAGAACATTAAACATAAACATATTAGGTATCCCCGCGCTCCAAAATGCCCGAACTATTAGAATATTAAAACATTTATCCCGTACTGCGAACGGCGTAGCGGCAAAAAAAATAAAAACAGCTAAAAAGCGTTTTTTTCAACACTTTGCCTCCTATAAAAAATTGAATAAAAAGTGATCAAACCATCAGATCTTTCCCCAAATAGTATCAATAGAAACGTCATCTTGTCCCGCATAAAAAGACACCACAACCAGCTCCATACATGGAAATATGAAAAAGTTACAGGTGTTAGAACATGATGACACAAAAAAATTTTTCTATTTTGCAAAGTTTATCATTTTTTTAAAAGTATCAAAACATGTCAAATACTATATAAATTTGGTATCACCGCGTTCGTACTGACACGTAGAACACAGGTAACATGTCATTTGTACCAAACAGTGAACGCTGTAAAAATTAAACCCATAAGAAAATGGCGCAAATGCATTTTTTCTCCAATTGCACCTCATTCTGAATTTTTTTCCAGCTTCCCAGTACATTGCACAGCATATTGAATGATGCCATTACAAAGTACAATTTGTCCCGCAAACAATAAGCCATCATGTGACTCTGTGAACTGAAAAATGAAAAAGTTATGGCTCTTGAAATGTGAGGAGGGAAAAACGAAAGTGCGAAACCAAAAAAATGGCCGGGTCCTTAAGGGGTTAAAGACCAGGCCTTTTTTTTTTCAAAACTGACATGTGTCACTTTAAATGGCAATAACTTTGAGACGCTTTAACATAGACAAGTGATTCTGAGATTGTTTTTTCGTAACACATTGTACTTCATGTCAGTAGTAAATTTTGGTCGGTATGTTATGTCTTTGATTATTAAAAAATATGAAATTTGACGAAAATTTGGAAAAAAATGCAGTTTTCAAACTTTGAAATTGCAAGTCTTTCAAATAGAAAGTCATACCACCCAAATGTTTTCATAAATATAATTAACCATGTCTTTCATTTATGTAGAAGTCAAATTTTAATCTCTCTTTAATTTTTTTCAGATATTATAAGGCTTACAAATCAAGCAGTAATTTTCAAAATTTTCAAGAATATTTCCAAAACACATTTTTCAAGGGACCAGTTCAGTTCAGAAGGGAACTTGAAAGGCCTCTGTAATAAAACCCCCCATATGTCACCCCATTCTAAAAACTGCACTCTTGAAAGAATCCAAAACAGCAGTTAGAAAGTTTCTTAACCCTTTCAGCATTTCACAGTAATTAAAACAAAATGGAGGTCAAATTTACATTTTTCAATTTCTATCACTAATATATTCATTTAGCCCTAGACTTTACACATTTACTAAGGGTTAAAAGAGGAAATGCACCCCAAATTTTGTTGCACAATTTCTCCGAACACGACAATACCCCATAAGTGCTGTTACCCTAATGTACGGGCAGGCGGTCGCTCTCAGAACGGGTGGAGCGCTAATTGGATTTTGTAGGCCAGATTTTGATAAAATAGTTTGCAGGTGCCATGTCCCTTTTGCAGAGCCCCCAAGGTGCCAAAACAGTGGAAAGCCCCCAAATGTGACCCCATTTTGGAAACTAGACCCTTCAAGGAATTTATCAAGGGGTATAGTGAGCACTTTGACCCTACAGGAGTTTTACAGAATTGGCCCAGCAAATTGGAAAATGACATTTTTTGCTATAAAATGTTGCTTTAATCCCAAATTTTGCATTTCCACAAGGGGTTAAAGGAGAAATTGCACCCCACATTTTGTTACACAATTTCTCCCGAACGTGACAATACCCCATATGTGCTGGTACCCTAATGTACGAATGGATGGAGCGCTAATTGGATTTTGTAGGCCAGATTTTGCTAGAATAGTTTGCAGGCATTCAGTAAGTGCTTTAGCATCTTCTTAGAGTATCCGGATTTTTTGTGAAATGTTGAAAAAGATGCAAAAAATGTAATTAGTATTTTTGTTCCCCCAACGTATTTATCTAGGGGTATAATTTAGGAAATTTAGAGTTTATAACAATAGGAATTTTCAGGTTTATGCAAAAGATGGGGCTTGGTGGCAATCACAGAATTAGAAGTAGAATCTACAAGAAGAGCTCTAATAATGAAGAACAGTGCGGTATCTCTCATAACAAGGAACAATACACAGGCCTGGTTGTGAGGGGCATGAGGGACAATGGTAACGGGTATCTCTGCGTCGCCCATTTTTGGTGCAGACACGGCATTTTTTTGTGCGTTAGCTCGTGTTGTTGTTGAGGGAAGTAGACTAATAAAATGCCTTTCAGTGAGTCGTTTGACATCTTCAGACTGGGGGTTCTCTATGGGGTCCTGAGGGTCAAAAAGGAGGCTGTGAATTATTTCCTCCTGGAAATCCCGGTATTTGTCGGTGCCTCCCTTCTTTTTATAAAGTAAAAAGGCATTGTGAATTCCAATTTGAAAGCGGTAAATGGCCACTTTTTTATACCAGGTTTTGGTTTTCCTTTTTATCAAATAGGGCTGTAAGATTTGATCACTTAAATCCACCCTCCCCCATGTGTTTGTTGTACTCGGACACACTTATTGGCTTATGTTTGTCTGCTGTGGCCCCTCTTTCCCTCACGGCCGTTGTTCCTGTGGGGTGCATTGTGCTCAGCACATAGACATCTCTCCGATCTCTTTATTTCACTGCCATCAACTCTTCACAAGAATAAGAACAGGACTCCCCCTTTTGTATGCCCTTCCCCACTAGCTGCTGCGGAAAACCAGCTCGGCTTTTGCGCATGGTTCCACATGCTCCTGTGCTTGCACAATGCAAGTGTCTAAATAGGGCCACACCTGAATAGAAGTTGTCACAATACAAGTGGTACCCTTTGTGTAGCAGGGGCTGCATTATCTCCACCACTATTGTACTGCTGATGGGAATATTAGGGAGGCATCCTGGGGAATCAATTTTTTTATCTCGTCCCTCATAGATTCTGAAGGCGGTGGTGTATCCGGAACTGCTTTCGCAAAGCTTATATAGCTTTATGCCATATCTTGCCCGTTTGGAAGGGAGATATTGGCGAAAGCTCAGTCTACCGTGAAAACTAAGGAGGGATTTGTCCTCACTGACATTTTGCTCTGGGGTGTAATGTTGTAAAAAGGAGTGGTTCAAATCATTTATGAGGGGTCTCAGTTTGAATAAACGATCACGGTTTGGATCATCACTTGGGGGGGCCTGTGAATTATCACTGAAGTGAAGGAACCTCATTATTCGCTCATAGCGAAGCCTGGACATGACTGCCAAATATATTGGGGTTGACTGTGCGGGACTTTTTGACCAATATGACCTGATTGAGGGCTTTTTTACAATACCTATATTTAGCGTGAGGCCCCAAAATTTTTTCATTTCCACCAGATCTGTGGGTGTCCAATCTTTGGCATGGGCAGATGAAGGTTTTTGGGTTATATACTGGGTGGCGTATAAATTCGTTTGAAGGACAATTTCATTGAGGAGGTCGTCGCTTATAAATAAACTAAAATAATTAATGTGGGTAAATTGGGAATCGTCCACTGTTATGCCAGGAGATGCAGTAAATGGGGGCACTCTAGGGGCAAAAGATGGAGCAGGTGCCCACTGGAGGGAACGCACATCAACTAGTGGGAAAGTGTCACCGTCTGCTGCCGCACTGCTAGTTCCTGCACCTTCACCATCTGAAGTGTCAATTTCATCAGGGAGAACGTCCCCTGAAGACAAATCTGAAATGACACTTATATTGTCATTTTCATTGCCTGCAAATGTTTCAGTGTCAGACGCATCTGATGCATCTGACCAAAGAATGGCGTATGCCTCCTCACTAGTATAAAACCTCCTCGCCATAATGTCACTGATTGCGAGCCCTCTTTGGTAGAGTGGCTGTAAAGCGCCGCAGAATATGTTAGCGCTATACAAGTGACAGATATATGGCGGGTATATATATATATATATATATATATATATATATATATATATAGTGCTAGAGAGCTGATTATTGTGAGCCCTCTTTGGTACAGTGGCTGTAAAGCGCCGCAGAATATGTTAGCGCTATACAAGTGACAAATATATATATATATATATATATATATATATATATATATATACCTATATGGCGGGTATATATATATATATATATATATCTCCCTATCTACCTCTGATATACAGATATACAGTGGGGCAAAAAAGTATTTAGTCAGTCACCAATAGTGCAAGTTCCACCACTTAAAAAGATGAGAGGCGTCTGTAATTTACATCATAGGTAGACCTCAACTATGAGAGACAAAATGAGAAAACACATCCAGAAAATCACATTGTCTGATTTTGTAAGAATTTATTTGCAAATTATGGTGGAAAATAAGTATTTGGTCACCTACAAGCAATCAAGATTTCTGGCTCTCACAGACCTGTAACTTCTCCTTTAAGAGTCTCCTCTTTCCTCCACTCATTACCTGTAGTAATGGCACCTGTTAAACTTGTTATCACTATAAAAAGACACCTGTGCACACCCTCAAACAGTCAGACTCCAAACTCCACTAAAGACCAAAGAGCTGTCAAAGGACACCAGAAACAAAATTGTAGCCCTGCACCAGGCTGGGAAGACTGAATCTGCAATAGGCAACCAGCTTGGATTGAATAAATCAACTGTGGGAGCAATAATTAGAAAATGGAAGACATACAAGACCACTGATAATATCCCTCGCTCTGGGGCTCCACGCAAAATCTCACCCCGTGGGGTCAAAATGATCACAAGAACGGTGAGCAAAAATCCCAGAACCACGCGGGGGGACCTAGTGAATGAACTGCAGAGAGCTGGGACCAATGTAACAAAGCCTACCATCAGTAACACACTACGCCGCCAGGGACTCAGATCCTGCAGTGCCAGACGTGTCCCACTGTTTAAGCCAGTACATGTCCGGGCCCGTCTGAAGTTTGCTAGAGAGCATTTGGATGATCTAGAAGAGTATTGGGAGAATGTCCTATGGTCTGATGAAACCAAACTGGAACTGTTTGGTAGAAACACAACTTTTCGTGTTTGGAGGAAAAAGAATACTGAGTTGCATTCATCAAACACCATACCTACTGTAAAGCATGGGGGTGGAAACATCATGCTTTGGGGCTGTTTCTCTGCAAAGGGGCCAGGACGACTGATCCGGGTACATGAAAGAATGAATGGGGCCATGTATTGTGAGATTTTGAGTGCAAACCTCCTTCCATCAGCAAGGGCATTGAAGATGATACGTGGCTGGGTCTTTCAACATGACAATGATCCAAAACACACTGCCAGGGCAATGAAGGAGTGGCTTTGTAAGAAGCATTTCAAGGTCCTGGAGTGGCCTAGCCAGTCTCCAGATCTCAACCCTATAGAAAACCTTTGGAGGGAGTTGAAAGTCCGTGTTGCCAAGCGACAGCCCCAAAACATCACTACTCTAGAGGAGATCTGCATGGAGGAATGGGCCGACATACCAACAACAGTGTGTGCCAACCTTGTGAAGACTTACAGAAAACGTTTGACCTCTGTCATTGCCAACAAAGGAGAGAGAACAAAGGATTGAGATGAAATTTTGTTACTGACCAAATACTTATTTTCCACCATAATTTGCAAATAAATTCTTACAAAATCAGACAATGTGATTTTCTGGATTTGTTTTCTCATTTTGTCTCTCATAGTTGAGGTCTACCTATGATGTAAATTACAGACGCCTCTCATCTTTTTAAGTGGTGGAACTTGCACTATTGGTGACTGACTAAATACTTTTTTGCCCCACTGTATATATATATATATATATATATATATATATATATATATATATATATACAGTATATATATATGATCTATGTATAGATTTGGGGATAGGGGATTAGGAATTAGGGGATTGATGGGTTTTGGGGCAGGATCGGGCAGTGGAAACTGTGTATATAAGTGTTTTTTTTTTATCAAGGCAATGTCTCAAGTCTCTCTCCTTCTTCTCTTCTCCTCACAAAGTAACAATGTGTAAGGAGAAGAGGAGAGGGAGGAGACTTAAGACGCTGTCTTGTACTGTAAATAAAAGGGATCGCTGTGACTTGCTGTCACAGCGATCACGTGACCGGGGACCAATCAGATCGGTCCCCGGCATCTTCACCAAGTCCCAGGCTAGAAGTGGGGGCGGGACTGTTACCAGGGGGGGCGCGATCTGCTCCGAAATGGCACCTAAAGACCGGACGTATTTCGACAATAGTCCGGTCTTTAGGTACCAGCACATGAGGCCGTAAATTTACGTACAGCGGTTAAAGGACATAGCAAGCAAACTGAATTACCCAAAATCGACAGTGGCCTATGTGATTACGAAGTGGACGGTGAACGGTGATTGTCAGAATGTGCACCGAGTCGGCAGACCCCCGAAACTGCAGTCGTCCAAAATCGCTGAAAAAACTTACCTGTCTTCTCCAAGCCGAATGGAATAAAATACCACTAGCCGTCATACAAGGACTCGGGGAAAGCCCCGGAGGGATGAGGCTGTAATTGCCGCTCGTGGAGGCTCTACCATCTATTGAGTAGGAATAAATGATGTTTTCTATTCTACCACAGGTGTCCAAATACTTATTGGTAGACAAGGTATTCATCCAGTCCTGACATATTGTCGGCTGTGTAATGTGTGAATTCACATATAGTGCAATCATCTGCAGGACGGTCAGCACTAAGGATTGTGACCCCACAGTACAACAACACTAAAGTCACTGTTACCCTCCCCCCACACACATATATATCACTGCAGCAGCATCTTCAGGGGTATAAGGGGCAATAGCTTTATAATAGAATATAATACAGAGATATTCTGTCTAGCTCAGTGTATAATAGTGGTGTGGGGGAGGGGGCATTATGTTACCACATGGCACATTACACATCATCATTTATTACTATTATTACATATTTCCTTTCTTCTCCCCAGCAGATCAGTTTTTCTGTTCTTTTCTGATCTGAATAAAATGATAAAACATTTTGGGAAAAACACACAAGCTAAAAGTCCAGCACTGGAAGCCATTACTGCAAATATCTCCACGGCCACCATGTATTTCCCTCTGGTGCTCAGATAAGCCGGGATCATGGCCATCCAGACACTACAGAACAGCAGCATGCTGAAGGTGATGTACTTGGCCTCATTAAAACTGTCCGGTAATGTCCTCACCATGAAAGCCAGAAGAAAGCTGACAGCGGCCAGGAGCCCCATATAACCCAACATGGAGTAGAACCAGAGATCTGAGCCCTCATTACACTGAATGATGATCTTCTCAGGATAAGACTGAGTGTCCAGGTCCTGGAATGGGGGAGAAATAGACAACCACAGAACACAGATGACAACCTGGAAGGAAGAACACAACAACACTATGGTATAGGGCAGCTTCACACTCAGCCATTTTCTCCAGGGGCTTCCAGGCTTGGTGGACTTAAAAGCAACACAAACCATAACAGTCTTGGCCAGAAGTGAAGAGACTGCCACTGAGAAGAAGACTCCAAAACTGGTTTCACGTAATCTACAAGTGACATCACTGGGACGACCAAGAAACAAGAAGACAGAGAGGAAGCTGAGGATGATGGAGACCAGGAGGAGATAACTCAGGTTCCGGTTATTAGCTTTAACAATAGGAGTGTCCCGGTAGGAAATAAATATTCCAAATATGGAGCCGGTCACAAGACATCCGAAGAACGAGACACAGGAAGATACAGAAGCAATGGTGTCATTATGGTAAGAGATGAATTCCATTACTTTGGGCAGACATCGGTCTCTCTTCTCATTAGACCATTCAGCACTTTGGCATTTACTGCAGCTGTCGGCATCTGTAGGAAGATTTCATTACATATTAGATATCATAAAGGACATATCTGCATGGACGGACTGGGAACTCAAGGTGACCCTGGAAAAAATCTAAATGTTATAGGTTGGATAAATCTGCAGAAGTCGGGGGCAGCATATGTGGGTAACACACGACAACTGATTTAAGACTATCAGAGCCCATAACCATCTGGCTGTGTTCCTGCACTCAGATACTGGAGCTGTGTACTGGGAACATAAAACTTTGCTGGAGTTAAGTTAATTCTATGTTACATCTTCGTGTCTGGTCATTGTCCAGCTCTGAAAAAGTGGACAAAAGAGGGTGTGATCTTTTTTTTTTTTCCTTTGGTAGATTGGGAGCCTACATAGGGCTCACAAGGTATATTTTTTCTTTCCCTATCAGTATGTCTTTGAAGTATTGGATGGAAATCCACACAAACACGGAGAGAACATACAAACTCCTTGCATATGTTTTTTTTGGCCCTTGGCAGGATTCAAACCCAGGTCTCCAGCACTGCAAGACTGCAGTGCTAACCACTGAGCCACTGTGTGGCCCCAGGGTGTGATCTTGTGAGTGTGACTTCACTCCTGTACTGTACAACCTTTAGGGCAATTCACACGGAGTTAACGCGCTCGCATTCTGGCATGTATATAAGTGTCAGAATGTGAGCCCTCAAAACAGATCCTATTCATTTCAATGGGTCATTACGGGCGTATAACGTGCGTAATTTTGCGTGGGTAATTTTGCAGCTGCGTTATACGCCCGTAAAGACCCATTGAATGGGATCTGTTTTGAGCGCTCACATTCTGACACGTGTATACATGCCAGAATGTGAGCGCGTTAACTCCGTGTGAACTGGCCCTTATACTACAATATAAATATAACTTGAAGTTGGTTTGTGAGCTTGTGAATTTTGGCTAAATTTTGGCTAATAAGAAAGTAAATATAACTCATAGTGAAGGAAACGTCCCAATATGGCAACAATGAGAGAAAAATGAAACAATTATAATTCCTAGAATGTTACAATGATAAGACTTAGCAGGCGAAGAACACTTAGCCATTATGGTCTTATAACAGGATTGTTAAATGGATAAAATGGTCATACAGATGTGTCCTTCATTAACTTTACTATTGGTGGAACCTGCAATCCCCATAGAAAACAAAGAGCTCATCTCGTAATATATCAAAATACATCGATTTTACTCAATGCAAAAAAATACCTATGCTTATAAACATGAGGACCACACTGTTTCTTGTCACTATCCCCATAATAGATATACATGACCATATGAGGGCGGCTCTGAGATTAGTTATTATACATACACTATGTCATTGCTTATTGGATTTGTCTCATCACTAGCCATCTCTTGGTTTGTTCTGAGTGTTATATATTGCCATGTATATCCATTCTAGGGATGTTGCCAAAAAACTGCTGTGGTCCTCATGTTTATAAGCATGTGTATTGTTGTATTCAATAACTTAATGTATTTTTATATATTTTGGGTTGAGATATTTTTATTCTATTAGAATCCTGTCATTTTCTGTAATGAATGGATTTGTTCTTGTAGCTTTATGATGTCCACATATGAGTATCATGAGATGACCAGATATGTGTATCATGAGATGACTGGCTTTTCAAAACAACATGATTTTTCTATATTATGTCAGAAGATGCCTATCCTCTATTGTAATAGCATTTGAAGCTTGTTACAGGTTATTTCAGTAAGACAGTACTACTACTCCTACTAGAACATCATCACACTTATCAGACAGTACTACTACTCCTACTATCATATACCGGTTACATTGGAGATCTCTCCCTCGGAGCAAGGCACACAGTCATAGCAGCAGGAGTGAACTGTTTCTCTTGTCTTCTTCCTGCTTCCAGGTAAACATGGCTCTGAGCAGCGGGATACTGGGATCTGAGAGAGAAGACAAGAACCTTTACTACAGTGAAACACACAGAATGTCTATGTTTCATAGAAGTAATGAGGTGACCTCAGAGGGTGAACTACAGAGGGTATAGTGTCGAGGTGTCCCCAGGTCATTGCTCTTCCTTCATCTCTTGTTACATCAGTGTGACATTTTTCTGATAGGTGAAGTGTTTGCTCCAATATACCGTTTGATTTGAACTCTATCCTCACAAGATGGCAGTGCATAAGGGAAATGCTAAAAGAGAAATTTCCCAGTAGCTGCTGGTGAACCCTGGGAGTAGGGGCACAACAATACAGTGAGCCCTAACCTGTCCCTGCCTACTTTCCAGAACTGCCCTAGGCGACAGGTGACAACTGGGTGGCAGTCCCTTCTTAAGATATAAGTGATAACACAGAATGCAGACAAGACAAACAACAACAAAAGGGAGGTCAGCTAGCCAAGGTCGATAACAGTCGAGCAGCGCAGTACAGAATCCAAATCCGAGAGAATAGTCAAAAGTAAAGCCAGAGGTCAGAAATATGAATAGAGATAAGAAACAGCAAGAGTAACAGCCAGTACACATGAGGCAATAGCAAGGCAATACCAATGTGAATGTGAGCAAACAAATAAGAAGGAAGAATCCCCCCAGACCTGATAGGAAGATAAGCTATCAATGCCACATGTAATGCTAAGATTAACTATTAGAGGAGCAGAGGGAAATCAATGTGAAGGAGATGGGTGTGGTGGAAAATCAACTACCGAAGTGAGAGAATAGGACAGTGTTCAGACAACACAAGAAGAACCTTAAACAAAGAATCATAGCCAGACACATCTCCTGCGCCGCAGCATGCGGTCGGAGGATGGCTCTGAAGCCCATATCGTCAAGGATGTCTCATCACAGTTGGACTTTTTACATGATAGCCAGGACTATGATATCATTAGTGACCTAATACTCCTATAGTCCCTCATGTCTAGCCAAATGAGAAAAATAAGCAAAAACCCCAACAGTACACTATCACATTAGTTTAAGAACAAACAGCAAAAGTCACAGGAAGAACAATCCAAACGAGAGAGTCAAACAAGAACAAGGGGATAACAAGATTAGACAAGGAAACATAGAGGAAAAAAACATGGAAAAAATATCAACAAATAGCAATAGGGTCTGAGTCTGTTAATCAATAATGTCGGCCAGCCAGAAAAGACCCACCCTCAGCCACGTGACAGCCACAGGCCCAACGAGTCCAGCTGGGGAATTAGGGTGTAAAAGAAATGTGGTTATAGAGGACAGAGAAGAGGAAATAGGAAATGGGGCCAAGCAAGTGTGCCAGACATCCCTGATGAGCACGAAGGGACCCAAGAGGCTAGACCCAGGAGGAGAATATGGGTCCGACCAGATCATAGAGCTAGGGTGATGCGAGGCCAATCGTAACCTCTCAATCTCCATCCATATGTAATATGCATAGAGGGTAGGCCAAGCCAGAATCCTCTGCAACTGAGCAGCCGATAATATAAAACCAAGTTAGGAAAAGAAAGTCCCCCTCACGCCCTAGGAGTCATCATTAGCTGCCTAGAAAGCCTGTGTCTTCCCCTGGCCCACACAAACTGAAGAAGTGAGCCCTGCAGCGGCCGAAGGGGGATCAGCACTGGGAGGGTCTCAAACAAATAGAGCAACTTAGGCAAAACAGTAATCTTGACTACGGCAATGCAGCCAAAGAGAGACAAAGGCAAACCTCACCACTTATCAAGAAGAGCCTAGATGTGCCTATAGAGCGGGGGGAAATTAGCTTGATAAAGCTGAGTGAAAGAGCCCGTCAACTGTGTACCTAAATATTTCAGGGAGGAGGACCAACAAGTGTACCCAAATGAATCCTGAAGGCCAGCCAGATCAGAAGGGGAGATACGGATAGGCAAGGAAGTAATAGTTTTGGAAGTGTTAATCTTATATCCAGACAGCTGACCAAAACAGGAAAGTGAGGGTTAGTGAGGGTAAGGAGAATATTGTCTGAAATCAGTGAAAATTTAAATTCCCAATCACCTACACGAACCTCCGAAATATCAGGGCATAAATGAATGTCCATTGCCAGGGGTTCAATACAAAGAACAAATAGGAGGGGAGACAACGGGCAGCTCTTCCTAGTGCCATTATGCAACCAGAACAGGGGGAGGAAGCATAAGGGAGTTTAACCATGGCGGATGGGGACGAGTAAAGACTCCTGATTGCAGAAAAAAAAGGGCCTTGAAAACCATAAGAGGTCAAAGCCTCAAACAAGAAAGGCAAACCCAGGCATTCAAAAGCCTTTTCTGTATCTAAGCTAAGTACCAAAAGCTCAGAGTCAGAGCATGAAGCAACATCAATAAGATCGCTAGTTCTCCTGGTATCTTCGGGACAAAACCGACCTGATCCTTATGGACCAGGGAGGGGAGACACATATTCAGTCTGGATACAAGGAGCTTGGTATAAAGCTTAAGATCGACATTCAAGAGTGTAATGGGCCTATAATTTCTGCAATCAAGGTGGTCCTTACCAGGTTTCGGAAAAAGAGTGAGAAAAGAGTGTGAGAGGGAGCGCGGGATGGCCTCACCTGCCATAAAGGGCAAAAATAAAGAAACAAGGTGCGGAACTAGTTCCACCTTGAACACTTTGTAATACAAATAAGTGAGACCATCTGGGACATGAAGGCTTTCCATTGGGAAGCTCCTTAAGGAGTTGTGAGACCTTGTCAGCTGTGATGGGTTTGTTAAGGCAGGCAAGGTCATCGGACGAGTGCGTAGGCAGGTGACAGGAGGCCAGAATGTGCTGGGAGGTCCGCAGGAAGGTCCGACAGAAGGGAATATTAACTAGAATAATAGGCATGAAACATACACGCAATTTAAGTAGGGTCATACACAACAGCTCTATCAAAGCACCGCAACCGAACCTACCTCCCGTCAGTCACGTAACTGGTGAGCCAGGAGGGTATTGGATTTATAGCTCTGTCATAGTACCACTGTTTAGTATAAAGCAACAGTTTGGAAGTCTTTTGTAAAAGAGCCTCTCGGATTTGGGCCCAAAGGTCTTTCTGAGTTTTAAGAAGGGCTTGGGATGGGCAAGTTGTCATACCACTCTCCGTGCGACGCAGACGGGACTGAAGAGCCAGAATTAACATTCCTCTATAACAGGGAACTGAGGGCAATGCAGTGTCCTCTCATCACAAGCTTATGGTGCGGTTCTCTTTTAATATCCTATATGTTTCTGTATCATTTAATATACTATATACAGATTCCAAATAATCTTTGGTGTTTAGGACCACCACCACTCCCCCCTTGTCTGCCATAGTGTAACCAGGGAAGCCTTTGAAAGAGAAGCAAACATAACCAGAAACAGATTGAAACAGAGGGGTTACCCGGAGTGGTCTGTGAAAAGAGCGTATGATATAGCAATAGGAACTGACAGAAATAAATTACTGTATGATACACAGAAAGATAAACAGACAAAGAGGGATCCTAAAGTTCATTTCACAACCAGATACAGTTTGGGGTACAATGACATTGTTACCATTATTAAGGACAACTTACCCATACTAAACAGGACTCCATATTAAAAAAAATAATTTCGAATCGATGTAAGTTTTCATCAAAAAGAGGAAAGACCATAGGAAACTTCCTATCCCCCAGCATGTACATCAGCGATAAGGAAAAGAAATCGAACACATGGTTACATAGAAAGGGCTTTTCTAAGTGCAGACAATGCCGATGTGGGGTGTGCAGATTTGCTGAATCCTCTGAGATATTTTATAGTACAGATGTAAAACGGAAGTATAAGATCAAGGATTACATTAATTGTAATAATAGTCATGTGGTATACATGATTTTGTGTGAAATATGTAAAAAACACTACATAGGTCAGCAGTTCTCAACCTGTGGGTCGCGACCCCGACGGGGGTCGAACGACCAAAACATAGGGGTCGCCTAAAGCCATTGGAAAATACATATTTCCGATGCCTTTAGCAGCTGAGAAGCCGCACTACCTTTTGCAGCAGGGTAAATCCTAGTGGGCTGAAGGACCTGTGATGATGTCATGACCATGTGATCGGACTCTGTGGGCGGAGCTATTCAATACAGTGCCGAGTTACACAGGAAGAGGAAGCTGCAGTGAATGGAGACTGGAAGGTAAGATGGAGAGAAGAGACAGCATGTGTAAGCAAGAGGGTGGAAGGGGGTGCAGGCTGTGTGTGAGTATAATAGTGGGGTTCAGGCTGTATGTGAGCATGATAGGGGGGTTCAGGCTGTGTGTGAGCATCATAGGGGGTTCAGGCTGTGTGTGAGTATGATAGTGGGGTTCAGGCTGTATGTGAGCATGATAGGGGGATTCAGGCTGTGTGTGAGCATGATAGGGGGGTTCAGGCTGTGTGTGAGCATGATAGTGGGGTTCAGGCTGTGTGTGAGCAAGATGGGGGTGTGTTTCAGGTTGTATGTGAGCATAATAGAGGGGTTCAGGTTGTGTGTGAGCATAATAGTGGGGTTCAGGCTGTGTGTGAGCATGATAGGGGGTTCAGGCTGTGTGTGAGCATGATAGGGGGGTTCAGGCTGTGTGTGAGCATGATAGGGGGTTCAGGCTGTGTGTGAGTATGATAGTGGGGTTCAGGCTGTGTGTGAGCATGATAGGGGGGTTCAGGCTGTGTGTGAGCAAGATGGGGGGTGTTTCAGGTTGTATGTGAGCATAATAGAGGGGTTCAGGCTGTGTGTGAGCATAATAGTGGGGTTCAGGCTGTGTGTGAGCATGATAGGGGGTTCAGGCTGTGTGTGAGCATGATAGGGGGGTTCAGGCTGTGTGTGAGCATGATAGTGGGGTTCAGGCTGTGTGTGAGCAAGATGGGGGGTGTTTCAGGCAGTATGTGAGCATGATAGGGGGGTTCAAGCTGTGTGTGAACAAGATGGGGGTGTTTCAGGTTGTATGTGAGCATAATAGAGGGGTTCAGGCTGTGTGTGAGCATAATAGTGGGGTTCAGGCTGTGTGTGAGCATGATAGGGGGTTCAGGATGTGTGTGAGCAACGGGGAGGGGTTCAGCAGATTTTGTGGAAGAGAGCTTTTGTGATTAATCACTATGTTTAAATTATGTTTGATTTGTAGCAATGAGAATACATAATGCATATCAGGTATTTACATTCCGAATCATAACTGTAGCAAAATTAAGGCCCATTCACACGGGCACAGAGGGGATAGATTATGGTGAGAAATCCACATCATAATCCGCCCCCTCACAATGGAGGTCTATGTAGACCGTCAGGCTTGTTTTTTGCGTGAGCGGCATGCTGCCACTCACGAAAAAAAAAACAGCGGGCTGCCCTTCAGGCGGATTCCGCGGCTAGGTGAGCCGTGGCGTCCGCCTGGCGGCAGCAACCTCCAAAATTGGCCCATTAATTTGAGCCGAGTCTGGGGGGAAAGCCGTGACAGTCGTGGCAAGCGTGTTTAGACCCGAGAGTGACGCGGCTCCCCGCGTCACTCTCAGGGCCTAAATCCACTAAAAATCCGCTATACCGCCCCCTGTGTGAACTAGAGCTTACAGTTATGAAGTAGCCACCAAAATTATTTTTTGGTTTGGGGTCATCGCAACATGAGGAACTGTATTGCGGGGTCACGGCATTAGAAAGGTTGAGAACCACTGACATAGGTAGTACTACAAGAACTTTGAAAGTCCGTATATCGGAACATCTACAGAGTATTAATAAAGAAAATAGTACCAACAAAACGGGAGTAACCAGACATTTCAATATTAACCCCTTCCCGCCGATGGCATTTTTTGATTTTCGTTTTTCGTTTTTGACTCCCCTCCTTCTAAACCCCATAATTTTTTAATTCTCTGCTCCAAGAGCCATATGAGGTCTTAATTTTTGCGGGATTCAGAATGGGGTGGATTTGAAGAAAAAATGCATTTCTGCGACTTTCTTACGGGCTTTGGTTTTACGGCGTTCACTCTGCAGCCAAAATGACATGTCCCCTGTATTCTGTGCTTCGGTACGGTTCCAGGGATACCAAATTTATATGGTTTTATTTACATTTTGACCCCTAAAAAAAATTCCAAAACTGTTAAAAAATTTTTTTTCTAAAAGTCGCCATATTCCGACGGCCGTAACTTTTTTATACATAGCTGTACGGGGATGCATAGGGCATCTTTTTTTGCATGGCCGGGTGTACTTTTTAGTTCTACCATTTTCGGGAAATGTTATTGCTTTGATCACTTTTTATTCAAATTTTTATCAGAATCAAAACAGTGAAAAAATGGCGGTTTGGCACTTTCGACTATTTTTCCCACTACGGCGTTTACCGAACAGGAAAAATATTTTTATAGAGTTGTAGAGCGGGCGATTTTGGATGCGGGGATACCTAACATGTATATGTTTCACAGTTTTTAACTACTTTTATATGTGTTCTAGGGAAAGGGGGGTGATTTGAACTTTTAATTCTTTTTATATTTTTTTATATTTTTTTTAATTTTTTTTTTTGCATTTATTAGACCCCCTAGGGGTGTTGAACCCCCAGGGTGTCTGATCACTATTGCAATGCATTACAATGCTAATGCATTGCAATGCATTGCAAAAAAGCATCCTTTCTGCAAAAGAGAGGATTTGCAGACAAGCCTGGGAGCCTGTACAAGGCTCCCGGCTGTCATGGCAACGGGACGTCAGCCCTGGAGCATGCTCCAGGAGCCGGCGATCCCGGCCAAAATGGCCTTTGACCGCGGCGCCGGAGGGGTTAATGCCTCCGATCGGTCCGGGGACCGATCGGAGGCATTAGAGCCGGTTGTCTACTGCTTAAAGCAGTAGACACCCGGCGGCTATGGTGGCCGCCCGGCTCCCGGGCGGTCGCCATAGTTACAGACCCAACATGCGCCGTACTATTACGGCGCATGTCGGGAAGGGGTTAAACATGCAGGAGACATAACAGGGTTAAGTTTCAGAAGGATAGAACAAGTTAGATGTCCGGTAAGAGGAGGGAACTGGGAGCAACAACTCAGGATACGTGAGGTTTATTGGATCCTAGAATTGGGAACCAGGTTCCCAGAGGGCATGAATTACAGAAATGATGTATCCTATATATACCATACTAGTTAATAGATATCACAAATACTAGTACATATCTATGATAGCAGCTGTATTGTGATAGAGATACTTACCCAGTTGTAGGAGGTGCAGATCCATTTGGATTGGTTAAACAAAAGAACGGGGTTGGAGATGATTAATTTAGACCAAGCGTAGTAGATGTAGGATGATAAATCGCCATCTTTAGTAAGGGAATCTAGGTTCCGTACATAGAGAGAGGAGTATGGGTAGTATTAACCAATGAGAGATGAGTAGAGATGAGCGAACAGTGTTCTATCGAACACATGTTCGATCGAATATCACGCTGTTCGCCATGTTCGAATCGAATCGAACACCGCGTGGTAAAGTGCGCCATTACTCGATTCCCCTCCCACCTTCCCTGGCGCCTTTTTTGCTCCAATAACAGCGCAGGGTAGGTGGGACAGGAACTACGACACCGGTGACGTTGAAAAAAATAGGAAAAACCCATTGGCTGCTGAAAACATGTGACCTCTGATTTAAAAGAACAGCGCCGCCCAGGTTCGCGTCATTCTGAGCTTGCAATTCACCGAGGACGGAGGTTTCCATCCATTTAGCTAGGGCTTAGATTCTGGGTAGGCAGGGACAGGCTAGGATAGGAAGGAGAAGACAACCAACAGCTCTTATAAGAGCTAAATTCCAGGGAGAAGCTTGTCAGTGTAACGTGGCACTGATGGGCTCAATCGCCGCAACCCAGCTTTCCACAGCGTTCAGGATCCTGAATGGAATACACTGAAAGTGTATTCCCGTATACCCTATATACCCCCGAACCACGTTCCAACGGTGTGCCCCCCCACCTCCACCTCAGAAACTAACTTGAATACACTGGAAGTCCCCTAACAATAGAATTGGGGCTATATACACCCTCAATTTTAGCTACTGGTATATAGTGCCATTTTCTGACTGGGAATTCAAAGAATATATTGCGGTTACATACACCCTCAATTTTTGCTACTGGTATATAGTGCCATTTTCTGACTGGGAATTCAAAGAATATATTGTGCCTACATATACCCTCAATTCTTGCTTCTGCCATATAGTGCCAGTTTCTGAGTGGAAATTCCCCAAATAATTTGGGGATACATTCACCCTACATCTCAGGCTCTTGCCATATTCACCCAGGTTGTCAGTGCTGCACCAGCTCGTTCCCAGACAGCTCGGCCCAAAAAACCCATTACCTATATAGAGGATTTTGACAATGAAGACAACATGTTCTAAATCTAATGTCTGCACCTTCTCCTGAATTAAAATGAAGGCAGCTATTAACTTTCAAATAGCACTGCACAAAGGAAGATCTTATCAGCTTGTCTCATGACATGCTACTAAAAAGTGTCATTTGTGTATCTTAATGTAAATATAGTTGTAAGCTTGTTGGGTTTTAGGCACTGCCAAGTTATTTTTTACCACCCGCTGCCTTATAATGACGACAAAGTCACTGTGGGTGTTCAGAGCTCACAGCTTTTGTTGACATTTGTCTTGCTCTCTGTCGGTACCAGCTCTCTTTTTGGATACTGTAAAGTTATGTTGACTTTATTAACAGCTATAGAAGTTTTAGCCAGGTTGTGACGGTGTGTAACCCTAACAACACTAAGTGGGATACACATTAATAGTCAGTCTATGTACGCTAAACGCATCACTGAAGTAATTTTTTTTTCCTCTCCCCTAATATAAGAAAGGAAAAGACATTAGACCTAGACCGGGGTTCGAGGCTTGTAAAAATCCAGTATTATTTGTTCTTCATGATGTGAAATATGTGTTGAAAAGCAACCCAAGATGAAGTCAGCCATGTGTGCCAGTGTGTTACTTGGCATGCCTTTGCTGGCCCCAACTGTAAGGGTCACTCTGCATTTCCTCCATTTTCCACTCCCATTCACACCATCTGTGGTGAAGCAATGGGATGCACTGAAGTGCACCCTCTAGCCTCGTGTGGGACAGGGACATCAGATGCTACTCCAACCCCCTCGTCTTCCTCCGCCAGCCAACGGTGCGAAGATGAGAGGAGTGTGCTCTGAATGTTTTCTGCCTAGCAGAGGCTAGTTCTCACATACGAAAATGGCCCCACTTTGACCTGTATATCAGGCACAATGGTGTAGGTTTCAAAGAAACATGGCACCAACAAGTTGAAAATGTGGGTCATGTGTGGACCGTGTTTGAGTCTGGCAAGCTCCAGATCTGCTACCAGGTTCCAGCCATTATCACAGGCGCAAAAATGCCAGGCCCCAGGTGTAGCAGGGAAAAAAAACATTGCCATCTCAGACAGGATGGCATCCATGACCTCGGAGGCAGTGTGCTGTTTGTCCCCCAAGCTGATGAGCTTCAGCACGGCCTGCTAACATCTCCCCACGCCAGTGTTACAGCATTTGCCACTAGTAGCTGGGGTGGAGGTAGGCGCAAATATGCCAGGCCCCAGATGTAGCAGGGAAAAAAAAAATGCCATCTCAGCCAGGATGGCATCCCTGACCTCGGAGGCACTGTGCTGTCTGACCCCCAAGCTGATGAGCTTCAGCACGGCCTGCTGATGTCTCCCCACGCCAGTGTTTTAGCGTTTGCCGCTAGTAGCTGGGGTGGAGGTTGCAGCGTAGTAGGGTTTCAGTCTACTGCCATGAATTTTGGCCTGGGAGAGGAGATAGGGTACCCCAGTTTGCACCCGGGGACCAGACTCCACCACATTCACCCTGCCTGTCCTTAAAGATAAGCAGCATCCCTGACCACAGGCGCTTGTCCAAGTGTCGGTGGTCAAGTGGACCTTGCAGCAAAGCGCGGAACTAGTTGTGACGGCTAGGGATGGCATAGCGAGGTGCCACAGTTGCCATCAGGTTCAGGAAGGCCGGAGTTTCAACAAGCCGGAAGGCCAACATCTCCTGGGCCAGCAGTTTAGCGATGTTGGCGTTCAAGGTTTGCGTGGGTGGGTGGTTAGCGGTGTATTTCTGCCGGCGCTCCAATGTCTGAGAGATGGTGGGTTGTTGTAAAGAAGCGCCTGATGGTGCCTTTGATGGTACAGGAGAAGGAGATAAGACAGGGACAGGGGAGGATGAGGGAGAAGTCAACAAAGTGGCGGAGGCAGATGAAGTGATGTCCTGGCTCGTCCTCTAGAGTGCATCGCCAGCACTGTGAGCAGAGGCAGTGGCATGAACGGCGGGCGGTATTTGTCCTGCCGTTGCTGCCTGCCACTGATTCCAGTGCTTGGATTCCAAATGACGATGCATTGAAGTGGTGGACAGGTTGCTCTTCTCAGAGCCCCTACTCGATTTCGAGAGGCAAATTGTGCAGACAACACTATATCTGTCCTCGGCGCATTCCTTGAAAAAACTCCACACCTTCGAGAAATGTGCCCTCGAGGCGGGAGTTTTTCGGGGCTGGGTACAAACTGGAACATCTTGGGAGATTCTGGGTGTGGCCTGGCTTTGCCTAAGCTGCTGACCTCTGCCTCTAGCTACCCTTTTTGGTGCTGCACCTGCCTCAACATCCACACTACTTTCCCCGCTTGACATCCGCCCTGTCCAGGTGGGGTCAGTGTCCTCGTCGTCCACCACTTCCTCTTCCAACTCCTGTCTCGCCTCCTCCTCCTGCACAATGCGCATGTCAACTGGCTGCCCTGACAGCAACTGCGTCTCATCGTCGTCGATGAGGGTGGGTTGCTGGTCATCCGAAACCAAATCGACCGGAGATGGAGGAGACTCCAGTGTTTGAGCATCTGGACACAGATACTCGTCTGTTAGGTCCGTGGAATCGCGAAATGGAGGAGCAGGTTGCGGTACAGTCAAAGGAAGGGAGAACAGCTCTGGGGAGCAGGGACAGTTGAGGTTATTGTTCTGGGAAGATTGGGAATTTTGGGTGGAAGGAGGACAAGACTGTTGGGTAAGAGGAGGTAGAGGCTGCCTGGCTGGTGGACAATGTGCTTTAAGCGTTATCCGACAGCCATTGCAAGACCTGTTCCTGGTTCTCGGGCCTACTAATCTTTGTACCATTCAGCCTAGTTAATGTGGAACTTTTGTGCAAAGCGCAGAACTTAGGGCCCACCTGATGTTACGGGACACACGCTGGTACAAGGTTCAACTCACCCTAAGGGCCAAAAACACTGCTGGTGCAAGGCTCTACTCATGCCAAGGGCCTCAATCTCTGCTGGTAGCTCAGCTTAAGGTCCTGTAACTTTGTTTGGAAGGGTTAATGTTAAGGGCTAGAAAAGTGAATTTTGGAAGGTCTTACCACATCACTCACACACACACATACACACACACTCAAAATGACAGTTAAGGGTGAGGGCTTTTGGATTTCCCATTGTCTATTCCATCTGTGGTTGTTATGGGGAACGTGATTTAAAGGGGTGACTGTTACTGTTTGTTGAGCTTAAATTGGGGTTTGTGTCCATCCATTTGGGGAGTAAAGAAGGTTTCCAGGTATTTTCCCACTTTGATAGAGGTTTTTTTGAATGTGGAAAGTGTGTAGTTGTTAGGCTGTGATGTTGGGGTAATAGAGGGTCTTTGGTGTGTTAGATGCCCCCAGACATGCTTCCCCTGCTGTCCCAGTGTCATTCCAGAGGTGTTGGCATCATTTCCTGGGGTGTCATAGTGGACTTGGTGACCCTCCAGACACGGATTTGGGTTTCCCCCTTAACGAGTATCTGTTCCCCATAGACTATAATGGGGTTCGAAACCCATTCGAACACACGAACATTGAGCGGCTGTTCGAATTGAATTTCGAACCTCGAACATTTTAGTGTTCACTCATCTCTAGAGATGAGTTAATTGAACATGTGACATGAACAGAAGATCTTGATGGAGTGTACTCCGCTTATACATATACTAAGGTAATTCAATAGGATACAACTACAAATAAAGATATATTGGATCAGATTATATATAAGGATTGGCATTATATGAAGAATCCTCATGAGAGACGGACAGTAATCTTATTAGGACATGAAATTTTTTTGTATACGTAAAGAAATTGTCTTCTGTTTTTTCATTAGATATTTATATTGAGTTTAAAAGCATTGTATTATATGTTGGTTTGTAGTGTATGTATCAATGTGGTTTATATGTGGGGTTAAACTCTTTTCCCTTGTGGAGGTTTCTGCCGGATATAATTCCAAAATAAACAAGAGGTGATGGCAATTGGAACCAGATGGTTAAGATGGCGGTTTTCTCTATAAGCGAAAAGGGATAACATCAGTGTACAGGCTATGAGATAGGATGCATAGTCCGAAACGCGTCAGTCTGACGCTTGTATTCACTTTTATTGCGTGTTCAGTGTTTTACAAGGAATGTCCAAATAAAGAAGAAGTGTTTTATCTTCAAATGGTGGCCATGCTGGATTAGTTTTATCTAAGAATGTACCCAGGAAGACCCCACTTCTTACCCAGAGACATAAACAAACAAACAAAAAAAAAAAAAAAAAAAAAAAAAAAAAAAAGCCAGGCTGCAGTTTGCCAAAACTTACCTGATTGTGGGGATAACGTCTATCCTTAGGGATAGACCACCTTCTCAGGTGTGTGGAGACTTATACAGCCATAGTTGCTCCACTGCAAAGGAACATGGGAAGAATATGCAAATCTGTCTCCCAAGATGTAAACAGGGAGACAGTGCCTCTGTTATGCTGCCCTCTATAGCAAGCACCCTGAACAACATGCCCAGCCTCCCAGAAGCCTTTGCTGGGTGCTTGCTATAGAGGGCAGCATAACAGAGGCACTGTCTCCCTGTTTACATCTTGGGAGACAGATTTGCATATTCTTCCCATAAAACTTACCTGAGAAAGCCTAAAACGTTTTGGAAGAATGTTCTCTGGTCAGATGAGACAAAAGTAGGAAAAGGCATCAACATAGAGTTTACAGGAAAAAGAAGAGGCCTTCAAAGAAAAGAACACGGTCCCTACAGTCAGACATGGCGGAGGTCCCTGATGTTTTGGGGTTGCTTTGCTGCCTCTGGCACTGGACTGCTTGACCGTGTGCATGGCATTATGAAGTCTGAAGACGACCAACACATTGTGCAGCATCATGTAGGGCCCAGTGTGAGAAAGCTGGGTCTCCCTCAGAGGTCAGGGGTCTTCCAGCAGGACAAGGACCCAAAACACACTTCAGGTCAGCACTAGAAAATGGTTTGAGAGAAAGCCCTGGAGACTTGTAAAGTGTCCAGCAATGAGTCCAGCCCTGAATCCCATAGAACACCTGTGGGGGAGGGGGAGAGATCTCTTGATGGCAGTTTGGAGAAGGCCCCCTTCACATCTCAGGAGGGACCGCGAGCAGTTTGCCAAAGAAGAATGGTCTAAGATTCCAGCAGAGCCTTGTAAGAAACTCATTGCTGGTTACCGGAAGCGGTTGTGCACAGTTATTGTGTCTAAAGGTTGTGCTACCAAGTATTAGGCTGAGGGCGCCAATACTTCTGTCCCGCCCATTTTTGGAGTTTTGTGTAAAATGATCAATGATTTGACTTTTTTTTCATTCTCTTTTGTGTTTTTTCATTGCTAGCAAAATAAATGAAGATATTACCAAAGAGTTTGTGCTTGTAATCATTTTCTGGAAGACAACGAGTATTATCTGACAGAATTGCAGGGGGGGCAATAATTTTGGCCAACACTGTAGTTCTTGTATTTTTGTATTGTGACCAGTTTTTTTTTTTTTTTTTTTTTTTTTTTACTGTTATGACTTTAATAGACTGTAATTCACAAAAATACTGCAAAATGTAACTAATGTCCAATAATGTAAGTGCAAAGTAACTGAAGAGCTGATGTAGAGGAATCCTATATGTAACCTATATAATGATGTATAAGGGCAGACAGAAGCGTTACATAGTCACATGTATAATGGAAGGCTTCTTACCTCCTGTGTGTGTCTCCAGGGTATAGACGAGGTATTTATATAAAGCTTCTGACCACTGACAGCCCATGGGGTAATATTTCCTACTATGTCCTCCCGTATGTCCTTATATGTGGCCTCTTCTATATATACCCTGTATATTATCTTATATCCATGTACGGCTTCCCCCCGCTCATTAAAGTAATAGGAAGGTCTCATTGGATCCAGTGGACTCTTCATCCTCTGTAGGTGGCGCTGTAACTTCTGTGTGTATTGTATAAGTCCGGTTATTGGATTTTCTGGAGATTTGTCTTTTATATATAAGAACATTTCATGGAGAGCTTTTGCCAGGACTTCTACAGCCTCATACAGTCTTGGAGAGACGCCCGATGTGAGGAAATATCTCATACTTGGCAGAGTATACCAATGACTAGAATTATATTCTTCATATGTGAGTGAAATGAAGGAATCTTTCTCCACATACTTTGTCATTGAATCCAACACTTCCCAGAACATTTCTTTATTGAATATATCGGGCAGTTTCTTGTAGTTTTTCACAAAATCTTCAATTCCTTGAAAAGATTGAGATGAAAAGTCCACGACTAGACTTCTATTAAAGTCTGGATACCGATTCTCAGAACTGACAGAACTAAAGGCCAAGGATGGTGGAAGGATGAAAGTCTTATCCAAAAATACAAATCCAAGATTCTCTATCATATGAACTAACAAATGAGTGAAGGTCCCGCACAGTATAATGACCCTGACTTGTGGATTGTGTAATACCTGTAATATCTGATTATATTCTATATTCTTATATCTCTCATCTGTATATTTTACGGTGTAGGCCACACAGATCCCGCGCTCTCTCATGTACTTTCTCAGTATCTGCAGTTCTTTCTCTCCGGCATCATCATCTGATACTAAAATCCCAACCCAGGTCCAGCCAAAGTGCTCCAACAGTTCGGTGACCACCATATTGTGGATGTGGCTATTTTGGACTGTCCGGAAAACATGTGGATAGAGGAGTCTATCAGATAATGAGGGGTCGGTGGCTCCATAGCTGATCTGTACAAGACAGAAGAGAACAGAAAACATTGGGGCAGATTTACTAATCCTATGGAATATTCACACAGTGTTACCTTATGCAGAGATAAGTCCGAGCTCTCCAATTTGTGATGTAAAGTGAAGATATAATTTATTGGTGTTTTACCATTGGCACCAGTCATGTCATTCCTGCAGTGATATATAGTAATAGTCAGGCAGTAGTCGGTATATTAATTCGGTTAGGTCTCAGACGTTTTGTTGATTTATCACCTTCCTCAGTGGGAGAGGACAGATACCGAGGTAAATAATTGCCATTGTAGGGTACATATATAGACATGTAGTATGTGCCAAAAGTAAGGACTAGGTGGAAAAAGGGTAGTAACGTGTGCTTCAGAGTATGTGAGTGTGAGGAGTAGCGGCACATGGCATAGCCGCAGACAATAGTCACCATTAGAGATGAGTGAACGGCATTCGATCGAATTGATATTAGAACAAATATCAGGCTCTTCAAGGTATTCGATTACAATTGAATACCAAGAGGCAAACACACTAAAAATGTGTATCTCTTCCCACTTTCCCTGGCGCTTTTTTTGCACCAATAACTGCGCAGGGGAGGTGGGACAGGAACTACGACAACGGAGACATCGAAAAAAATCGGAAAAATCAATCCGAATACGAATGGTGGATTTAAGATCCGGGTCATATGAGACTGTGAACTATGTGACTGTGAGACAGGGATAGATGTACTGGCAGGGTTAGCTAGGGATTACCTTTATTTAGGTGGGAATGTTACTCAAACAGCTCTCTGGGGCTCTATCTCGTCGGGATGCCTGTCAGCTTGCGATATGCGGGAGATGAATTTTTCCCATAGAAATGCATTGACCTGCGTTGATTGGCTGAATGCCATACAGAGTACAGCATTCGGCCAATCAACGCTGGTTCTGTCAGAGGAGGCGGAGTCTAAGATCGGTCCACAGCAGTCTCCATTCTGGTCTGATCTCAGATGTAGACGTGTTGAGCTCAACCCTGCAGCAATATCGTTCTACCCGGCAGCATCTCACCCTTTCATGCCAGGCAGCCCATACGCCCAAGGGGTACCACGAGCAGTCATGGCAACAAGTGGTGAAAAATTAGATCTGTCTGAGTTTGCCAGGTTTATGGTGAGCAGAGAGCTAATCAACACCAGTCTCTCAAAATTTGACAACCGTGCGGAAAGCTACAGGGCCTGGAAAGCTACCTTCAAGGCCGCCATTGCCAACCTCAACCTAACTGCAGAACAGGAGCTCAACTCCATGATCAAATGGCTAGGCCCATGGTCTACAAACCGCATCAAGAGCCTCAGAACATCTATGTGGGACAAGCTAAAGCAGGTCTCGCTGCTGCTTGGCTGAGACTCGAATGTACCTTCGGCAGTACGGAAGCAATTGAGAAAGCCCTATTCAAAAGATTGCAGAACGTCCCAAAGATCAGTTTGAAGGACGTCCATAAACTTCAGGACTTAAGTGATCTGCTCATGGAATTAAAGCTTGCCAAAAGAGACCCTCGTCTATTTGGGCTGTGCTACCTGGATACAGCCCACGAAGTGAACCCAATTGTCGTGAAATTACCGTACAGTCTGCAAGAGAAGTGGGCGGCATCAGTTTCCATCTACAAAAGAGCGCATACTGTCATCTTTCCTCCATTTATACATTTCTGCAGGTTCATCGATGAACAGTCCCAGATGAGGAATGGCCCCAGCCTTGATTTCCTGGAGTGCAACACAACAGCTTCAGAGACTTCATCATCAAGGCATGAAAGTGTTATGCATAAACACAGAGACTTTAAGAGCAGCGTGAGCGTCAGAAAGACTAACCTACCTGCAGTACCCACGAGTAAACAGTGCACTACCTCCTCAGGAGACAAGTCCTTCATTCATGAATGTCCGATTCATAAAAAAAAAAAAAACACTCTCTGAATAAATGCAGAGAGTTGAGATCCAAACCCATACAGGAGCGCAAGAAAGTCCTCACCGAGCTCAGGGTATGTTTCAGATGCTGCGCTTCATTAGAGCACATGGCCAAGGACTGTAAATCTGTCATCAAGTGTGAAGAGTGTCATAGTGAAAAATACACCTCAGCCATGCAACCATCTCCACTTGCCGGAGAGTCACCAGCCGCAGCTGCCATTGGTCCTGTTCCAAGTCATGTTGGGGAGCCCCAGAATGACACACTGCCACAGTGGTTTCCTGCTCATGTTTGGAGGTATGTGGGGAGGCCCAAAGAAATGTTGCGCCCGAATATGTCTAATCAAGGTCTACCCAGAGGGGCTACCAGAAAAGGCAGTAAAAATGTATGCCATCATTGATGACCAAAGTAACCGCTCGCTAGCAGGACCTAAATTCTTTGAAGCATTTGGGATCAAAGGGCCATCAGAACCCTACACATTAAACACCTGCTCTGGCCGCATAGAGACTAGCGGTAGAAGGGCACAAGGATTCATCAATTATCCTATCAATGGGGATACTGAAATACCCCTACCAACACTGATTGAATGTGACCAAAAACCCAACCATAGGGATGAGATCCCTATCCCAGAAGCTGCATTTCACCAACCACATCTAAGGCACCTGGCTAGCATTATCCCACTTATGGACAACAACACAGAGATCCTACTCCTGCTCGGCAGAGACAATCTAAGGGTATACAAGGTGCATCAACAGTGTAATGGTCCCAACTACGCACCATACGCCCAGAGACTGGACTTGGGATGGGTAGTCATAATAAACATATGCTTGGATCAACCTCAAATTGACTCCTTCAAGACTTACGTACATGGAGATGGACGCACAACTTGTATTAAGCCGTGTCCGCATCACTATGAGGTGAAAGAGAAGCCTCCAGACCTCGTACAGATACCTGATGTCATTTCTCCCCTCTTTTTCTTATTTCTTATTTCTTATGGTAGAGTTGGAAGGGGCCTCAAGGGCCATCAGGTCCAACCCCCTGCGAGTGCAGGTTTTCCTAAATCATCCCAGCTATATGTTTATCCAGATTCTGCTTGAAGATTTCCATTGATGGAGCGCCCACCACCTCCCGTGGCATCCTATTCCACTCTCTCACTACCCTCACTGTCAGAAAGTTTTTCCTAATGTCTAATCTGTATCTCTTTCCCTTTAGTTTCATCCCATTGCTTCTTGTACTTCCTTGTGCTAATGAGAATAGGGGAGATCCCTCTGCACTGTGACTACCTTTCAGATATTTGTAGACTGCTATTAAATCTCCCCTCAGCCTTCTCTTCTGTAAACTAAACAATCCCAGTTCTTTTAGCCGCTCCTCATAGGACATGGTTTGCAGACCTTCCACCATTTTGGTTGCTCTTCTCTGGACTTGCTCCAATATATCGATGTCTTTCTTGAATTGAGGCGCCTAGAACTGTACACAGTATTCCAGGTGTGGTCTGACCAGGGAAGAGTACAGCGGAATAATGACCTCTCTTGATCTAGATGCAATGCTTGTCTTAATACATCCCAGAATTTTATTTGCCGAAAATTTTGGGAGATCAGTCTTTCATACAACTAAGGACGATGATAAAGTAGCTTTGTCAGTAGATGTCAGAGAATTTGTCAAGATCATGGACAGAGAGTATTTTAAAGACGAAACTAATCACTGGGTCTCTCCATTACCCTACCAGGGTAAGACTCCCGAACAATCTGGAACAAGCTCTGTCTAGATTTAAATCTCTTCAGCGTACCATGAACAGCAAGCCTGAAATGAGAGAACACATTGTTGTTTTTATGGATAAAATATTCCGAAACAACCACGCAGAACCAGCTCCACCCTTAAATAAACACGAAGAATGCTGGTACTTACCTTCATTTGGAGTGTATCATCCACGGAAACCTAATCAAATTAGGGTTGTTTTTGGTTCACGTGCCAAACACCAAGGTGTATCTCTCAATGATGTTCTTCTCACAGGTCCCAATCTGACAAATAACTTAGTAGGAGTGCTGATGAGGTTCAGGAAAGAACTCATTGCTATCACTGCTGACATTGAACAGATGTTCCACTGTTTCGTAGTCAGAGAAGACCACCAGAATTTCCTCAGGTTTCTGTGGTACAAAGACAATGACACCAACTCAGAGATAGTGGAGTATCCAATGAGGGTGCACGTATTTGGAAACAGCCCTTCGCCTGCCATTGCGACTTACAGTCTTCGGAGAACTGCGTTAGAAGGAGAGGCTGAGTACGGTACAGACGAAAAAGACTTTGTGGAAAAAGACTTCTACGTAGATGATGGGCTCAAATCACTACTGACTGAAGAAGCAGCTATTGATCTGCTCAAAAGGACTCAAGAAATGTTGTGCCAAGCTAAACTTAGACTACACAAAATTGCCTCAAACAGCCTGGCTGTAATGAGAGCCTTTGAGTTAGATGACCATGCACCTGGATTCAAGGACATTAACCTGGGATTCGACAGTCCTCCCGTGCAGAGGAGCTTGGGTCTCAGGTGGAATCTTTCGGCTGATTCGTTCGGGTTCCAAATAAGTTGAGCAGACAAACCATTCACAAAACGTGGTGTCCTATCTGTGGTGAATAGCCTATTTGATCCACTGGGGTTTGTAGTACCCATCACCATACAAGGCAAATCCCTATTGAGACAGCTTTCTGAAATCGTCAAGGATTGTGATGCTCCACTTCCTTCTGATAAAGAGCAAAAATGGGAAGCCTGGAAGCAATCCTTGTGTGCCTTGGATGAGATCCACATCCCAAGATGCTATGTCAAGGCATCATGTACCTCTAGCATAAAGAAAGAACTTCATGTGTTCTCAGATACTTCCACTGAGGCCATAGCAGCGGTTGCCTACCTGAAGGTGACAGAACCCAACAACCAAAATCACATTGGATTCATCTTTGGTAAGGCTAAGTTAGCCCCCAAGCCTGATCATACTATTCCCAGACTTGAAATCTGTGGGGCTGTGTTAGCAGTGGAGATTTCTGACTTCATACAACAAGAACTGGGTGACGACATAGATGAGGTCCAGTACTACACGGACAGTAAAGTCCTCTTAGGCTACATCTATAATCGGACAAAGCAATTTTATGTGTACGTCAGCAACTGCATAGAGAGAATCAGGAGGTCCTCCAAACCATAACAATGGCGCTATGTACCATCAGAACCTAATCCAGCAGACCAGGACACTAGGCCTATGTCTATAGGTTCCTTCACTGACTCTTCTTGGCTTACAGGTCCAGAGTTTCTGCTGGTACAGGTGGAAAAATGCGAACAGGAAATTTTCAGCATCCAAGATCTGGATAATGATCCAGAAATCCGTGCTGAAGTTAGTGCATTAGTCACTGCAACAAAGCAAACCTCCTGTCTCGGCTGTCAGCGCTTTGAACGTTTCTCCAGTTGGATGAGGCTCGTTAGAACTATTGCAAGGTTAGTGCACATTGCGAGAAGTTATCACAATACTCATTGAAATACATATTGTCATGGTTGTCACGTCTGCCATAAACCCTTCTCTGCAGAGGACGTCTCTCATTGTGAATCCCTCATAATACGTGATGTCCAGCAGGAGGAATTCAACGTAGAATGGAAGTGCTTGTACAACAAACAGCAGATTCCAATAAAAAGTCCTCTTGCCAATTTGAATCCAACTATGGACAATTTGTGGTTGCTGAGAGTCGGTGGTCGTTTGAATCAAGCCCACCTAGGAGTCGCAGAACAAAATCCTCTTATCATTCCCAACAAAGATCATCACGAAAAGGTTGAACAACGAGACAAGCAGATCACTGAGGGCAAGTTATGGTCTGCAGGCCTTTGGATTATAGGTATGAAAAGACATGTAGCCCAATTACCGCATGACTGTGTACACTGTCGTAAAGCGAGAGGAAAACAACTACACCAACAGATGGCTGACTTGCCTGCAGATAGACTACAAACAGAGCCACCTTTCACTTACACTGGCCTAGATGTCTTTGGGCCATGGATGGTATCCGCACGCAGGACCCGCAGCGGTCACGCGATCAGTAAGCGTTGGGCTGTACGTTTCACTTGCATGATTGTGCGTGCCGTTCACATAGAGGTGATAGAATCCATGGACACATCCAGCCTTATTAATGTTTTAAGACATTTCTATGCAATTAGAGGACCAATGAAACAGTTGAGTTCTGACCGTGGAAGCAACTTCATCGGAGCATGTAGAGAACTGAACATCGACACTAAGCCCATTCAAGATCAGTTGACGGAAAAGAGTTGCACCTGGATTTTCAATCCTCCTCACAGTTCTCACATGGGGGGCTCCTGGGAAAGGATGATTGGGATTTCACTCAGCATCTTGAATTCTATGTTAATGGATGTAAACTCTTCAAGACTCACACACGAGACTGTAGTCACCCTTCTCGCTGAAGTTTCGGCCATAATCAATTCAAGACCACTCGTGCCAGTATCTTTGGATCCTGAGGCACCAGCTATACTAACTCCGGCTATTCTCCTTACTCAAAAAACTGAGAACACACTAATGCCTAGTGGAGATTTTACTCACGCAAACATTTACCAGAAACACTGGAAACGTGTACAATACATAGCGGATTACTTCTAGAACAGGTGGCAAAAGGAGTATCTAGTGATTCTTCAAGGAAGAAGAAAATGGCAACACCACAAACCAAATTTGAAAGAAAGAGACCTCGTGTTGATGAAAGATCAACAAACCGAACGGATTGACTGGCCTATGGGACTAATTACAAAGGTTCTTCCCAGCAAAGATGGCAAGGTCCGGAAGGTGAAGTTGAAGATCTCCAGGAAGGGTGAACCTAAAACGTTCACAAGGCCAATTAATGAACTCATTCTGCTACTCCCCATTAAGAACGTCCCTGCAGAATAAACAGGACTGTATTCGAGTTTGTGGAGCTTTTCCATTCCAAGATAGAAAACAGGACTATATTATAATGTTTTCTATCTCATTCTAACATGTTCTTTATTACAGGCTGAATATATATATATATATATATATATATATATATATATATATATATATATATTGTGGTAAAGTGTACGGCAAGGTGGTGGACAGAGACGGAGTGTATATCTCTCCTGGTTTCCTCAGCCAGGCGAGATAAAGGAAAGCCAGAGCAGTCATGTTCTAGCAGAGCATAGTCTGCTAGAGCTCTTGTTCCATATTATGGGCTGGCTTTTCTGGACTGGAGGGCAGATTGGTAGTGGGAGCCTTCCAGTCCACACCCTTACTCCACCACAGGTTTTGCTCTGAGTCCAGGGCATTCACAGGTGAAGCTTCCTTAGGGCTATTTACTGGGGAAGGAAGCTCAGTTATGGGGCTGATACACACATGGAGTGTGTGAGGAAAACACTCCTGAGACAAACAGGTATAGTGTGGACTTTGACCTGCTAATGTGGTGACTCTACCTGCTCTAGGTCAGAGAGGTAACCTGTTGGTTAGGTAGAGCCAGACAAGGTTTAGGTTTTGTTACTTTGCCGGCACTGTGGTTTTTATGCTGAAATACCAAATAAAAACCCTCTGGACTTGTTTATCATACTACCTGTCTGCATGGTGTCATTGCCGGTCCCAACCGTATGAGATGAACCCCTTACAATTGGTGGAGAACGTGGGGCACAACGGCATAACAGAAGTATGGACAGTTGTGTGTGGCACACATTAAAGGAGCCAGAGGTATATGTCCTGGGTGAAAGCTGCTGCGACTTTGCAAGGACAATCCAATACCATGGAAGAGGTATTAAAGCAGTTGGTACAAGTCCAGATGCAGCAACAACAGGTCCAGGCGCAGCAACAGGAAATTAACCGCCTGTTAATGGAGCAGATGGCTGCGCTCCGAGAGTCTGGTGCGACTCAAGCCCAACTAATGGAGGTAAGCCCGCCTGAGACTGCTAAGGTAAAGAGGGTCTGCAGAGTGGGCAGATGTGATTGCGCCCTTCCTCTCCGGTGAACCCCAAAAGGCCTACTATGACCTCAGGGAGCAGGATGTCCGGGACTATACCAAACTAAAGTTGGAGATCCTTGCTCGCCTGCGTGTCACACCAGCTGTCCGCGCTAGGAGAGTTCACAGTTGGACCTACTCCATTGACAAACCCACCAGGTCTCAGATGTATGACCTAATCCATCTGGTACGCAAATGGCTGGAACCAGAGACCTGCACACCCACCCAAATTGTGGAAAAGGTGGTCATTGATCGCTTCTTCAGGGCGCTGCCGGCAGAACTGCAACGCTGAGTCGGACACGGGGACCCCAAGACTGCTGATCAACTTGTCAACCTGGTGGAAAGGTAAATAGCAACCGAGGACTTCCTCCATGATGTTCCCACGGCACCAACCCCTCTCAGGACTGCCAGTCCCGTGACGTCTGTGGGTAAGAGGGGTACAATGGGAGGAGTGTGGAAAACTGCGAGAGGAAACAGGGCTCTGGAGCTCGGGCGAGGGCAAAAGACTGAACTTGAACCTAAGGGGCCCACAGGTCCTAGAAAGGACTCCCGGTTAAAAAGGCCTGGGACCCTCCAGTGCTGGAGGTGTCATGAGTGGGGACATGTGGCCGCCCATTGCCCTCTTACTTCAGAACTCATGGGTGCTGAACCGGTGTGTGCAGCCATGCCAGGGACTGAGCTACATGCATGCATGTTAAGGGTTAATGACCATTCGGCAACAGCCCTGCTGGTCTCTGGTAGCTCAGTGACTTTGGTTAAAGCCAGCCTTGTGACTGGGGACTATATACCAGGCAAACATGTGAAAGTATTATTCATCCATGGGGATATTATAGCTTACCCCGTGGCCTCAGTTAAACTGGTAACTTCCTCTGGGACTGTGACCTATGAGGTCGGTGTGGTAAAACGGCTCATGTATGAGGTGATTTTGGGCCATGATTTCCCGTTGTTTTGGGAATTATGGAAGAAATGTGACGCTCCTGCTGCCAGTGAAGTAACTCCAGCAGAATCTGTTCCTTTCTCTGAAAATAATGGTTCATGTGAAGGGACCCCTGGAAATAGTAATATTAATTTGGGGAAAAATGTGAATGAACCTGAGGTGTGCAATAATGAATGGTTCCCCCTGCAAGTGTTAGCCGGGGAAGAAGAAGAAACTTCCCCACCAGGGCAGCAGGTGTTAGATTTAGGAGTGTCTCGGGGTAACTTTGGGACTGAGCAAGCGAGAGACCCCACTTTGAGTACTGCACGCGCCAATGTTACGGTAATAAATGGTGTACCACAGGATCCTGAAGCTGACCACAAATTTCCACACTTTGCTATGAATGGGGACCTGGTGTATCGAGTCACCAAGTGTAACAATGAAGTTGTGGAACAGCTTTTGGTGCCAAAACTGTACCGTCGCATGGTGCTAGATATGGCACATAATCATGTGTTGGGTGGTCATTTGGGGACTAGTAAAACACAAGAGAGAGTCCTCCAACAATTTTTTTGGCCTGGGGTATATGAAGAGGTGAGGAGGTACTGTGAGTCATGCCCCACGTGCCAATTAAGTGCCCCAACACCCCACTACCGTAGTCCTTTTGTGCCACTTCCCATCATTAAGGTACCCTTTGATAGAATTGCAATGGACCTGGTGGGGCCTCTAGTCAAATCCGCTAGGGGACATCAATACATTCTGGTTGTGTTAGACTATGCCACCAGGTACCCGGAGGCAGTTCCCTTAAGAAACATGGCCTCCAAAAATATAGCTCGAGAATTGTTTTACATGTTTTCTCGCACAGGTATTCCCAAAGAAATACTCACGGACCAGGGTACCCCCTTTATGTCGAAAGTTATGAAAGAACTGTGCAAATTGTTTAAAATCGCGCATATCCGTACCTCAGTGTACCACCCCCAAACTGATGGATTAGTGGAGAGGTTTAATAAAACCCTCAAACACATGTTGAAAAAGGTAGTGGAAAGGGATGGCCGGGACTGGGACTGTCTGTTACCGTATCTTATGTTCTCCATCAGGGAGGTACCCCAAGAATATACAGGGTTCTCCCCCTTTGAGTTAGTTTATGGCCGGCATCCAAGGGGTTTGTTAGATATCGCCAAAGAGACCTGGGAGACTGAGGCCACCCCATATAAAAGTGCTGTTGAACATGTGGCTCAGATGCAGGACCGAATAGAGACAGTGATGCCCATTGTCAGAGAGCACATGCAAAAAGCTCAGGAGGCCCAGAGCAGAATTTACAACAGGTCTGCCCGAGTGAGGACCTTTAATCCAGGGACCGGGTCCTAGTTCTAGTTCCCACCATTGAGAGTAAGTTTCTGGCAAAGTGGCAGAGTCCCTATGAGATTGTAGAAAAGGTGAGTGAGGTGAATTACAAGGTGCATCAGCCAGGCAGGAGAAAACCCTTCCAGATTTACCACATAAACCTCATCAAATCGTGGATAGATAGAGAGGCTTTGGTAGCCACCCCGACTGTGGTTAAAGAAGGGTTACAGCCAATTCCCCCAGTAAGAATAGGAGAGGCCCTGTCAGGACACCAGAAACAGGAGGTAAGGGAATTCCTACAGCGCAACAGAGGCAAGTTTTCTGACCTACCCGGCCGAACTCACCTGATTAAACATCATATTAAAACTGAGCCCAATACTAAAGTGAGCCTGAAGCCGTACAGGATACCAGAAGCCCGCAGAGTGGCCGTATCCTCTGAGGTCAAGCGCATGCTTGAACTGGGAGTCATTGAGGAGTCGAACAGCGAATGGGCAAGCCCCATTGTACTAATCCCAAAGCCCAATGGGACATGGAGGTTCAGTAATGACTTCAGGAAATTAAATGAGGTTTCAAAATTTGATGCGTACCCCATGCCCCGAGTGGATGAACTGATAGAGAGGCTGGGGAATGCCAGGTACATCACAACACTTCACCTTACAAAGGGTTATTGGCATACCATACCATTATCTGATGAGGCAAAGGAAAAGACTGCATTCTCCACTCCGTAAGCCTGTTCCAATATGTAGTGATGCCATTTGGGTTACATGGGGCCCCTGCTACATTTCAGAGGCTGATGGATCTGATCTTGAGACCACATTGTGATTATGCCGCTGCCTACCTGGACGATGTGGTCATTTTTTCGCCTGATTGGAAAAGTCACCTCTGTAAGGTACAGGCCGTCCTAGACTCCATCAGTGATGCAGGCCTGACCATAAACCCTGAAAAGTGTGCAGTGGGTCTGGAGGAAGCAAAATACCTGGGCTACATTATTAGTAAGGGATTGGTTAAGCCCCAGATAAATAAGATTGAGGCGATACAAAATTGGCCTAGACCGCTAACGAAAAACAGGTCAAGGTCTTCCTGGGCATTACTGGATATTACTGCTGGTTTGTGCCCAATTTTGCCTCCATTGCATCACCATTGACGGACTCAACAAAGGGCAGTAAGTCAGTCATGGTAAAATGGACCCCAGAGGCAGAGAAGGCTTTTCAGAGTCTAAAGTCCGCTCTGTGTGAACAGCCAGTGCTAATCTCCCCAGATTTCAGAAAACAGTTTCTGGTTTAGACTGATGCATTTGATACAGGGTTGGGAGCCGTCCTGTCACAGGTGGTAAATGGGGAGGAACACCCAGTGATGTACCTAAGTAGGAAACTGACCCCAGCAGAGAAAAATTATGCCATAGCGGAGAGAGAGTGTCTGGCCATCAAGTGGGCCCTGGAGTCCCTGAAATATTATCTGCTGGGTAGAAAGTTTGTGTTGGTGACAGATCACGCTCCACTGGCCTAGATGAGGCAAAATAAGGAGAGAAATGCGAGAGTGACCAGATGGTTTCTCTCCTTACAAAACTTCTGTTTCAAACTTGAACATAGACCAGGGAAATTACAAGGAAATGTGGATGCATTGTCCAGGGTCTACTGTCTGTTCAGTAAAAAGGCCCAGACCTCTGGTCTGGAGAAGGGGGGGGGGGGGGTATGTGGTAAAGTATACGGTAAGGTTGTGGACGGAGTGTATATCTCTCCTGGTTTCCTCAGCCAGGTGAGATAAAGGAAAGCCAGAGCAGTCATGTTCTAGCAGAGCATAGTCTGCTAGAGCTCTTGTTCCATATTATGGGCTGGCTTTTCTGGACTTGAGGGCAGGTTGGTAGTGGGAGCCTTCCAGTCCACACCCTTACTCCACCACGGGTTTTGCCCTGAGTCCGGGGCAGTCACAGGTGTGGCTTCCTTAGGACTATTTACTGGGGAAGGAAGCTCAGTTATGGGGCTGATGAGGAAAACACTCCTGAGACAAACAGGTATAGTGTGGACTTTGACCTGCTAATGTGGTGACTCAACCTGCTCTAGGTCAGAGAGGTAACCTGTTGGTTAGGTAGAGCCAGACAAGGCTTAGGTTTTGTTACTTTGCCGGCACTGTGGTTTTTATGCCAAAATACCAAATAAAAACCCTCTGGACTTGGTTATCCTACTACCTGTCTGCATGGTGTCATTGCTCGTCCCAACCGTATGAGATGAACCCCTTACTATATATATATATATATATATATATATATATATATATATATATATATATATATATATATTATATTTTATGGACAATTGTCATAGTGAAATCCCCAAAGGGAATTTCAGAGGGGGAGTGTGCTGTTGTCCTCATACTTATTAGTTAAATGTCCTGTATTACTATTTCCCTTTCATGTTATTTCTATGCATTTTTGTTTCTGCCATCTGATGGCCAGAATTTGCATGCCGCACGCCCTTGTTCTTGTTAATAAAGTTTTTTTCTCTCTGAGCGTGGTTTTAGTCAAAGCCCTGGTCCATGTCGTCTCCCTGCAGCCATTTTTAGTTTTTCATAGCTGTGTGACAGGACTTGCTAATACTTGGGCTTGTGAAGGCATCAGTGTTTGACCAGCAGTTAGCCTCAGGAAAGACACCAACAGGACTGCATTTAATACCACTACTACCAAGGCTATTACAGTATTGTGTTATCGCTTGTCGCTGTTCTTGGGTCAAATAAACCCACGTTGGTTCATCATATCATCGTGTCTATGTTAGAATCCATCTATCCTGAGCTCCTGCCGGTTCAGTCTGCTCCACTGCTTCGATATGAAGGTAGGAGAGTCACACGGCCACTATTAGTTACACCTTCAATCACCTTCATATGGGAACAGAACAAGCATCTTATATTGTGTATGTGACTGTAAAGTCGCCATCTACGTTCCATTATTGGCTGAGAGTCTGTCAGGTGATGCCAGAAGCCGGCCAACATCACAGCACATATGTGATCTGCAATGAATCATACTGCGGCAATTTTAGTTTTCCCAACACAGAACACAAATGTTTTGTTTTCCAGGAAAACTATGGAAAATTTGGGTTGAATCCGGCCCAATGCAAATCAGTTCTCCCATCTCTAGTATTCACTATTAGAGATGAGCGAACACTAAAATGTTCGAGGTTCAAAATTCGATTCGAACAGCCGCTCACTGTTCGTGTGTTCGAACGGGTTTTGAACCCCATTATAGTCTATGGGGAACATATACTCGTTAAGGGGGAAACCCAAATCCGTGTCTGGAGGGTCACCAAGTCCACTATGACACCCCAGGAAATGATACCAACACCCTGGAATGACACTGGGACAGCAGGGGAAGCATGTCTGGGGGCATAAAAGTCACTTTATTTCATGGAAATCCCTGTCAGCTTGCGATTTTCGCAAGCTAACTTTTCCCCATAGGAATGCATTGAACAGCGCTGATTGGCCAGAGTATAGAATTCGACCAATCAGCGCTGGCTCCTCCGGCAGAGCCAGCGCTGATTGGCCGAAGGCTGGCCAATGCATTCCTATGGGTATGTAGAGACTTAGCAGTGCTGAGCCAGTTCTGCTCAATTACACCGTGTGCCGGTCAGCCCATCTGATATAGCAGAGCCGAGTGTGCACACTCGGCTCTGCTACATCAGATGTAGCAGAGCCGAGGGTGCACTAGAACCCTTATGCACACTCGGCTCTGCTACATCTGATGGGCTGACCGGCACACGGTGTAGTTGAGCAGAACTGGCTGAACACTGCTAAGTCTCTGAATTCCCATAGGAATGCATTGGCCAGCGCTGATTGGCCAAAGTACGGAATTCGACCAATCAGCGCTGGCTCTGCTGGAGGAGGCGGAGTCTAAGATCGCTCCACACCAGTCTCCATTCAGGTCCGACCTTAGACTCCGCCTCCTCCGGCAGAGCCAGTGCTGATTGGCTGAAGGCTGGCCCATGCATTCCTATGGGAATGCAGAGACTTAGCAGTGCTGAGCCAGTTCTGCTCAACTACACCGTGTGCCGGTCAGCCCATCAGATGTAGCAGAGGCGAGGGTGCACTAGAACCCTTATGCACACTCGGCTCTGCTACATCAGATGGGATGACCGGCACACGGTGTAGTTGAGCAGAACTGGCTCAGCACTGCTAAGTCTGTGCATACCCATAGGAATGCATTGGCCAGCCTTCGGCCAATCAGCGCGGGCTCTGCCGAGGGAGGCGGAGTCTAAGGTCGGACCTGAATGGAGACTGGTGTGGAGCGATCTTAGACTCCACCTCCTCCAGCAGAGCCAGCGCTGTTTGGTCGAATTCCGTACTCTGGCCAATCAGCGCTGTCCAATGCATTCCTATGGGAAAAAGTTTATGTCACAAAAATCACAATTACACACCCGATAGAGCCCCAAAAAGTTATTTTTAATAACATTCCTACCTAAATAAAAGCTATCCCTAGCTATCCCTGCCTGTACAGCTATCCCTGTCTCTTAGTCACAAAGTTCACATTCTCATGTGACCCGGATTTGAAATCCACTATTCGTCTAAAATGGAGGTCACATGATTTCGGCAGCCAATGACTTTTTCTGATTTTTTTCGATGCCTCCGGTGTCGTAGTTCCTGTTCCACCTCCCCTGCGCTGTTATTGGTGCAAAAAAAGCGCCAGGGAAGGTGGGAGGGGAATCAAATTTTTTTGGAGTTGGCCCGTGATGTTTGATTCGAATCAAACACATCGAACAGCCTGATATCCGATCGAACATGAGTTCGATAGAACACTGTTCGCTCATCTCTATTCACTATACGTCTAGTAATATCTCTCCATTATCTAAGACACTTTATGACTGTTATAGATTTGTGGCCTTTCTATAGGTCAGGTATACACTCACATATATTCCATCTCAATCATACTGCACTTACACTGATAGACAATGCCCGAAGTATCTAATACCTGAGGATATCCATATAGTCCAAGGATTTGTGCTGCGGGAATAGTGGTAGATGAGTGGTGGTCTCCAATGATACCGGCCAGCTGGCCATGCCCCCTACAGGAGTAATTAGGTATCACCATACCCGGGCCAGATAAAAGATGTAGTACATGATGTACCGCCAAACACTCATCTATACATGTGTCATAAATATCATATCCCAGTGTAATATTGGGTAAAATATCAGGATTCTGGTTAATATTATCAATGGCAAAGAGAAAAATCAGAGAATGTACAAATCCTTCAAAATGTTCCCTGTAAATAGACAAAAATATATCAAGATGAGGAACTGACGAGAGATCTGGACTCCATTTATTCACTACATAACCTCTGCAAGACTGTTAAGTTTTTACTCTTTATTCTCATACATTGAAGTAAAAAAAGTATGCACCCTAGACCGCCCAATATTAGGACTATCTATCTATCTATCTATCTATCTATCTATCTATCTATCTATCTATCTATCTATACACAACATGCTAATGTACTGCACAGACAAGACTTCTAGGACTATATATCTATAATACATAGTGTATAACACTGTCAGGACTCCTAGGACTATATATCTATAATAATTAGTGTATGACACTGTCAGGACTCCTAGGACTATATCTATAATACATAGTGTATGACACAGTCAGGACTCCTAGGACTATATATCTATAATACATAGTGTATGACACTGTCAGGACTCCTAGGACTATATATCTATAATACATAGTGTATGACACTGTCAGGACTCCTAGGACTATATCTATAATACATAGTGTATGACACTGTCAGGACTCCTAGAACTATATATCTATAATACATAGTGTATGACACTGTCAGGACTCCTAGGACTATATCTATAATACATAATGTATGACACTGTCAGGGCTCCTAGGGCTATATATTTATAATACATAGTGTATGACACTGTCAGGGCTCCTAGGACTATATATCTATAATACATAGTGTATGACACTGTCAGGGCTCCTAGGACTATATATCTATAATACATAGTGTATGACACTGTCAGGGCTCCTAGGACTATATATCTATAATACATAGTGTATGCTCCCACGAGAAGACATCTCTGAAACTACCATCATGGGGATCAACAAAGAGCTGGTGACCAGAATCAGACAAACATCAGGCATCACCCTGGCACAACACCCCTCCATAGATAAGCGTCACCTACTGTATATAATAACAAACACCTCAATAAACATGGCGTCAGCCTTCTAGCGAAGGAATTTAAAGACTTAGTGCTCAACAGAGCCCCCGGGCCTAGACACCAAACAAGACAAAGAGTCATGGAAATAATACTAGACAACCGCCAATATCCAAGACAAAACCCCCCAAAGAGGCCTATCAAGAAAAAGCCAACAAGAGCAACCCAGAGCATTGGCATAGAGACAATAAAGAGAATAGAGAGACTGGAGTCCGCAGTCATTACAATGACCACAACAATGACACACACGAACCAATACCTGGCCACACTGCTATCAACCAAAAATCCAACCCTTCCTCTGCAGGACAGCTCATTACAAGGTTTACACACCGAAGATGAAATCACTAACTATCAGTAGTTGGAACATACAAGGGCTGAACGCCTTTGGATCTAAACCAAAAGATCCAGACTTCATAGACAGACTAAAAAACATAGACATCCAAATCCTCCTAGAGACATGGACCCGGGCAGAAGACGAGTCCCTAACGCCCATGGACTACAAGGAATTCTCAGTGCCCGCCCTGAAAAATAAGACCACCAAACATGGCCACTCAGGAGGCATACTAATATGGTTTAAGGAGGAGCTCAAAGAACACGTAAAAGCTACCAAACATGGAACTAATCACATATGGATAAAAATAAGTAGCTCCATCCTCAGTGGCCAGCAGGACATCTATCTCTGTGCAGTATATATGCCCCCACCAGGGTCCCCCTACCATGTCCCTGACACTTACGAGGTCCTACAAAGGGAAGCCGCCCAATTCCGACCCAAAGGCAGAGTATTAATATGCGGAGACCTGAATGCAAGGACAGGCACAGAGATAGACTACCTGCCCCCTGACGACAACCCACATACGCACGGTAGTGAGATCCACCACCCAGAACCCACACAGACAAGAAGAAACAGCCAAGACAGAATTGTCAACAAGAGCGAGAGACAACTGCTGAACATGTGCCGAAGCCTAGGACTGTACATAATAAACGGACGTGTCACAGGCGACACCACAGGACGCTTCACACTAAACTCTCAAGTGGGCAACAGCGTGGTGGACTATGCCATTACAGACGCAGACCTGTCAGACATTGAAGACTTCACAATCGCACCTGACTCCCATCTATCAGACCACAACCAGATCCTACTATACATGAGAACCAGGAACAAAACACCCATACATGAGCCCCAACAGTCCGGCCTCTACAACCTACCAAGACATTTCACATGGGCCAACCACCAGGCCATAGAATATACCAACGCAACCAACCGACCCGAAATCAAGACACTGCTCACAAACTTCCATACAAACACCTATCAGCCAGAACAACAGGGAGTCACCAGAGCTGTGAAGGATTTCAAGTACATCCTACAGACCACAGCAGAACTAGCAGGCCTGAAACAAACCAAACCAATAAGACAAACCAACAAACAGTCCCACAAATGGTTCGACAGCGACTGCAGAGCACTACGCCATACCCTAAGAACAGCCTCCAACCGAAAACACAGGGACCCCAACAACAAGGAGGTGAGGGAAGCCTACAACAATCTATGCAAGCAATACAAGGGCACCCTCAGAGAGAAGAAACAGAGGTACCTATCCCACAAAATAGAGCAACTAGAGGACTCCCTCCAGGACAGCTCATTCTGGGAGACCTGGCACCACATGGGCACAAAGCCCAAGAAAAACTCTCTCCACATCCAAAATGGCAATATCTGGCTCAACTACTTCAGAGGTCTCTACAAAAACATCCCAGAAGAAGAACTAATCCCAGAACAGCAACAGATAATCACCAAACTGAGGGACATGGAGAAAGTCATCAAAGACTCCCAGAACCCTCTGGACTCGCCAATCACCATAAAAGATATACAGGAAAGAATTGCCCTGCTGAAAGGCAAAAAGGCCAGAGGCCCTGATGGCATCCTACCAGAGATGATCAAATACAGCCCTCCAGCAATACACGCGGCACTGGCAAAGCTATTCACCCTTGTGCTCAATGCTGGACACTTCCCCGACGATTGGAACAAAGGCCTCATAACCCCCATCTACAAGAATGGGGACCAATATGACCCCAACAACTACAGAGGGATCTGCGTCAGCAGCACGCTGGGGAAACTGTTCAACAGCATCATCAATAACAGAATCCTCACCTTCCTCACACAACACGGGGTCCTCAGCAAGAGCCAAGCAGGGTTCATGCCAAACCACCGCACCACAGACCATATCTACACCCTGCAAAGCCTCATCAAGACGCACGTCCACAACACCAGAAGAGGAAAGATATTCGCCTGCTTCATAGATTTTAAGAAGGCGTTCCACTCAGTATGGCACCCAAGCCTGCTCCTAAAACTCCTAGAGAGTGGAATAGGAGGAAGAACGTACGACGTCATCAAGAGCTCCTACACCGGAAACCAGTGCAGTGTGAAGGTGAATGGGAAAAGTGTAACATACTTCAACAGGCCCGAGGGGTCAGACAAGGTTGTAGCCTGAGCCCAATGCTCTTCAACATCTATATTAATGAACTGGCTACAGCCCTGGAGACCTCACCAACCCCAGGCCTCACCCTGAATGACCGGGAGGTGAAGTTCCTGCTATACGCCGACGACCTCCTACTCCTGGCCCCCACCGAGAAAGACCTCCAAGAAAGCCTGTCCGTGCCGGAAAAATTCAGCACCACATGGGCCCTACCCATCAACCAGAAGAAGACCAAAGTCATGGTATTTCAGAAGAAGGGCCACAATAAAGCCTCCACCCCACAATTCACACTGAACGGCTCCACACTGGAGAAAACCAACAGCTACACCTACCTGGGGCTGGAGCTCAGCCAATCAGGAAGCTTCAAAGCAGCAATAGAAACCCTGAAAGCAAAACCCTGCAGAACCTTCTACGCTATCAGAAGACAACTGTACCACCTCAAACCACCGGTGAGGGTCTGGCTGAAGATATTTGACGCAGTCATCTCCCCGATCCTTCTCTATGGCAGCGAGTTTTGGGGCCCAGCCACCTACCCAGACCAGTCAAAGTGGGATTCCAGCCCAACAGAGAACTTCCACCTGGAGTTCTGCAAATACCTGCTCCATGTCCATCGCAACACCTCCAAAATGGCCTGCAGGGCAGAGCTAGGCAGACTCTCCCTATGAATAACCATACAGAAGAGGGCGCTAGCTTTCCAGGCACACATCCAGGGGAGCAAGCCCGACTCCTACCACCACCAAGCATGGCTAAGCCACCTGAGCAAACCAGACACCCAACAACCAAACAACAGCCAACCACCAAATCAAAAACACGAACAGTTGATAACCAAGGCCGAAATAAAGGCGACCACAGAGGCAAACAGAGAGCGGTACATTGAAGAATGGAGAAACGAAATAAATAACTCCAAGAAACTCACCGTGTACCAATCAATACAAAGGGACTACACCATGGCCACCTACCTGGAGAGAATACGACACCCCAAACACAGACAGACCCTGAGCCAGTACAGACTGAGCACCCACAACCTAGAGATAGAGACGGGGCGATACAGGCAGACGTACAAGCCACGGGAGAACAGACTGTGCCAGCACTGTGACCAGGGGGCCCTAGAAGACGAGACCCACTTCCTGCTACACTGCACCAAATACTCAGCTGTGAGGGCCGTCTACTACCAAAGACTCTCTGCCCACATCCCAGACTTCATATCTGCAGACAAGAAGAGGAAACTCTACATCCTACTGGGAGAAGAAGAGGCCACTGTGGAGATCGCTGCCCAATACGTGTCCAGCTGTCACCAAATAAGAGGAAGATGTGACTCCATGGACTGTTATATTTATCCCAATACACCCACCCCACCCCCACCCCCCCATATAGCGGTCACCAACGAAGAGGAAGATGAGACTCCACGGACTGTTATACCCCAAACCAACCGCCCCGCCCCACCCCACCCCACCCCACCTCCCCATATAGCGGTCACTAACTAAGAGGAAGACAAGACTCCATGGACTGTTATACCCCAAACCACCCACACCACCCCCCCATACCCACCACTCACCCACCCGTATCCAACCCCCCCCCCCCCCCACACACACACACACACACACACACTTTACTAGCTTTGGCAATGCCAAATATCTATTCGGACGTGCCAATAAAGCTTTTTGATTTGATTTGATTAGTGTATGACACTGTCAGGACTCCTAGGACTATATATCTATAATTCATAGTGTATGACACTGTCAGGACTCCTAGGACTATATATCTATAATACAAAGGGTATGACACTGTCAGGACTCCTAGGACTATATCTATAATACATAGTATATGGCACTGTCAGGGCTCCTAGGACTATATATCTATAATACATAATGTATGATACTGTCAGGATTCCTAGGACTATACATATATAATGCATAGTGTATGACACTGTCAGGACTTCTAGGACTTTATATCTATAATACATAGTGTATGTCACTGTCAGGACTCCTAGGACTATTTATCTATAATACATAGTGTATGACACTGTCAGGACTCCTAGGACTATATCTATAATACATAGTATATGGCACTGTCAGGGCTCCTAGGACTATATATCTAAAATACATAGTGTATGACACTGTCAGGACTCCTAGAACTATATATCTATAATACATAGTGTATGACACTGTCAGGGCTGCTAGGACTATTTATATCTATAATACATAGTGTATGACACTGTCAGGACTCCTAGGACTATATATCTATAATACATAGGGTATGACACTGTCAGGACTCCTAGGACTATATATTTATAATACATAGTGTATGACACTGTCAGGGCTCCTAGGACTATATATCTATAATACATAGTGTATGACACTGTCAGGACTCCTAGGACTATATATCTATAATACATAGGGTATGACACTGTCAGGACTACTAGGACTATATATCTATAATACATAGTGTATGACACTGTCAGGGCTCCTAGGGCTATATATCTATAATTCATAGTGTATGACACTGTCAGGACTCCTAGGACTATATATCTATAATACATAGTGCATGGCACTGTCAGGGCTCCTAGGGCTATATATCTATAATACAAAGGGTATGACACTGTCAGGACTCCTAGGACTATATCTATAATACATAGTATATGGCACTGTCAGGGCTCCTAGGACTATATCTATAATACATAGTATATGGCACTGTCAGGGCTCCTAGGACTATATATCTAAAATACATAGTGTATAACACTGTCAGGGCTGCTAGGACTATATATCTATAATACATAGTGTATGACACTGTCAGGGCTCCTAGGGCTATATATCTATAATACATAGTGTATGACACTGCCAGGGCTCCTAGGGCTATATATCTATAATACATAGTGTATAACACTGTCAGGACTCCTAGAACTATATATCTATAATACATAGTGTATGGCACTGTCAAGTCTCCTAGGACTATATATCTATAATACATAATGTATGATACTGTCAGGATTCCTAGGACTATACATATATAATGCATAGTGTATGACACTGTCAGGACTTCTAGGACTTTATATCTATAAAACATAGTGTATGTCACTGTCAGGACTCCTAGGACTGTATATCTATAATACATAGGGTATGACACTGTCAGGACTCCTAGGACTATATATCTGCAATACATAGTGTAAGACACTGTCAGCACTCCTAGGACTATTTATCTATAATACATAGTGTATGACACTGTCAGGACTCCTAGGACTATATATCTAAAATACATAGTGTATAACACTGTCAGGGCTGCTAGGACTATATATCTATAATACATAGTGTATGACACTGTCAGGGCTGCTAGGACTATTTATATCTATAATACATAGTGTATGACACTGTCAGGACTCCTAGGACTATATATCTATAATACATAGTGTATGACACTGCCAGGGCTCCTAGGGCTATATATCTATAATACATAGTGTATGACACTGTCAGGGCTCCCAGGACTGTATATATCTATAATACATAGTGTATGGCACTGTCAAGTCTCCTAGGACTATATATCTATAATACATAATGTATGATACTGTCAGGATTCCTAGGACTATACATATATAATGCATAGTGTATGACACTGTCAGGACTTCTAGGACTTTATATCTATAATACATAGTGTATAACACTGTCAGGGCTGCTAGGACTATATATCTATAATACATAGTGTATGACACTGTCAGGGCTCCTAGGGCTATATATCTATAATACATAGTGTATGACACTGCCAGGGCTCCTAGGGCTATATATCTATCATACATAGTGTATGACACTGTCAGGGCTCCCAGGACTGTATATATCTATAATACATAGTGTATGGCACTGTCAAGTCTCCTAGGACTATATATCTATAATACATAATGTATGATACTGTCAGGATTCCTAGGACTATACATATATAATGCATAGTGTATGACACTGTCAGGACTTCTAGGACTTTATATCTATAATACATAGTGTATGACACTTTCAGGACTCCTAGGACTATATATCTGCAATACATAGTGTAAGACACTGTCAGGACTCCTAGGACTACATATCTATAATACATAGTGTATAACATTGTCAGGACTCCTAGGACTATATATCTATAATACATAGTGTATGGCACTTTCAGGGCTCCTAGGACTATATCTATAATACATAGTGTATAACACTGTCAGGGCTGCTAGGACTATATATATATATCTATAGTACATAGTGTATGATACTGTCAGTACTCCTAGGACTATATATCTATAATACATAGTGCATGACACTGTCAGGGCTCCTAGGACTATATATCTATAATTCATAGTGTATGACACTGTCAGGACTCCTAGAACTATATATCTATAATACATAGTGTATGACACTGTCAGGACTCCTAGGACTATATATCTATAATACATAGTGTATGACACTGTCAGGGCTCCTAGGACTATATATCTATAATTCATAGTGTATGACACTGTCAGGACTCCTAGGACTATATCTATAATACATAGTATATGGCACTGTCAGGGCTCCTAGGACTATATATCTAAAATACATAGTGTATAACACTGTCAGGGCTGCTAGGACTATATATCTATAATACATAGTTTATGACACTGTCAGGGCTCCTAGGGCTATATATCTATAATACATAGTGTATGACACTGTCAGGGCTCCTAGGGCTATATATCTATAATACATAGTGTATGACACTGTCAGGACTCCTATAACTATATATCTATAATACATAGTGTATGGCACTGTCAAGTCTCCTAGGACTATATATCTATAATACATAGTGTATGACACTGTCAGGGCTCCTAGGGCTATATATCTATAACACATAGTGTATGACACTGTCAGGGCTCCTAGGGCTATACATCTATAATACATAGTGTATGGCACTGCCAAGTCTCCTAGGACTATATATCTATAATACAAAGGGTATGACACTGTCAGGACTCCTAGAACTATATCTATAATACATAGTATATGGCACTGTCAGGGCTCCTAGGACTATATATCTAAAATACATAGTGTATAACACTGTCAGAGCTGCTAGGACTATATATCTATAATACATAGTGTATGACACTGTCAGGGCTCCTAGGGCTATATATCTATAATACATAGTGTATGGCACTGCCAAGTCTCCTAGGACTATATATCTATAATACATAATGTATGATACTGTCAGGATTCCTAGGACTATACATATATAATGCATAGTGTATGACACTGTCAGGACTTCTAGGACTTTATATCTATAATACATAGTGTATAACACTGTCAGGGCTGCTAGGACTATATATCTATAATACATAGTGTATGACACTGTCAGGGCTCCTAGGGCTATATATCTATAATACATAGTGTATGACACTGCCAGGGCTTCTAGGGCTATATATCTATAATACATAGTGTATGACACTGTCAGGGCTCCCAGGACTGTATATATCTATAATACATAGTGTATGGCACTGTCAAGTCTCCTAGGACTATATATCTATAATACATAATGTATGATACTGTCAGGATTCCTAGGACTATACATATATAATGCATAGTGTATGACACTGTCAGGACTTCTTGGACTTTATATCTATAATACATAGTGTATGACACTTTCAGGACTCCTAGGACTATATATCTGCAATACATAGTGTAAGACACTGTCAGGACTCCTAGGACTATATCTATAATACATAGTGTATGACACTGTCAGGACTCCTAGAACTATATATCTATAATACATAGTGTATGACACTGTCAGGGCTTCTAGGACTATATATCTATAATATGTAGTGTATTACAATTTTAGGGCTCCTAGGCCTAGGCACTATACATAAAATGTGTATGCTAGAGATGAGCAAGTAGTATTCGATCGAGTTGGTATTCGATCGAATACTACGGTATTCAAAATACTTGTACTCGGTCGAATACCATTTGGTAAATGTAGTAAAAATTTGAACATTAAAAAAAATGTATACAGTAGAGATGAGTGAGTAGCGAAATATTCGAAAATTCAAAATTTGATTTGACTATTCGATCGAATATCTACTCGCTCATCTCTAGTGCATACATCAAGCTTTTCAAGTAAATAACACAGGATAAAAATCACAAGACGAATGAAACCAATGGTACTTGCATCTTAGTAAGTCATTAAGGACATATACTTAAGAAGTGATCATTCTAAAGAGCAATAATAAATGATATAGTATTGAATGTATTATAGCAGAATAGTAGTTGCAGCCAAACTTAATATTTCTTGAAAAAATGATGTCTACAAATGAGAAAATCCGATTTACAAAATTGCAATGGTTTTGAAATCGCAGTATTTGTGCTGTAGATATTTTTCTGCAATATGTGGGTGGAATAAGCTAGAATCCCATTCACTTTGTAGGTAATGTTAAATGCCATGGTTTTTGCCGCAGAGTTTCCTCCGTGGTCAAATTATGGCGTTTTTGCAAGGTGGGGCCTCAGCCTTACTGAGAGATTATTAAACCATAGTGAGTGTAACGATTGTAAGTGAGGCCTATGTATAGCTGAGGATACTGATAGGAATACATGAGCAGCATTTACTAGGAACTGGAATATGAGGAGAATCACAAGAACCTGCACAAGATCCTCCGGCTACAGAAAGATCACAGACACTTCCTTATGGTTTATCGAGTCCTTATCTTCAGAGAATTGACTACAGACCTCACACAACTCGCTCTACTTTTCTGATGACAATTTGCACATGAAATAAGGACTTACTCATGACACTGAAAATCTGTGTCGTTGTAGTCTGGGAGTTGATGATGGTCTGTATATTTATACATTGTCAATAACCCCCCAATGATGAGATCTCCATCCTGGGAACAATTCTGTACATGCTCAAGAACTTCTCTTATCCTGAGATCACAGACTAATTCTGTTACAGGAAACCAAAGCAGAAGGAACATAATATTGAGACTGTGCATGTTCTTATAGGAGTAAGATAATGATAACAATGATAAGATGATGATGATGATGATGATGATGATGATGATGATGAGATGACGTGTATTCTGTCCTCAGTAAGACATGATGGATAGAAGCAGTGAGGCAGCAGTGACACAGACAGCACGGCCCCCAGGATCAGTACATGCTATATGGTGACTGCTCTCATCTCCCCTCCTTTTATACAGTATTATGGGATAGATTTTACATTCTCTGCTCTCATCGCACATCATTCTGGATCTGCTCTCCGAGGATTGTGCTCTGATCCGTCCTTACTATAGAGACTTGTAGAAGAAATAACCGGTCTCAGGCGTCCTTGTGTTATACAGAATATACCACAGACATATTCCACAGCCCTGTACAAAGATTGTCATCACTCGCATTAACCCCTGACACTACTGAGGCTACAATCTAATGTTCTTACTGATAAACCCACATATACAATGGGAGGGAAATCTCATAGATAGGAAGTCAATGAATCTGTAGACTGTGGTGAAGGCTGTCTTGAGAAATAGTCTGCAGGGTTCTTAGATCCTGCTTGATATTTCAAATGGAAGTGATGGTTCTGTAGGTGGAGTAGCCAGTGTTCCAGTCGTGGGAGAGGCTTTGATGAATGTTTATTGCAGACTGGAATGAGTGGTTTATGGTCACTTACCAAAGAGGTAAAGATGGAAATGAAGGCATCCCCATACAACTACAAGAGAATTGGGAATAGAGGTGTTCCATCTCTGTTAAAGCCTTGCTTGCATAGGAGACTGTGGAAATACTGTCAGTTTTGGACACCTGAGTTAAAATCTCACCAAAGCCTACAAGACTGGCATCAACAATGAGCTCAGTAGACTTTAGTGGGTCAAAATAGGCCATGGCTGTGTTGCTAGTCAAAAATCCTGTACACATGAAAGAGGACCAAGGGCTTGGCCCACAGGTTCAGAAGGTACACGATGCCACCCAGACACAAGCAGTGTTTTAATTCCTAGGACAAAGTTTTACTGAATAAGTCACAGAATAGAGATGTTGGAAAATTATGAAACAAGGTATAAACAGAGAAGAAATACAAACTAATATGGAACAGAATATTGCAGCAAACTAACACTATACTCCTAGTTCCCACAGTTACTTAACAGGTAACAGATACAAGTCCTTTAAGAACATGGTTCTCCTGGATCGGTCCCTCGTTGGGCCGCACCCTAAGTATTGCGCAATACTATTTGTAATCCACAGGGAAATGGTGTCTTCACTTACAAGTACAGTTATATCCTATGCTCCAGCTCTCCACTTAACAGACAGGCCCATTTCTCAGATGATAAGGTGTCAGCTTAAGAGTCCCTTATATATCACCACATGGAACACATGGACGCGGCCAAGCCATGCTTACAAGTCCTTGAGGCCTTTCTCTCATATAGTCTCCTTTACCTTCTGAGCTTCAGAGCTTTCCAGACTCAGTCCCCAAAGTAGCACCACAAACTCTGTGTCTCCAGACTCAGTCCACAGCCAGCATGGCGGTTCTTCCATCCAGCACAGCACAGGCTGCCATCCAATATGTCAAGTCTCCAAACACATTTTAAGACTGGGAAAGTACCGCGTCTACCTAACAAGCATTTTCCTCTTAGCTATCACTCCACCAATCCTATCTCGGCCTGCAGGGGTGTTTCCATCTTGTTTTACCATAATGTTCCATTTCAATGTACACAATCATATGAGGACTTGGAGGGTAGGTTCCTGTTCCTAAAAGGCACCATTGCTTCTTCCAAATTCACATTCGCAAACTTATACGCTCCAAACCAGGGTCAGGTAGCCTGGATTTCGGAGGTCCTCAAAAGATTGGAAAGAAAATCTAAATGTTTTATTTCAGAGATCAGAGATCATAGAGGACAAGCCCAAAAACTTACAGAGAACATTGCCTCGGCCTTTCAAAAGTTTTACTCCGATAATCTAGCTCCACAACGCTCCTCAGAAACCACTACAGACCACTTGGACAAAATTGATAAGTTTCTATCCTCTATTACCTTACCCTCCCTTACAGAGACAGACTTTACCCCCCTACTTGATCCCATCTCTGAAATTCAACAAGTTTTAAATAGCTTCCCGAAAGGGAAAAGCCCAGGCCCTGATGAATTCCCATTACAATACTACAAAACCTTCAAAGCCATCCTTATTCCCCATCTCTCCCAATCTTGTAACGCTCTCCTCTAAGGCAAAAAACTCCCTCTCCAAGCTCAGGAAGCGCACATAACCCTCCTCCCCAAGGAAGGCAAAGACCATTTGTTATGCGGAAGCTACAGACCTATTTCTTTGCTTACTGTAGACCTTAAAGTGTGGGCGAAAGTTCTGGCCCTCAGAATTAAAAATCTTATTCCCAAACTCCTACGTATTGAACAGGAAGGCTTTGTCATAGGTAGGGAAGGGAAAGATAATTTGCATCGCATTCTCCATGCCATCTCCCATGCCAGAAAGCATAATATCGATCTAGTCCTCTTGGGATTAGACGCTGAAAAAGTGTTTGACAGAGTGGACTGTCTCTTTATGAAAGTTACGTTAAGAAAGTTTAACTTCCCTCCTGCATTTATTGAAGCAATATACTCCCTGTACGATAAACCCCACGCCAAACTGAAAGTTAATGGCATTTTGTTTCCCACATTTACAATATCAAACGGTACACGACAAGGCCTCCCCCTGTCCCCCTCCCTTTTCATCATGACCCTAGAGCCTCTTCTCCAGTCATTTAGATCCCACTCGGACGTACAAGGCTTAAAAATAGGACGGCATATTCTTCAGTAGGCAGCTTTTGCTGACGACATCTTGCTACTAGTAAGAAATCCTGAGATAGGCCTCCCCACTATAACGTCACTCCTGCAAGACTATAGCACAGTTTCAGGCTATAAGGCCAACTTAGAAAAGTCAGAAGTTCTTAATATTACCATTCCTTGAAATAGGGCATTGCAACTCACCTCATCCACCCCCTTTCAGTGGGCCCGAGAGAAAATCAAATACTTGGGGGTATACTTGAGCCCAAACATTGACGACATATATGGCACTAATTTTTTACCCCTCTTAGCAGAGATCAAGAAAATGTTCCTCTCATATCAGGGCATACCATTCTCTTGGTTTGGCAGAAGGAACCTACTCAAAGCGTATGCCTTACCAAAAATATTATATAGACTTCATATGCTCCCAGTTTATCTTCCTCCTCTCTTTTTCAAGTCAATCAAAACACTATTCTCCTCCTTTTTGTGGAGAGATAAACGTCACAGACTTGCGATGTCACTTATGACAAGAAGGAGACAGGAGAGGAGCATGGGAGTCCCAGACATTTCAGGTTACTATAGAACTGTTCAACTTACGAGATGGGTAGAGCTCACAGCATCAGACTCAAACTCACATTTGGCTGACTTCACTCTGGATACATTTGGTCTTCCCACAATAGCGACTCTGTGGCTGTATGATACCCCAAACCACAAATTCACAAAGGTCCCTCATCTGCTATTGGGGGCTTGCTGGGTTTGGAAGAGTTTGAGGTCCACTCTGGCCCCTCACCCCTCACCTATCCTTCCTTTGGGCATTCTACCAGAATTTCTGGGGAAGTCAGCTTCTATCAACCCTCCTTTGTGGACCCAACTTTTATCACACCGTTTAATGGACATTGTTAACCAAGATCGTAGATTTGACTCTGATAGTTTCTTGACCCTACTGCCAACTGACTCGCACCCATCTTTTTTACACGAATTTCATACAAATGAAGTTATTAAACAGGCACTGACTCTTGACCAAATAAGAATGGAGTTCACAAACTTTGAGCACTTTGTCTTGGCCAAGAACAAACGCTTAAAGAAAACAGCCTTTGTTCTACCCACCTTTGTGAGGCCTCTGCAGGTCCAAAAACCTACCTTTCTCACTTCTTGGGAGCAGGAGCTTGCTATCTCCCTAACGGAAAAGCAACTGCAACAGATCCATAATTCCTCTCATGGATTCTCACCATGCGTTCGTCTTCAAGAAACGCGTTATAAACTCTTGACATGATGGTACCGAACGCCTCAATGGCTATTTGATAGGAAACATACAGACTTCAATAAGTGCTGGAGATGTGACCAACATGACGGTACTTTACTTCACATATGGTGGTCCTGCCCAAAAATTACACAGTTCTGGGCTGATGTTCAGGACTCAATCAATAAATGTTTCACAAGGAACATTGAACTCACACACTCAATGGTTCTCCTAGCCCTCCCTTCCACGTCATATAAACCTTCCAGGAAAAAATTGGTCTCCCTCTTACTTTTAGCCATGAATTCACTGATTCTAACCAAATGGCTATCACGAGATTCCCCCCACGATGAGAGATTGGATTGAAAAAGTAAACCAAATTTCTCGATTCGAAGAGATCCATGCTGTGTAATGTACTGGGCTTGGCTGATGCTGCAGCTCTTACTCCTCCTTATACTTGTGGCACTCGCAGAAGAGATGGAGAACTTTGATTGAGATGGACAGGGAGTGGGCAGAGGACTCTTAGGCACTCTTGTAACTGGCACTTGCAGTGGTCTCCCTAAAAGCACCTCCAACCTGGGCATACAATACCTTAGGAAGCAGGGTAGAATTACCCCATCTTGTCTTTATAATGAGGTTCTCAGAGCACTGCCTTTTAGTCCTCAGCCCTCTGCTTAATGCTAAGAATATGCTTGGCACAGTGTAATCAGAGGGTCATACACCCTGCCATGCCTTCAAGTCTGTGCTCAGACCTGCCATGATTGGTGTTTTTGGCCAGTCTAATCATCATTATTATAATCTTTGAAGAAATAAGGATCACCCTCCTCCCCTGGCTGTGACTTATACAGAACCCCCTTCTCCATCCAAAGGAGAATATTCATTTTCCTTCTATTCTAGAAGTCCCAATTCCTCCTCTACTATGACATTGAACAATTTTTTCATCCTCTTCATTTCTTCCGTCATGAACTCAGGGCAATGATGGTGACTAATAGATAGAAGGCGTCCTTCTTCTTCTATCTCTCGTTGTGGGTTTCCTGTAAGAGATATAAAAGAAGGATTATCGCTGAAGCTGCAGTTGTCCCTTTTGACAAATTAGGCGGCCTCCTCAAAGGGCTTTAGAAGGAGGCATACTTCCCTCTCAAGACTCTAATAGTGGAATGAAACATTAGTGAAATAAAACATTGTGCCTTTTGTTTGCTGAATGTAGTAATTCCATTAAGTTAGAACATCGGAGGTGAGGAGGTGAAGTTGCAGACTGATTTGTCACTGCAAGTCCAGCAGAGTGTTTTTTTGCAATATTAGGTTGAGGCCCTACATTGTTGAAATGCTTCTTTTTTGTTGCAGATTATGTTCCTTTTTTTAAGCCAAAGTGAAGAATGGCTACTGTAGACAGGCAGATGGTCAAGTTGTAGGTGGCAGGTACATTCCACTGAGGTGGCTGGTATCCACGTGGTGACTGGCTAGAGTATAGCTCCAGGATTTAGGAGTGGTTGCAAACCCAGGCCCATGCTCCAGTCCTGATTTGTTGGCTAACCCAAGTGATCAGCTATTAAAGACCTGAGGTTGCCCATGGGAAGGGGGTGTGGTCGTCTCTTGTAGGAGAACCTGGTTAGACACACTGCCTTATGTGTCTGGAGGAACAGTTCAAACAAATCCCCTGGTGTCTTGGTGAGAAAAACCTTGGAGGGTGAAATTAACATTGGTGTCCCGTTTTTGGGACGACGGCTTGACTCTGAGGGATCACATTTGGGCCAAAACGGCTCACATTTGGGACAAATAGACTCTGCCCCATCCCATTTTTGGGACCAAATGACCTGGCTTTCATATTCCCCATTGAAAATCATGAGAGTGCGAGAACCCTGAGTTTGACCTCCTATATACTATATACACTGTGGGGTGGGAGGTGCCTGGCGGCACGGGGGGCGGGGGGGGGGCGCGACATCGCGCAAAATAGCCTCTCGGTCGCCGTTTGGCGTTTCTGCGACGGTTTTTACGTGCGGTTGCGACCGTGGGGCGGGCGGGAGTCCGGCGTCCCTCGGGGTTGCCTTGCTTCCGGCTTTGCACCTTACCTCTACGACGTAAAAACCGCGAATACGTTTTTCCTTGGGGACGCGATTTGCGGTTTGGAACCGCTCAGTTTTGAGGGAACGGCGACAATCTGCGTGGAAACATCTCAGAGCGTGGCTTGGTGGCACTCCCCCGAGCACGTTTCCATCTAAAAAGATCCTGAAAAAAAATTCGGAAGCGGCGAAATTCGTGCTACGCGTCGCTGCATCCTTGAGGGTTCAGGGGCTGGGGGTTTTAAAATTTTAATGCGCACGGCGTATTTTTAGGACTCGTGTTTTGTCAAAGTCTGAAAATCCGTAAAGTGAGTGCCGTGTCACGTGATTGCGCACTTCTTGAAATTTGACAAGGCCCTAGCATGGTTATCGTATAGAAACTGCATTCTAAAAAAAAGACCACAGGATGGCAGTGCTGGATCAAAAAGGGAAATTTAGACTCTTTAGGAGAAATACCAAAAATCCTCCACCAGATGTCGCCTGTATGAAGGTCCGGTCGTACGCTAATGCCGTAGGCAGCAAATGACTTGGCTTTCACTGTCTATATAAAAATATATATCTTTATACTTATATATCTATATCAATATCTATCTATCTATCTATCTATCTATCTATCTATCTATCTATCTATCTATCTATCCACACATTATTTATATATGTATATGTGTATATATATCTTCGTATTCATATATATATATATATATATATATACACAAATTCTATATATACAATTATATATATATATATATATATATATATATATATATATATATATATATATATATATATAATGTGTCTGTATATATGTTTATATTTACATATATATATGCCACACAAATTTTATACATTATATACAGTCCTATGAAAAAGTTTGGGCCCCCCTATTAATCTTAATCATTTTTAGTTCTAAATATTTTGGTGTTTGCAGCAGCCATTTCAGTTTGATATATCTAATAACTGATGGACACAGTAATATTTCAGGACTGAAATGAGGTTTATTGTACTAACAGAAAATGCGCAATATGCATTAAACCAAAATTTCACCGGTGCAAAAATATGGGCACCTCAACAGAAAAGTGACATTAATATTTAGTAGATCCTCCTTTTGCAAAGATAACAGTCTCTAGTCGCTTCCTGTAGCTTTTAATCAGTTCCTGGATCCTGGATGAAGGTATTTTGGACCATTTCTTTCTACAAAACAATTCAAGTTCAGTTAAGTTTGATGGTTGCCGAGCATGGACAGCCCGCTCTCAAATGATCTGAAAACAAAGATTGTTCAACATAGTTGTTCAGGGGAAGGATACAAAACGTTGTCTCAGAGATTTAACCTGCCAGTTTCCACTGTGAGGAACATAGTAAGGAAATGGAAGACCACAGGGACAGTTCTTGTTAAGCCCAGAAGTGGCAGGCCAAGGAAAATATCAGAAAGGCAGAGAAGAAGAATGGTGAGAACAGTCAAGGACAATCCACAGACCACCTCCAAAGAGCTGCAGCATCATCTTGCTGCAGATGGTGTCACTGTGCATCAGTCAGCAATACAGCGCACTTTGCACAAATAGAAGCTGTATGGGAGAGTGATGAGAAAGAAGCCGTTTCTGCACGTACGCCACAAATAGAGTTGCCTGAGGTATGCAAAAGCACATTTGGACAAGCCAGCTTCATTTTGGAAACAAAGATTGAGTTGTTTGGTTATAAAAAAAAAAAGGCGTTATGCATGGCGTCCAAAAAGAAACAGCATTCCAAGAAAAACACATGCTACCCACTGTAAAATTTGGTGGAGGTTCCATCATGCTTTGGGGCTGTGTGGCCAATGCCGGCATCGGGAATCTTGTTAAAGTTGAGGGTCGCATGGATTCCACTCAGTATCAGCAGATTCTTGAGAATAATGTTCAAGAATCAGTGACGAAGTTGAAGTTACGCCGGGGATGGATATTTCAGCAAGACAATGATCCAAAACACCGCTCCAAATCGACTCAGGCATTCATGCAGAGGAACAATTACAATGTTCTGGAATGGCCATCCCAGTCCCCAGACCTGAATATCATTGAACATCTGTGGGATGATTTGAAGCGGGCTGTCCATGCTCGGCGACCATCTAACTTAACTGAACTTGAATTGTTTGTCCAAAATACCTTTATCCAGGATCCAGGAACTGATTAAAAGCTACAGGAAGCGACTAGAGGCTGTTATCTTTGCAAAAGGAGGATCTACTAAATATTAATGTCACTTTTCTGTTGAGGTGTCCATACTTTTGCACCGGTCAAATTTTGGTTTAATGCATATTGCACATTTTCTGTTAGTACAATAAACCTCATTTCAATCCTGAAATATTACTGTGTCCATCAGTTATTAGATATATCAAACTGAAATGGCTGTTGCAAATACCAAAATATTTAGAACTAAAAATGATTAAGATTAATAGGGGTGCCCAAACTTTTTCATAGGACTGTATATATATATATATATATATATATATATATATATATATATATCTCTATCTCACAGAGCAAAGGTGTACGTCCTTCCTCCGGAGGATATCTTGAATCAACACGGACGCAAGAGGTCGGGAGACAACAGCAATTTATTGTAATCCACAAAGTTAGTAGCCGGCGGTAGTCACATCAACCGTAATAACAAGTCCACGGAAGTCACAATCCAATGATAGCTTTGGTTCCTTGGTCCTGTAACTAAATCCTGGCTCTCTGCAGAGCTGTGCACAGGTCGGCTAACACATACTAACTGCTAGCTACATACTATATACTAAGACTGTTACATCCTATATCTGTGGGTGGGAAGGGCTGAGTCACAGATCCTTCCCCCCTCACCTATACCAATGAGAGCAGACTCCCTGTCTCCTTTGGACAATGCACCGTCCAACATCTTCTTGGAGACACCGATCAGATTATCTCCACCCATTGTCCTCCCTGGTCCTCGCTAGTTAGAGGTATTTGCATACAATGTGCTAACACACTAGACCCTAATCAGCCAACTACACACTGATGTATACAACAGGTTAGAGGATACATTACACACAAAATATATATTACACATGGCCTATAGTATAGACTCTAAACATCCAGTGACTATATATATATATATATATATATATATATATATATATATATATATATATGCACACACATGACATGACACTTACCTAAGGTGCTTTTCCATAAAGTGAGGGCCAGGTCATATGCACACGGATGTGTGAAAATGACGCGGCTCTCACTCTCAGTGTTTCATCAAGAAATGAAGGCCCGGTCAAATGTAATCACATACTGAGCAAATGACATGGCCCTCATTGCCAATGTTTTATTTATATATATATTTATATTTATATATGTGTGTGTATGTGTATATATATATATATATATATATATATATATATATATATATATATATATATATATATATATTATACACACACACACACACACACATTATATATATATATATATATATATATATATATATATATATATAATATATATAGTGTGTGTATGGTCATATCTACATATATATTACACACAAATTTTATACATGTATGTATATATATGTGCACACACACGACATGACACTCATCTAGGGTGCTTTTCCCAGGAGTGAGGACCAGGTCATATGCACATGGATTTGAGCATATGATATGGCTCTCACTCTCAGTGTTTCATCAAGAAATAAAGGCCCGGTCAAATGCAATCACATACTGAGCAAATGAAAGGGCCCTCAGTGCTAATGCTTCTCTATAAAGTGAGGGCCAGGTCATATGCACACCAGCTGTTTGTATATTGAGAAGCCGGTGGCTACCCATATATTCAAAAAGTGAGACATCATATGAGATTACCATGGACTATAAATGGACGGTGATAATGGAGAAAAGCATCAGCAGACCTTGACTGGGGGAAATATTATAATAATTTTTTCTTTATGAAAGGGAAACAGATGTGTATCAATGCACACGATGAACCATGCCCGTGCCACCCGGACATTCCATCAACATTGGGCTGGAAGATGAACCATTCGTGCAGAATAGACAACGTTAAACCAGTTCTCCGATATGTTGGCAATGACAAAAAGCCAACAATTATGCAATTATACTCATGCACTTTTTTTTTCTGTTTTGCTATAGTTTATAGTTTGACGTTCATTTGCGGTTATTTATGGTTATGTATTGTTTACTTATATTTATTGTTTGGTATTTGTTGATTATTTAGAATTTGCTAAATAAATAGTTTTACAGTTGGGTACTTTGCACTTGATTATCTTAGTGTTATAGGCTGGCATTCCTTGTGGTGGGATGGTGCCAGTGTCCCACCCATTGCAGAGCTGAGGTGTGTCCTACTGTGCAAAGCCCACTTTTAACCCTTAGTATGCCAAAGTTGCAAATTTGCATACAGGATTATGCCGTCTTCCCCACAGCGTTTTATGATTTGAAAATATGGGCATGAAGTGGATCCTGATGCCAGCACTTCTACATGCTGCAGGAACAGCAAGGAGCCTGTGGCCCCCGGCCCGGGCCCTGTGTCCCCCAGCATCCTGGGAGATCCTGCAGATATTCCGGGCCCTTCGGCAGCTCAGGAACAGCCAGGAGCCTTTTGTCTCCATCCGGGCCCCGTGTCCCCTGCACTTCTCTAGTGCTCTAGGAGTTCCTGCGGTGTTCTATCACACTCCCTTTGCGCCCTGGGAGGTCCAACAGGCCATCCAGAGATTCAGAAGCTTCTAGCAGCCTGTGGCCCCTGGCTAGGAGTGGTGTCCTCACACTCCCAAGTGCCCTGGGAGGTCCTGCAGATGTCTCACGCCGAATCGGCAGCTCAGGAGCTGCCAGGAGCCTGTGGCCCCAAGCTGGGCCCTGTGTTTCCTGCACTCCCCTGGCACTCTGGGAGATCCTGCAGACATTCCGGGCCCTTCGGCAGCTCAGGAGCCGATAGGAGCCTGTGGCCCCCAGCCAGGTCCCATGTCTACTGCATTCCCCTAGTGCTCTGGGAGGTGTCGTGGATGATTCTGGTAATTCGGCAGCTCAAGAGCCGCCTGGAACCTGTGGCCCCCAGCTGGGCCCTATGTCCCCCGCACTCATCTAGTGCCCTAGGAGGTCCCGCGGATGTTTTGGGCCCATCGGTGGCTCAGGAGCCACCAGGAGCCTGTGGCCCCAAGCCGGGCCCCGTGTTCCCCGAACTCCCCTGGAAGGTCCTGCAGATATTCCGGGGCCCTTCGGGGGCTCAGGAACAGCAAGGATCCTGTGGCCCCCGTGTCCCCTGCACTCCCCTAGCATCCTGGGAGGTCTTGCAAATATTCTGGGCCCTTTGGCGGCTCAGAAGCCGCCAGGAGCCTGTGGCCCCCGAACGGACCCAGTGTCCCCTGCACTCCTCTAGTGCTCTGGGAGTTCAAGCGGATGTTTTGGGCCCTTCGGCGGCTCAGAAGCCGCCAGGAGCCTGTGGCCCCCGAACGGACCCAGTGTCCCCTGCACTCCTCTAGTGCTCTGGGAGTTCAAGCGGATGTTTCGGGCCCTTCGGTGGCTCAGAAGCCGCCAGGAGCCTGTGGCCCCCGAACGGACCCAGTGTCCCCTGCACTCCTCTAGTGCTCTGGGAGTTCAAGCGGATGTTTTGGGCCCTTCAGCGGGTCAGGAGCCGCCAGGAGCCTGTGGCCCCCGGATGGACCCCGTGTCCCCTGCACTCCTCTAGTGCTCTGGGAGTTCAAGCGGATGTTTTGGGCCCTTCAGCGGGTCAGGAGCCGCCAGGAGCCTGTGGCCCCCGGATGGACCCCGTGTCCCCTGCACTCCTCTAGTGCTCTGGGAGTGTTCCTGGGCCGCTGAAGGGCTTGGAATGTCTGCTGGACCTCCTAGGGCGCTAGGATAGTGCTGGAGACACGGTGCCTGGCTGGGGGCCACAGGCTCCTGGCGGCTCTTGAGCCGCTGAAGGGCTTGGAATGTCTGCGGGACCTCCCAGGGTGCTAGGGGAGTGTGGGAGACACGTGGCCCGGCTTGGGGCCACAGGCTCCTTGGGGCTCCTGAGCCACCAAATTGTCTGGAATGTCCGCGTGATCTCCCAGGGCGTCAATCAGTGATGACTTGGTCATCTGCACATAACATATTGTCCTAATGACATGGCTTATACTGGTGTCCTATGCTTATATGGAAATTTCTAATGTCAGATGACATGGCACGGCATAGTCCTCCATGTTGAATTTGAGAGCCGTTTTGGAGTGAGTAAATAACCTGTCATGGTCATAAACTATTGAGCAAAACAAGGATTTCACGGTCAGTGCTTTTTGTTACGTTTGCGTCTATGACCAGACACAGAATACAGACTGCAGAATGCACCGCTAAGGGAACAAGGGTGGGAGACTTTCCCTGACGCTACTGCGGCTAGCTAGGCCCTGCCTGCGGGTGGTGGTCAGCTGTACCCAAGCTAGCCTTGGCCCCGACAACTCCTGGCTCTCTAACAAGAAGGCCTAGCAGACAGATAGGGCGAGAGCTACAAGAGAGCTAGGAACTGGGGATGCTAAGGTGGTCACCCCTAAAGAAACCAAGGTGCTGCTGCAGACAAACAAACAGGATGGGATGTGCTGGACAACGGACACACAGCACAACACAATACACAACAAGAGAATGAGGAGAGGGACAGTGGAGAGGTGAGGAAAGGGTTACACAGGACTGGGGCAAAACTAACTGGAACCCAAACCTCACAAATAACCAGATAGTGCCAGGTAACCAGAACTGATGGACAGGGCAGAGTAGAAGTGTGGGGGGAAAACCAGACTCACACACAAGGCAACACTCACACCGCTTACAAGTCAGCTAAAGTTTCCACAAACAATCCTCCTCCCTGAGCCACGAAATCTTGTTGGTTACAACGAAAACCGGCAACTAGTGGAGCCAGCCCTCTTCCTTATACAGGCCCCAGAACCGTCCGATAGGATGATGGTAACGACCAACACCTGAGGCTCAATCCAAAGAACCTCAAGAGTATTCTGAAGGCTGACACTCTGTATACAAACAGAAGGCTCAACGGCAAGGAAACCACCAGAAGACCACAGAACACCGGATCAAATCCCCACCTGAAACACAAACAAATGTTACACAAATATTCAGGTCATGACACTTTTCCTGGGAGTGAGGGCCTCATAGGCCCATAACATAGAGGGCATAAGGCATGGCATTCACTGTCAGTTACTTCACTGGGAGTAATGAGGGTCCTGTCATCAGCCAATATTGTATAGAGCAAATGAAATGCCTTCACAGTCAGTGACATCCCTGGGGGAAGTGAGAGACCGGTCATCTGCTATTACCCTAATGAGCCACTGACATGGCTTTCACTGTGAGAGACTCCAATAAGAGTGAGGGCCCAGTCATCTGCCAATTACATATGTAGCAAAGGACTTGGCACTCACTAATTTGTTCAAAAGCGCGAATCGTGTATTTACGGAAATATTTTTTCGCAATTTTTGCGAGTCAGTATGTCTCAGGGGTGTTTAAGCCGGAGGCACTGTGCGCCATTTTGGATTTGAGGGCCTCCGTACCCCTGCAATTTGAATCGTTCAAAAGCACGAATCGCGTATTTGCGGAAATATTTTTTCGCGATTTTTGCAAGTCAGTACGTCTCGTGGACGTTCAAGCTGGAGGCTCTGTGCGCCGTTTTGGACCTGAGGGCCTCCGTGCCCCTGCAATTCGAATTGTTCAAAAGCGCGAACCGCGTTTTCACGGAAATATGTTTTCACTATTTTTGCAACGTGATACGACTCAGCGGTCTCATAGGAAGGATCTTTTCTGATTTTTCAGATCATTGAAAAGGACCCTGCAATTCATTGCCATATGTGACTTATTTTCCTGGAGCGAGGCTGCCATCCTGTGTTCGTTTTGTGTAAGAACACCATGCATTATGCCACCTGGTGGACACGTGGATCCTGCAGGTAATGGGGGGGGAGCATGTAATGTCAAAGGGGCGGGGCATGGGCGGAGCATGGGCGGGGCAGTGAGGGCCTGGTCATTTGCTCAACTTTTGGAAAAATATTTTGCCGCCGATTTTACCGCTGCGGATCGTTCTCTCGGCTCATCTGAATTCAGCCGTGCGCCCTGAGCGGGGGGGCCAATGGCCGTGTAGGCGTGGCGCCGCCCGGAGAGTGAGAAAACGGTCAAATGCCTTTTTGGCTGAGCCGCTAGTCTGGAGAAGCCGAATCAGTGGTGTGACCGCCGGGCTGGCCCTAGAACGGTCCATTTTTGCCACAGTCAAACTTGAAATTTACTTTCTTGTACCCTGAAGTAAGGACTGCTTATATTATTTTGAGTTATCCGTTTTGCTGAAGAATGCCAATTTGTGTTATTTACTGCTGGACTGTCTGAACTGTTACCAATAAACCTACACGTGTGATCTGAACACCCTTGCCTCCGTCTGATTGTCCCAGCAACTTACCTTCTCTGAAGGTCCCGCACTTACACTACCAAAGGAATGAGAAATATATAAGAGGTTTTTATACGTCTCCCTTCTGCTCAATCCACTCCAATATTTGGCTTAAAAAACCGCGACAAAATCCACAACATGGGGCCTCAGTCAGGAAATTTAGATGTTGGGTCTGCACATTGGCTGGAATCATTACTATCTCTACTGTCAACCTCCTTTTCCTCTGATGTCATATTATCACCATGACCCAGTTGCCGGATACTATTTATGTATATACGAGTAGAGTGTTTATATAAGTATCTGGGTGCGCTCCTCAATTATAAACTAGACTGGGCTGACCACCTGGAGGCGCTGCACAGAAAGGGCCACAGCAGGCTCTACCTGCTCAGGAGGCTGAGGGCCTTCGGAGTCCAGGGGCCACTTCTTAGGGCCTTTTTTAACTCTGTGGTTGCTTCAGCCATCTTTTTCAGTGTGGCCTGCTGGGGGAGCAGTATATCAACCAGGGACAGAAATAGACTTGACAGGCTGATCAGAAGGGCCAGCTCTGACCTGGGGAGATCCCTGGACCCTGTACAGGTGGTGGGTGACAGAAGGACACTGTCTGTGGTGACCTACATGCGGGAGAACAAATCCCACCCCATGTATGAGACCTTGATGGCACTTGGCAGCACTGTAAGTAACCGTCTGCTTCACCCCAAGTGTGAGAAGGAGCTATCGCAAGTCCTTCCTTCCAACCGCGACCAGGCTGTATAATCTACATCAGACCAAGCGAAGACACTCCGCACAGAGAACTAATGACTATGAAGTCTTATTTCTTTCTTCTTCTGTTCCTTAGCTTCTATGGACTCCTAGTATCTTCTCTTCTCAGCTTATGTGTGTCTACGTCTGTAATATATTACTGTGTATTATCCTGTATCTGTATTACTAGGCTGCTGTAACATGCTGAACCACTGTGGGACTATTAAAACTATGTTTTACAGTCACTAAATTAGTAAGCAAGATTTTACAATTTAATATTTCAAAGTTAACGCGTAATCTGCCGAGTGTAACAAACCTATTTTATAAAATATTCATTTTAGATTTCTCAGAAGAATGAAGCCGGTTTTCAAGATCTGCTATATCCGGTATAACAGAATCTCAACTTGGTAAATAGAATTTATTTACAGTTTTATGGTTTTACACACACACAGACACACACAGACACACACACACACACACACACACATACACACAGACGTACACACACAGACACAGACACACAGACACAGACACAGACACACACACACACACATACACATACACACACATACACACAGACGTACACACACACACACACAGACACAGACAGACACACACACACACACAGACACACACACATACACACAGACGTACACACACAGACACAGACACAGACACACAGACACAGACACAGACACACACACACACAGACACAGACACATACACACACATACACACACAGACGTACACACACACACATACACACACACAGACACAGACACACACACACATACACACACAGACGTACACACACACATACACATACACAGACACACACACACACATACACATACACACACACACACACACACACACACACATACACATACACACACACACACACACACACACACACACACACATACACACACATACTATACACCAACAATAATCTGTATTCTTTTTAAAAGTTGTTGCTTTTGAGACGCCTTTTGAAGATGACAATCTAACCCCGGGGCTGTGTAGTGGAACGCCCAGGCAGATGAGCACAGCGCGTGGTTTACCTGATGCGTTGTCTGGTGGGGTCTTTTTCTGGCCATTGTGAGAACATATCTCTGACGCCGGCTTTGCAGCCTCAACATCGGGCGAACCGCGCGCTGTATAAATAACCAAGTGTTGTTAGATTTTGTGGCTGCCTTTATATAAGTAACATGTTCCCTTATTTCTGTGGCTCATTACTAGATACCTAATTTATGATGTTTTTTAAGGAATAAAATCAGTTTCTTCTGCATCATCATCTGCTAAAGGCACAACAGCTTTATTATTATATAACAGAGCCTGAATGCTACATTGTCTATGTATATTGTATACACTGTCTACCGATAAGTATTTGGACACCCATGCAAATGCAAATGAAGATACCTGCGGTTGTGATGTACGTCACGCCTTAAGCCCTCAAATATTGTGTAGGAAACAGCATTGGCATTAGTCGCATGCAAGATGCAGAGTTGTCCGATTTTGAGAAAGGGGAAATTGTGGGGCACCACAGAAATGGTCAATCCTTTACCGGTTAAGGACCGGGCCCAAAAGTATGTTAACCCCTTAGCGACCCTTGATGTAACTGTACGTCATGGGTCGCATGGGGATGTATGGAGCGAGCTCACACGCTGAGCTCGCTCCATACACGGCAGATGCCGGCTGTATAATACAGCCAGGACCTGCCAATAACAGCAGCGGTCGGTGCCCGAGCCGATCGCTGCTGTTAACCCTTTACACACTGCGGTCAAACGTGACCGCAGTGTGTAAACGGCGGCACGGGCGCCGCCATGTTTCGCCGATCGCCGCCCTCCTGAACGTCACATGAGGGCGGTGATCGGTTGATATTGAAGGCTTCCAGGCTTGTCTCTGCCCGAGATCTATTACAGGATGCCAGAGGCCAGAGGCATCGTCTAATAGAAGTGCTGCGATTCTGCTATTCACTGCAGTACTGTAGTATTGCAGTGAATAGTATGAGCGATCAGACTCCCTAGGTTTCAAGGTACCTAAGGGGTCTGATCATAAATGTAACAGAAGAAAAAAAAAAGTTTTTAAAAGTATTAAAAAAATAAAAAAAATATAAAAGTTCAAATCACCCCCCTTTCCCTAGATCAGCTATTAAAGTAATTAAAGAACATTAAACATAAACATATTAGGTATCCCCGCGCTCCAAAATGCCCGAACTATTAGAATATTAAAACATTTATCCCGTACTGCGAACGGCGTAGCGGCAAAAAAAATAAAAACAGCTAAAAAGCGTTTTTTTCAACACTTTGCCTCCTATAAAAAATTGAATAAAAAGTGATCAAACCATCAGATCTTTCCCCAAATAGTATCAATAGAAACGTCATCTTGTCCCGCATAAAAAGACACCACAACCAGCTCCATACATGGAAATATGAAAAAGTTACAGGTGTTAGAACATGATGACACAAAAAAATTTTTCTATTTTGCAAAGTTTATCATTTTTTTAAAAGTATCAAAACATGTCAAATACTATATAAATTTGGTATCACCGCGTTCGTACTGACACGTAGAACACAGGTAACATGTCATTTGTACCAAACAGTGAACGCTGTAAAAATTAAACCCATAAGAAAATGGCGCAAATGCATTTTTTCTCCAATTGCACCTCATTCTGAATTTTTTTCCAGCTTCCCAGTACATTGCACAGCATATTGAATGATGCCATTACAAAGTACAATTTGTCCCGCAAACAATAAGCCATCATGTGACTCTGTGAACTGAAAAATGAAAAAGTTATGGCTCTTGAAATGTGAGGAGGGAAAAACGAAAGTGCGAAACCAAAAAAATGGCCGGGTCCTTAAGGGGTTAAAGACCAGGCCTTTTTTTTTTCAAAACTGACATGTGTCACTTTAAATGGCAATAACTTTGAGACGCTTTAACATAGACAAGTGATTCTGAGATTGTTTTTTCGTAACACATTGTACTTCATGTCAGTAGTAAATTTTGGTCGGTATGTTATGTCTTTGATTATTAAAAAATATGAAATTTGACGAAAATTTGGAAAAAAATGCAGTTTTCAAACTTTGAAATTGCAAGTCTTTCAAATAGAAAGTCATACCACCCAAATGTTTTCATAAATATAATTAACCATGTCTTTCATTTATGTAGAAGTCAAATTTTAATCTCTCTTTAATTTTTTTCAGATATTATAAGGCTTACAAATCAAGCAGTAATTTTCAAAATTTTCAAGAATATTTCCAAAACACATTTTTCAAGGGACCAGTTCAGTTCAGAAGGGAACTTGAAAGGCCTCTGTAATAAAACCCCCCATAAGTCACCCCATTCTAAAAACTGCACTCTTGAAAGAATCCAAAACAGCAGTTAGAAAGTTTCTTAACCCTTTCAGCATTTCACAGTAATTAAAACAAAATGGAGGTCAAATTTACATTTTTCAATTTCTATCACTAATATATTCATTTAGCCCTAGACTTTACACATTTACTAAGGGTTAAAAGAGGAAATGCACCCCAAATTTTGTTGCACAATTTCTCCGAACACGACAATACCCCATAAGTGCTGTTACCCTAATGTACGGGCAGGCGGTCGCTCTCAGAACGGGTGGAGCGCTAATTGGATTTTGTAGGCCAGATTTTGATAAAATAGTTTGCAGGCGCCATGTCCCTTTTGCAGAGCCCCCAAGGTGCCAAAACAGTGGAAAGCCCCCAAATGTGACCCCATTTTGGAAACTAGACCCTTCAAGGAATTTATCAAGGGGTATAGTGAGCACTTTGACCCTACAGGAGTTTTACAGAATTGGCCCAGCAAATTGGAAAATGACATTTTTTGCTATAAAATGTTGCTTTAATCCCAAATTTTGCATTTCCACAAGGGGTTAAAGGAGAAATTGCACCCCACATTTTGTTACACAATTTCTCCCGAACGTGACAATACCCCATATGTGCTGGTACCCTAATGTACGAATGGATGGAGCGCTAATTGGATTTTGTAAGCCAGATTTTGCTAGAATAGTTTGCAGGCATTCAGTAAGTGCTTTAGCATCTTCTTAGAGTATCCGGATTTTTTGTGAAATGTTGAAAAAGATGCAAAAAATGTAATTAGTATTTTTGTTCCCCCAACGTATTTATCTAGGGGTATAATTTAGGAAATTTAGAGTTTATAACAATAGGAATTTTCAGGTTTATGCAAAAGATGGGGCTTGGTGGCAATCACAGAATTAGAAGTAGAATCTACAAGAAGAGCTCTAATAATGAAGAACAGTGCGGTATCTCTCATAACAAGGAACAATACACAGGCCTGGTTGTGAGGGGCATGAGGGACAATGGTAACGGGTATCTCTGCGTCGCCCATTTTTGGTGCAGACACGGCATTTTTTTGTGCGTTAGCTCGTGTTGTTGTTGAGGGAAGTAGACTAATAAAATGCCTTTCAGTGAGTCGTTTGACATCTTCAGACTGGGGGTTCTCTATGGGGTCCTGAGGGTCAAAAAGGAGGCTGTGAATTATTTCCTCCTGGAAATCCCGGTATTTGTCGGTGCCTCCCTTCTTTTTATAAAGTAAAAAGGCATTGTGAATTCCAATTTGAAAGCGGTAAATGGCCACTTTTTTATACCAGGTTTTGGTTTTCCTTTTTATCAAATAGGGCTGTAAGATTTGATCACTTAAATCCACCCTCCCCCATGTGTTTGTTGTACTCGGACACACTTATTGGCTTATGTTTGTCTGCTGTGGCCCCTCTTTCCCTCACGGCCGTTGTTCCTGTGGGGTGCATTGTGCTCAGCACATAGACATCTCTCCGATCTCTTTATTTCACTGCCATCAACTCTTCACAAGAATAAGAACAGGATTCCCCCTTTTGTATGCCCTTCCCCACTAGCTGCTGCGGAAAACCAGCTCGGCTTTTGCGCATGGTTCCACATGCTCCTGTGCTTGCACAATGCAAGTGTCTAAATAGGGCCACACCTGAATAGAAGTTGTCACAATACAAGTGGTACCCTTTGTGTAGCAGGGGCTGCATTATCTCCACCACTATTGTACTGCTGATGGGAATATTAGGGAGGCATCCTGGGGAATCAATTTTTTTATCTCGTCCCTCATAGATTCTGAAGGCGGTGGTGTATCCGGAACTGCTTTCGCAAAGCTTATATAGCTTTATGCCATATCTTGCCCGTTTGGAAGGGAGATATTGGCGAAAGCTCAGTCTACCGTGAAAACTAAGGAGGGATTTGTCCTCACTGACATTTTGCTCTGGGGTGTAATGTTGTAAAAAGGAGTGGTTCAAATCATTTATGAGGGGTCTCAGTTTGAATAAACGATCACGGTTTGGATCATCACTTGGGGGGGCCTGTGAATTATCACTGAAGTGAAGGAACCTCATTATTCGCTCATAGCGAAGCCTGGACATGACTGCCAAATATATTGGGGTTGACTGTGCGGGACTTTTTGACCAATATGACCTGATTGAGGGCTTTTTTACAATACCTATATTTAGCGTGAGGCCCCAAAATTTTTTCATTTCCACCAGATCTGTGGGTGTCCAATCTTTGGCATGGGCAGATGAAGGTTTTTGGGTTATATACTGGGTGGCGTATAAATTCGTTTGAAGGACAATTTCATTGAGGAGGTCGTCGCTTATAAATAAACTAAAATAATTAATGTGGGTAAATTGGGAATCGTCCACTGTTATGCCAGGAGATGCAGTAAATGGGGGCACTCTAGGGGCAAAAGATGGAGCAGGTGCCCACTGGAGGGAACGCACATCAACTAGTGGGAAAGTGTCACCGTCTGCTGCCGCACTGCTAGTTCCGGCACCTTCACCATCTGAAGTGTCAATTTCATCAGGGAGAACGTCCCCTGAAGACAAATCTGAAATGACACTTATATTGTCATTTTCATTGCCTGCAAATGTTTCAGTGTCAGACGCATCTGATGCATCTGACCAAAGAATGGCGTATGCCTCCTCACTAGTATAAAACCTCCTCGCCATAATGTCACTGATTGCGAGCCCTCTTTGGTAGAGTGGCTGTAAAGCGCCGCAGAATATGTTAGCGCTATACAAGTGACAGATATATGGCGGGTATATATATATATATATATATATATATATATATATATATATATATATATATAGTGCTAGAGAGCTGATTATTGTGAGCCCTCTTTGGTACAGTGGCTGTAAAGCGCCGCAGAATATGTTAGCGCTATACAAGTGACAAATATATATATATATATATATATATATATATATATATATATACCTATATGGCGGGTATATATATATATATATATATCTCCCTATCTACCTCTGATATACAGATATACAGTGGGGCAAAAAAGTATTTAGTCAGTCACCAATAGTGCAAGTTCCACCACTTAAAAAGATGAGAGGCGTCTGTAATTTACATCATAGGTAGACCTCAACTATGAGAGACAAAATGAGAAAACACATCCAGAAAATCACATTGTCTGATTTTGTAAGAATTTATTTGCAAATTATGGTGGAAAATAAGTATTTGGTCACCTACAAGCAATCAAGATTTCTGGCTCTCACAGACCTGTAACTTCTCCTTTAAGAGTCTCCTCTTTCCTCCACTCATTACCTGTAGTAATGGCACCTGTTAAACTTGTTATCACTATAAAAAGACACCTGTGCACACCCTCAAACAGTCAGACTCCAAACTCCACTAAAGACCAAAGAGCTGTCAAAGGACACCAGAAACAAAATTGTAGCCCTGCACCAGGCTGGGAAGACTGAATCTGCAATAGGCAACCAGCTTGGATTGAATAAATCAACTGTGGGAGCAATAATTAGAAAATGGAAGACATACAAGACCACTGATAATATCCCTCGCTCTGGGGCTCCACGCAAAATCTCACCCCGTGGGGTCAAAATGATCACAAGAACGGTGAGCAAAAATCCCAGAACCACGCGGGGGGACCTAGTGAATGAACTGCAGAGAGCTGGGACCAATGTAACAAAGCCTACCATCAGTAACACACTACGCCGCCAGGGACTCAGATCCTGCAGTGCCAGACGTGTCCCACTGTTTAAGCCAGTACATGTCCGGGCCCGTCTGAAGTTTGCTAGAGAGCATTTGGATGATCTAGAAGAGTATTGGGAGAATGTCCTATGGTCTGATGAAACCAAACTGGAACTGTTTGGTAGAAACACAACTTTTCGTGTTTGGAGGAAAAAGAATACTGAGTTGCATTCATCAAACACCATACCTACTGTAAAGCATGGGGGTGGAAACATCATGCTTTGGGGCTGTTTCTCTGCAAAGGGGCCAGGACGACTGATCCGGGTACATGAAAGAATGAATGGGGCCATGTATTGTGAGATTTTGAGTGCAAACCTCCTTCCATCAGCAAGGGCATTGAAGATGATACGTGGCTGGGTCTTTCAACATGACAATGATCCAAAACACACTGCCAGGGCAATGAAGGAGTGGCTTTGTAAGAAGCATTTCAAGGTCCTGGAGTGGCCTAGCCAGTCTCCAGATCTCAACCCTATAGAAAACCTTTGGAGGGAGTTGAAAGTCCGTGTTGCCAAGCGACAGCCCCAAAACATCACTACTCTAGAGGAGATCTGCATGGAGGAATGGGCCAACATACCAACAACAGTGTGTGCCAACCTTGTGAAGACTTACAGAAAACGTTTGACCTCTGTCATTGCCAACAAAGGAGAGAGAACAAAGGATTGAGATGAAATTTTGTTACTGACCAAATACTTATTTTCCACCATAATTTGCAAATAAATTCTTACAAAATCAGACAATGTGATTTTCTGGATTTGTTTTCTCATTTTGTCTCTCATAGTTGAGGTCTACCTATGATGTAAATTACAGACGCCTCTCATCTTTTTAAGTGGTGGAACTTGCACTATTGGTGACTGACTAAATACTTTTTTGCCCCACTGTATATATATATATATATATATATATATATATATATATATATATATATACACAGTATATATATATGATCTATGTATAGATTTGGGGATAGGGGATTAGGAATTAGGGGATTGATGGGTTTTGGGGCAGGATCGGGCAGTGGAAACTGTGTATATAAGTGTTTTTTTTTTATCAAGGCAATGTCTCAAGTCTCTCTCCTTCTTCTCTTCTCCTCACAAAGTAACAATGTGTAAGGAGAAGAGGAGAGGGAGGAGACTTAAGACGCTGTCTTGTACTGTAAATAAAAGGGATCGCTGTGACTTGCTGTCACAGCGATCACGTGACCGGGGACCAATCAGATCGGTCCCCGGCATCTTCACCAAGTCCCAGGCTAGAAGTGGGGGCGGGACTGTTACCAGGGGGGGCGCGATCTGCTCCGAAATGGCACCTAAAGACCGGACGTATTTCGACAATAGTCCGGTCTTTAGGTACCAGCACATGAGGCCGTAAATTTACGTACAGCGGTTAAAGGACATAGCAAGCAAACTGAATTACCCAAAATCGACAGTGGCCTATGTGATTACGAAGTGGACGGTGAACGGTGATTGTCAGAATGTGCACCGAGTCGGCAGACCCCCGAAACTGCAGTCGTCCAAAATCGCTGAAAAAACTTACCTGTCTTCTCCAAGCCGAATGGAATAAAATACCACTAGCCGTCATACAAGGACTCGGGGAAAGCCCCGGAGGGATGAGGCTGTAATTGCCGCTCGTGGAGGCTCTACCATCTATTGAGTAGGAATAAATGATGTTTTCTATTCTACCACAGGTGTCCAAATACTTATTGGTAGACAAGGTATTCATCCAGTCCTGACATATTGTCGGCTGTGTAATGTGTGAATTCACATATAGTGCAATCATCTGCAGGACGGTCAGCACTAAGGATTGTGACCCCACAGTACAACAACACTAAAGTCACTGTTACCCTCCCCCCACACACATATATATCACTGCAGCAGCATCTTCAGGGGTATAAGGGGCAATAGCTTTATAATAGAATATAATACAGAGATATTCTGTCTAGCTCAGTGTATAATAGTGGTGTGGGGGAGGGGGCATTATGTTACCACATGGCACATTACACATCATCATTTATTACTATTATTACATATTTCCTTTCTTCTCCCCAGCAGATCAGTTTTTCTGTTCTTTTCTGATCTGAATAAAATGATAAAACATTTTGGGAAAAACACACAAGCTAAAAGTCCAGCACTGGAAGCCATTACTGCAAATATCTCCACGGCCACCATGTATTTCCCTCTGGTGCTCAGATAAGCCGGGATCATGGCCATCCAGACACTACAGAACAGCAGCATGCTGAAGGTGATGTACTTGGCCTCATTAAAACTGTCCGGTAATGTCCTCACCATGAAAGCCAGAAGAAAGCTGACAGCGGCCAGGAGCCCCATATAACCCAACATGGAGTAGAACCAGAGATCTGAGCCCTCATTACACTGAATGATGATCTTCTCAGGATAAGACTGAGTGTCCAGGTCCTGGAATGGGGGAGAAATAGACAACCACAGAACACAGATGACAACCTGGAAGGAAGAACACAACAACACTATGGTATAGGGCAGCTTCACACTCAGCCATTTTCTCCAGGGGCTTCCAGGCTTGGTGGACTTAAAAGCAACACAAACCATAACAGTCTTGGCCAGAAGTGAAGAGACTGCCACTGAGAAGAAGACTCCAAAACTGGTTTCACGTAATCTACAAGTGACATCACTGGGACGACCAAGAAACAAGAAGACAGAGAGGAAGCTGAGGATGATGGAGACCAGGAGGAGATAACTCAGGTTCCGGTTATTAGCTTTAACAATAGGAGTGTCCCGGTAGGAAATAAATATTCCAAATATGGAGCCGGTCACAAGACATCCGAAGAACGAGACACAGGAAGATACAGAAGCAATGGTGTCATTATGGTAAGAGATGAATTCCATTACTTTGGGCAGACATCGGTCTCTCTTCTCATTAGACCATTCAGCACTTTGGCATTTACTGCAGCTGTCGGCATCTGTAGGAAGATTTCATTACATATTAGATATCATAAAGGACATATCTGCATGGACGGACTGGGAACTCAAGGTGACCCTGGAAAAAATCTAAATGTTATAGGTTGGATAAATCTGCAGAAGTCGGGGGCAGCATATGTGGGTAACACACGACAACTGATTTAAGACTATCAGAGCCCATAACCATCTGGCTGTGTTCCTGCACTCAGATACTGGAGCTGTGTACTGGGAACATAAAACTTTGCTGGAGTTAAGTTAATTCTATGTTACATCTTCGTGTCTGGTCATTGTCCAGCTCTGAAAAAGTGGACAAAAGAGGGTGTGATCTTTTTTTTTTTTCCTTTGGTAGATTGGGAGCCTACATAGGGCTCACAAGGTATATTTTTTCTTTCCCTATCAGTATGTCTTTGAAGTATTGGATGGAAATCCACACAAACACGGAGAGAACATACAAACTCCTTGCATATGTTTTTTTTGGCCCTTGGCAGGATTCAAACCCAGGTCTCCAGCACTGCAAGACTGCAGTGCTAACCACTGAGCCACTGTGTGGCCCCAGGGTGTGATCTTGTGAGTGTGACTTCACTCCTGTACTGTACAACCTTTAGGGCAATTCACACGGAGTTAACGCGCTCGCATTCTGGCATGTATATAAGTGTCAGAATGTGAGCCCTCAAAACAGATCCTATTCATTTCAATGGGTCATTACGGGCGTATAACGTGCGTAATTTTGCGTGGGTAATTTTGCAGCTGCGTTATACGCCCGTAAAGACCCATTGAATGGGATCTGTTTTGAGCGCTCACATTCTGACACGTGTATACATGCCAGAATGTGAGCGCGTTAACTCCGTGTGAACTGGCCCTTATACTACAATATAAATATAACTTGAAGTTGGTTTGTGAGCTTGTGAATTTTGGCTAAATTTTGGCTAATAAGAAAGTAAATATAACTCATAGTGAAGGAAACGTCCCAATATGGCAACAATGAGAGAAAAATGAAACAATTATAATTCCTAGAATGTTACAATGATAAGACTTAGCAGGCGAAGAACACTTAGCCATTATGGTCTTATAACAGGATTGTTAAATGGATAAAATGGTCATACAGATGTGTCCTTCATTAACTTTACTATTGGTGGAACCTGCAATCCCCATAGAAAACAAAGAGCTCATCTCGTAATATATCAAAATACATCGATTTTACTCAATGCAAAAAAATACCTATGCTTATAAACATGAGGACCACACTGTTTCTTGTCACTACCCCCAGAATAGATATACATGACCATATGAGGGCGGCTCTGAGATTAGTTATTATACATACACTATGTCATTGCTTATTGGATTTGTCTCATCACTAGCCATCTCTTGGTTTGTTCTGAGTGTTATATATTGCCATGTATATCCATTCTAGGGATGTTGCCAAAAAACTGCTGTGGTCCTCATGTTTATAAGCATGTGTATTGTTGTATTCAATAACTTAATGTATTTTTATATATTTTGGGTTGAGATATTTTTATTCTATTAGAATCCTGTCATTTTCTGTAATGAATGGATTTGTTCTTGTAGCTTTATGATGTCCACATATGAGTATCATGAGATGACCAGATATGTGTATCATGAGATGACTGGCTTTTCAAAACAACATGATTTTTCTATATTATGTCAGAAGATGCCTATCCTCTATTGTAATAGCATTTGAAGCTTGTTACAGGTTATTTCAGTAAGACAGTACTACTACTCCTACTAGAACATCATCACACTTATCAGACAGTACTACTACTCCTACTATCATATACCGGTTACATTGGAGATCTCTCCCTCGGAGCAAGGCACACAGTCATAGCAGCAGGAGTGAACTGTTTCTCTTGTCTTCTTCCTGCTTCCAGGTAAACATGGCTCTGAGCAGCGGGATACTGGGATCTGAGAGAGAAGACAAGAACCTTTACTACAGTGAAACACACAGAATGTCTATGTTTCATAGAAGTAATGAGGTGACCTCAGAGGGTGAACTACAGAGGGTATAGTGTCGAGGTGTCCCCAGGTCATTGCTCTTCCTTCATCTCTTGTTACATCAGTGTGACATTTTTCTGATAGGTGAAGTGTTTGCTCCAATATACCGTTTGATTTGAACTCTATCCTCACAAGATGGCAGTGCATAAGGGAAATGCTAAAAGAGAAATTTCCCAGTAGCTGCTGGTGAACCCTGGGAGTAGGGGCACAACAATACAGTGAGCCCTAACCTGTCCCTGCCTACTTTCCAGAACTGCCCTAGGCGACAGGTGACAACTGGGTGGCAGTCCCTTCTTAAGATATAAGTGATAACACAGAATGCAGACAAGACAAACAACAACAAAAGGGAGGTCAGCTAGCCAAGGTCGATAACAGTCGAGCAGCGCAGTACAGAATCCAAATCCGAGAGAATAGTCAAAAGTAAAGCCAGAGGTCAGAAATATGAATAGAGATAAGAAACAGCAAGAGTAACAGCCAGTACACATGAGGCAATAGCAAGGCAATACCAATGTGAATGTGAGCAAACAAATAAGAAGGAAGAATCCCCCCAGACCTGATAGGAAGATAAGCTATCAATGCCACATGTAATGCTAAGATTAACTATTAGAGGAGCAGAGGGAAATCAATGTGAAGGAGATGGGTGTGGTGGAAAATCAACTACCGAAGTGAGAGAATAGGACAGTGTTCAGACAACACAAGAAGAACCTTAAACAAAGAATCATAGCCAGACACATCTCCTGCGCCGCAGCATGCGGTCGGAGGATGGCTCTGAAGCCCATATCGTCAAGGATGTCTCATCACAGTTGGACTTTTTACATGATAGCCAGGACTATGATATCATTAGTGACCTAATACTCCTATAGTCCCTCATGTCTAGCCAAATGAGAAAAATAAGCAAAAACCCCAACAGTACACTATCACATTAGTTTAAGAACAAACAGCAAAAGTCACAGGAAGAACAATCCAAACGAGAGAGTCAAACAAGAACAAGGGGATAACAAGATTAGACAAGGAAACATAGAGGAAAAAAACATGGAAAAAATATCAACAAATAGCAATAGGGTCTGAGTCTGTTAATCAATAATGTCGGCCAGCCAGAAAAGACCCACCCTCAGCCACGTGACAGCCACAGGCCCAACGAGTCCAGCTGGGGAATTAGGGTGTAAAAGAAATGTGGTCATAGAGGACAGAGAAGAGGAAATAGGAAATGGGGCCAAGCAAGTGTGCCAGACATCCCTGATGAGCACGAAGGGACCCAAGAGGCTAGACCCAGGAGGAGAATATGGGTCCGACCAGATCATAGAGCTAGGGTGATGCGAGGCCAATCGTAACCTCTCAATCTCCATCCATATGTAATATGCATAGAGGGTAGGCCAAGCCAGAATCCTCTGCAACTGAGCAGCCGATAATATAAAACCAAGTTAGGAAAAGAAAGTCCCCCTCACGCCCTAGGAGTCATCATTAGCTGCCTAGAAAGCCTGTGTCTTCCCCTGGCCCACACAAACTGAAGAAGTGAGCCCTGCAGCGGCCGAAGGGGGATCAGCACTGGGAGGGTCTCAAACAAATAGAGCAACTTAGGCAAAACAGTAATCTTGACTACGGCAATGCAGCCAAAGAGAGACAAAGGCAAACCTCACCACTTATCAAGAAGAGCCTAGATGTGCCTATAGAGCGGGGGGAAATTAGCTTGATAAAGCTGAGTGAAAGAGCCCGTCAACTGTGTACCTAAATATTTCAGGGAGGAGGACCAACAAGTGTACCCAAATGAATCCTGAAGGCCAGCCAGATCAGAAGGGGAGATACGGATAGGCAAGGAAGTAATAGTTTTGGAAGTGTTAATCTTATATCCAGACAGCTGACCAAAACAGGAAAGTGAGGGTTAGTGAGGGTAAGGAGAATATTGTCTGAAATCAGTGAAAATTTAAATTCCCAATCACCTACACGAACCTCCGAAATATCAGGGCATAAATGAATGTCCATTGCCAGGGGTTCAATACAAAGAACAAATAGGAGGGGAGACAACGGGCAGCTCTTCCTAGTGCCATTATGCAACCAGAACAGGGGGAGGAAGCATAAGGGAGTTTAACCATGGCGGATGGGGACGAGTAAAGACTCCTGATTGCAGAAAAAAAAGGGCCTTGAAAACCATAAGAGGTCAAAGCCTCAAACAAGAAAGGCAAACCCAGGCATTCAAAAGCCTTTTCTGTATCTAAGCTAAGTACCAAAAGCTCAGAGTCAGAGCATGAAGCAACATCAATAAGATCGCTAGTTCTCCTGGTATCTTCGGGACAAAACCGACCTGATCCTTATGGACCAGGGAGGGGAGACACATATTCAGTCTGGATACAAGGAGCTTGGTATAAAGCTTAAGATCGACATTCAAGAGTGTAATGGGCCTATAATTTCTGCAATCAAGGTGGTCCTTACCAGGTTTCGGAAAAAGAGTGAGAAAAGAGTGTGAGAGGGAGCGCGGGATGGCCTCACCTGCCATAAAGGGCAAAAATAAAGAAACAAGGTGCGGAACTAGTTCCACCTTGAACACTTTGTAATACAAATAAGTGAGACCATCTGGGACATGAAGGCTTTCCATTGGGAAGCTCCTTAAGGAGTTGTGAGACCTTGTCAGCTGTGATGGGTTTGTTAAGGCAGGCAAGGTCATCGGACGAGTGCGTAGGCAGGTGACAGGAGGCCAGAATGTGCTGGGAGGTCCGCAGGAAGGTCCGACAGAAGGGAATATTAACTAGAATAATAGGCATGAAACATACACGCAATTTAAGTAGGGTCATACACAACAGCTCTATCAAAGCACCGCAACCGAACCTACCTCCCGTCAGTCACGTAACTGGTGAGCCAGGAGGGTATTGGATTTATAGCTCTGTCATAGTACCACTGTTTAGTATAAAGCAACAGTTTGGAAGTCTTTTGTAAAAGAGCCTCTCGGATTTGGGCCCAAAGGTCTTTCTGAGTTTTAAGAAGGGCTTGGGATGGGCAAGTTGTCATACCACTCTCCGTGCGACGCAGACGGGACTGAAGAGCCAGAATTAACATTCCTCTATAACAGGGAACTGAGGGCAATGCAGTGTCCTCTCATCACAAGCTTATGGTGCGGTTCTCTTTTAATATCCTATATGTTTCTGTATCATTTAATATACTATATACAGATTCCAAATAATCTTTGGTGTTTAGGACCACCACCACTCCCCCCTTGTCTGCCATAGTGTAACCAGGGAAGCCTTTGAAAGAGAAGCAAACATAACCAGAAACAGATTGAAACAGAGGGGTTACCCGGAGTGGTCTGTGAAAAGAGCGTATGATATAGCAATAGGAACTGACAGAAATAAATTACTGTATGATACACAGAAAGATAAACAGACAAAGAGGGATCCTAAAGTTCATTTCACAACCAGATACAGTTTGGGGTACAATGACATTGTTACCATTATTAAGGACAACTTACCCATACTAAACAGAACTCCATATTAAAAAAAATAATTTCGAATCGATGTAAGTTTTCATCAAAAAGAGGAAAGACCATAGGAAACTTCCTATCCCCCAGCATGTACATCAGCGATAAGGAAAAGAAATCGAACACATGGTTACATAGAAAGGGCTTTTCTAAGTGCAGACAATGCCGATGTGGGGTGTGCAGATTTGCTGAATCCTCTGAGATATTTTATAGTACAGATGTAAAACGGAAGTATAAGATCAAGGATTACATTAATTGTAATAATAGTCATGTGGTATACATGATTTTGTGTGAAATATGTAAAAAACACTACATAGGTCAGCAGTTCTCAACCTGTGGGTCGCGACCCCGACGGGGGTCGAACGACCAAAACATAGGGGTCGCCTAAAGCCATTGGAAAATACATATTTCCGATGCCTTTAGCAGCTGAGAAGCCGCACTACCTTTTGCAGCAGGGTAAATCCTAGTGGGCTGAAGGACCTGTGATGATGTCATGACCATGTGATCGGACTCTGTGGGCGGAGCTATTCAATACAGTGCCGAGTTACACAGGAAGAGGAAGCTGCAGTGAATGGAGACTGGAAGGTAAGATGGAGAGAAGAGACAGCATGTGTAAGCAAGAGGGTGGAAGGGGGTGCAGGCTGTGTGTGAGTATAATAGTGGGGTTCAGGCTGTATGTGAGCATGATAGGGGGGTTCAGGCTGTGTGTGAGCATCATAGGGGGTTCAGGCTGTGTGTGAGTATGATAGTGGGGTTCAGGCTGTATGTGAGCATGATAGGGGGGTTCAGGCTGTGTGTGAGCATGATAGGGGGGTTCAGGCTGTGTGTGAGCATGATAGTGGGGTTCAGGCTGTGTGTGAGCAAGATGGGGGTGTGTTTCAGGTTGTATGTGAGCATAATAGAGGGGTTCAGGTTGTGTGTGAGCATAATAGTGGGGTTCAGGCTGTGTGTGAGCATGATAGGGGGTTCAGGCTGTGTGTGAGCATGATAGGGGGGTTCAGGCTGTGTGTGAGCATGATAGGGGGTTCAGGCTGTGTGTGAGTATGATAGTGGGGTTCAGGCTGTGTGTGAGCATGATAGGGGGGTTCAGGCTGTGTGTGAGCAAGATGGGGGGTGTTTCAGGTTGTATGTGAGCATAATAGAGGGGTTCAGGCTGTGTGTGAGCATAATAGTGGGGTTCAGGCTGTGTGTGAGCATGATAGGGGGTTCAGGCTGTGTGTGAGCATGATAGGGGGGTTCAGGCTGTGTGTGAGCATGATAGTGGGGTTCAGGCTGTGTGTGAGCAAGATGGGGGGTGTTTCAGGCAGTATGTGAGCATGATAGGGGGGTTCAAGCTGTGTGTGAACAAGATGGGGGTGTTTCAGGTTGTATGTGAGCATAATAGAGGGGTTCAGGCTGTGTGTGAGCATAATAGTGGGGTTCAGGCTGTGTGTGAGCATGATAGGGGGTTCAGGATGTGTGTGAGCAACGGGGAGGGGTTCAGCAGATTTTGTGGAAGAGAGCTTTTGTGATTAATCACTATGTTTAAATTATGTTTGATTTGTAGCAATGAGAATACATAATGCATATCAGGTATTTACATTCCGAATCATAACTGTAGCAAAATTAAGGCCCATTCACACGGGCACAGAGGGGATAGATTATGGTGAGAAATCCACATCATAATCCGCCCCCTCACAATGGAGGTCTATGTAGACCGTCAGGCTTGTTTTTTGCGTGAGCGGCATGCTGCCACTCACGAAAAAAAAAACAGCGGGCTGCCCTTCAGGCGGATTCCGCGGCTAGGTGAGCCGTGGCGTCCGCCTGGCGGCAGCAACCTCCAAAATTGGCCCATTAATTTGAGCCGAGTCTGGGGGGAAAGCCGTGACAGTCGTGGCAAGCGTGTTTAGACCCGAGAGTGACGCGGCTCCCCGCGTCACTCTCAGGGCCTAAATCCACTAAAAATCCGCTATACCGCCCCCTGTGTGAACTAGAGCTTACAGTTATGAAGTAGCCACCAAAATTATTTTTTGGTTTGGGGTCATCGCAACATGAGGAACTGTATTGCGGGGTCACGGCATTAGAAAGGTTGAGAACCACTGACATAGGTAGTACTACAAGAACTTTGAAAGTCCGTATATCGGAACATCTACAGAGTATTAATAAAGAAAATAGTACCAACAAAACGGGAGTAACCAGACATTTCAATATTAACCCCTTCCCGCCGATGGCATTTTTTGATTTTCGTTTTTCGTTTTTGACTCCCCTCCTTCTAAACCCCATAATTTTTTAATTCTCTGCTCCAAGAGCCATATGAGGTCTTAATTTTTGCGGGATTCAGAATGGGGTGGATTTGAAGAAAAAATGCATTTCTGCGACTTTCTTACGGGCTTTGGTTTTACGGCGTTCACTCTGCAGCCAAAATGACATGTCCCCTGTATTCTGTGCTTCGGTACGGTTCCAGGGATACCAAATTTATATGGTTTTATTTACATTTTGACCCCTAAAAAAAATTCCAAAACTGTTAAAAAATTTTTTTTCTAAAAGTCGCCATATTCCGACGGCCGTAACTTTTTTATACATAGCTGTACGGGGATGCATAGGGCATCTTTTTTTGCATGGCCGGGTGTACTTTTTAGTTCTACCATTTTCGGGAAATGTTATTGCTTTGATCACTTTTTATTCAAATTTTTATCAGAATCAAAACAGTGAAAAAATGGCGGTTTGGCACTTTCGACTATTTTTCCCACTACGGCGTTTACCGAACAGGAAAAATATTTTTATAGAGTTGTAGAGCGGGCGATTTTGGATGCGGGGATACCTAACATGTATATGTTTCACAGTTTTTAACTACTTTTATATGTGTTCTAGGGAAAGGGGGGTGATTTGAACTTTTAATTCTTTTTATATTTTTTTATATTTTTTTTAATTTTTTTTTTTGCATTTATTAGACCCCCTAGGGGTGTTGAACCCCCAGGGTGTCTGATCACTATTGCAATGCATTACAATGCTAATGCATTGCAATGCATTGCAAAAAAGCATCCTTTCTGCAAAAGAGAGGATTTGCAGACAAGCCTGGGAGCCTGTACAAGGCTCCCGGCTGTCATGGCAACGGGACGTCAGCCCTGGAGCATGCTCCAGGAGCCGGCGATCCCGGCCAAAATGGCCTTTGACCGCGGCGCCGGAGGGGTTAATGCCTCCGATCGGTCCGGGGACCGATCGGAGGCATTAGAGCCGGTTGTCTACTGCTTAAAGCAGTAGACACCCGGCGGCTATGGTGGCCGCCCGGCTCCCGGGCGGTCGCCATAGTTACAGACCCAACATGCGCCGTACTATTACGGCGCATGTCGGGAAGGGGTTAAACATGCAGGAGACATAACAGGGTTAAGTTTCAGAAGGATAGAACAAGTTAGATGTCCGGTAAGAGGAGGGAACTGGGAGCAACAACTCAGGATACGTGAGGTTTATTGGATCCTAGAATTGGGAACCAGGTTCCCAGAGGGCATGAATTACAGAAATGATGTATCCTATATATACCATACTAGTTAATAGATATCACAAATACTAGTACATATCTATGATAGCAGCTGTATTGTGATAGAGATACTTACCCAGTTGTAGGAGGTGTAGATCCATTTGGATTGGTTAAACAAAAAAACGGGGTTGGAGATGATTAATTTAGACCAAGCGTAGTAGATGTAGGATGATAAATCGCCATCTTTAGTAAGGGAATCTAGGTTCCGTACATAGAGAGAGGAGTATGGGTAGTATTAACCAATGAGAGATGAGTAGAGATGAGCGAACAGTGTTCTATCGAACACATGTTCGATCGAATATCACGCTGTTCGCCATGTTCGAATCGAATCGAACACCGCGTGGTAAAGTGCGCCATTACTCGATTCCCCTCCCACCTTCCCTGGCGCCTTTTTTGCTCCAATAACAGCGCAGGGTAGGTGGGACAGGAACTACGACACCGGTGACGTTGAAAAAAATAGGAAAAACCCATTGGCTGCTGAAAACATGTGACCTCTGATTTAAAAGAACAGCGCCGCCCAGGTTCGCGTCATTCTGAGCTTGCAATTCACCGAGGACGGAGGTTTCCATCCATTTAGCTAGGGCTTAGATTCTGGGTAGGCAGGGACAGGCTAGGATAGGAAGGAGAAGACAACCAACAGCTCTTATAAGAGCTAAATTCCAGGGAGAAGCTTGTCAGTGTAACGTGGCACTGATGGGCTCAATCGCCGCAACCCAGCTTTCCACAGCGTTCAGGATCCTGAATGGAATACACTGAAAGTGTATTCCCGTATACCCTATATACCCCCGAACCACGTTCCAACGGTGTGCCCCCCCACCTCCACCTCAGAAACTAACTTGAATACACTGGAAGTCCCCTAACAATAGAATTGGGGCTATATACACCCTCAATTTTAGCTACTGGTATATAGTGCCATTTTCTGACTGGGAATTCAAAGAATATATTGCGGTTACATACACCCTCAATTTTTGCTACTGGTATATAGTGCCATTTTCTGACTGGGAATTCAAAGAATATATTGTGCCTACATATACCCTCAATTCTTGCTTCTGCCATATAGTGCCAGTTTCTGAGTGGAAATTCCCCAAATAATTTGGGGATACATTCACCCTACATCTCAGGCTCTTGCCATATTCACCCAGGTTGTCAGTGCTGCACCAGCTCGTTCCCAGACAGCTCGGCCCAAAAAACCCATTACCTATATAGAGGATTTTGACAATGAAGACAACATGTTCTAAATCTAATGTCTGCACCTTCTCCTGAATTAAAATGAAGGCAGCTATTAACTTTCAAATAGCACTGCACAAAGGAAGATCTTATCAGCTTGTCTCATGACATGCTACTAAAAAGTGTCATTTGTGTATCTTAATGTAAATATAGTTGTAAGCTTGTTGGGTTTTAGGCACTGCCAAGTTATTTTTTACCACCCGCTGCCTTATAATGACGACAAAGTCACTGTGGGTGTTCAGAGCTCACAGCTTTTGTTGACATTTGTCTTGCTCTCTGTCGGTACCAGCTCTCTTTTTGGATACTGTAAAGTTATGTTGACTTTATTAACAGCTATAGAAGTTTTAGCCAGGTTGTGACGGTGTGTAACCCTAACAACACTAAGTGGGATACACATTAATAGTCAGTCTATGTACGCTAAACGCATCACTGAAGTAATTTTTTTTTCCTCTCCCCTAATATAAGAAAGGAAAAGACATTAGACCTAGACCGGGGTTCGAGGCTTGTAAAAATCCAGTATTATTTGTTCTTCATGATGTGAAATATGTGTTGAAAAGCAACCCAAGATGAAGTCAGCCATGTGTGCCAGTGTGTTACTTGGCATGCCTTTGCTGGCCCCAACTGTAAGGGTCACTCTGCATTTCCTCCATTTTCCACTCCCATTCACACCATCTGTGGTGAAGCAATGGGATGCACTGAAGTGCACCCTCTAGCCTCGTGTGGGACAGGGACATCAGATGCTACTCCAACCCCCTCGTCTTCCTCCGCCAGCCAACGGTGCGAAGATGAGAGGAGTGTGCTCTGAATGTTTTCTGCCTAGCAGAGGCTAGTTCTCACATACGAAAATGGCCCCACTTTGACCTGTATATCAGGCACAATGGTGTAGGTTTCAAAGAAACATGGCACCAACAAGTTGAAAATGTGGGTCATGTGTGGACCGTGTTTGAGTCTGGCAAGCTCCAGATCTGCTACCAGGTTCCAGCCATTATCACAGGCGCAAAAATGCCAGGCCCCAGGTGTAGCAGGGAAAAAAAACATTGCCATCTCAGACAGGATGGCATCCATGACCTCGGAGGCAGTGTGCTGTTTGTCCCCCAAGCTGATGAGCTTCAGCACGGCCTGCTAACATCTCCCCACGCCAGTGTTACAGCATTTGCCACTAGTAGCTGGGGTGGAGGTAGGCGCAAATATGCCAGGCCCCAGATGTAGCAGGGAAAAAAAAAATGCCATCTCAGCCAGGATGGCATCCCTGACCTCGGAGGCACTGTGCTGTCTGACCCCCAAGCTGATGAGCTTCAGCACGGCCTGCTGATGTCTCCCCACGCCAGTGTTTTAGCGTTTGCCGCTAGTAGCTGGGGTGGAGGTTGCAGCGTAGTAGGGTTTCAGTCTACTGCCATGAATTTTGGCCTGGGAGAGGAGATAGGGTACCCCAGTTTGCACCCGGGGACCAGACTCCACCACATTCACCCTGCCTGTCCTTAAAGATAAGCAGCATCCCTGACCACAGGCGCTTGTCCAAGTGTCGGTGGTCAAGTGGACCTTGCAGCAAAGCGCGGAACTAGTTGTGATGGCTAGGGATGGCATAGCGAGGTGCCACAGTTGCCATCAGGTTCAGGAAGGCCGGAGTTTCAACAAGCCGGAAGGCCAACATCTCCTGGGCCAGCAGTTTAGCGATGTTGGCGTTCAAGGTTTGCGTGGGTGGGTGGTTAGCGGTGTATTTCTGCCGGCGCTCCAATGTCTGAGAGATGGTGGGTTGTTGTAAAGAAGCGCCTGATGGTGCCTTTGATGGTACAGGAGAAGGAGATAAGACAGGGACAGGGGAGGATGAGGGAGAAGTCAACAAAGTGGCGGAGGCAGATGAAGTGATGTCCTGGCTCGTCCTCTAGAGTGCATCGCCAGCACTGTGAGCAGAGGCAGTGGCATGAACGGCGGGCGGTATTTGTCCTGCCGTTGCTGCCTGCCACTGATTCCAGTGCTTGGATTCCAAATGACGATGCATTGAAGTGGTGGACAGGTTGCTCTTCTCAGAGCCCCTACTCGATTTCGAGAGGCAAATTGTGCAGACAACACTATATCTGTCCTCGGCGCATTCCTTGAAAAAACTCCACACCTTCGAGAAATGTGCCCTCGAGGCGGGAGTTTTTCGGGGCTGGGTACAAACTGGAACATCTTGGGAGATTCTGGGTGTGGCCTGGCTTTGCCTAAGCTGCTGACCTCTGCCTCTAGCTACCCTTTTTGGTGCTGCACCTGCCTCAACATCCACACTACTTTCCCCGCTTGACATCCGCCCTGTCCAGGTGGGGTCAGTGTCCTCGTCGTCCACCACTTCCTCTTCCAACTCCTGTCTCGCCTCCTCCTCCTGCACAATGCGCATGTCAACTGGCTGCCCTGACAGCAACTGCGTCTCATCGTCGTCGATGAGGGTGGGTTGCTGGTCATCCGAAACCAAATCGACCGGAGATGGAGGAGACTCCAGTGTTTGAGCATCTGGACACAGATACTCGTCTGTTAGGTCCGTGGAATCGCGAAATGGAGGAGCAGGTTGCGGTACAGTCAAAGGAAGGGAGAACAGCTCTGGGGAGCAGGGACAGTTGAGGTTATTGTTCTGGGAAGATTGGGAATTTTGGGTGGAAGGAGGACAAGACTGTTGGGTAAGAGGAGGTAGAGGCTGACTGGCTGGTGGACAATGTGCTTTAAGCGTTATCCGACAGCCATTGCAAGACCTGTTCCTGGTTCTCGGGCCTACTAATCTTTGTACCATTCAGCCTAGTTAATGTGGAACTTTTGTGCAAAGCGCAGAACTTAGGGCCCACCTGATGTTACGGGACACACGCTGGTACAAGGTTCAACTCACCCTAAGGGCCAAAAACACTGCTGGTGCAAGGCTCTACTCATGCCAAGGGCCTCAATCTCTGCTGGTAGCTCAGCTTAAGGTCCTGTAACTTTGTTTGGAAGGGTTAATGTTAAGGGCTAGAAAAGTGAATTTTGGAAGGTCTTACCACATCACTCACACACACACATACACACACACACTCAAAATGACAGTTAAGGGTGAGGGCTTTTGGATTTCCCATTGTCTATTCCATCTGTGGTTGTTATGGGGAACGTGATTTAAAGGGGTGACTGTTACTGTTTGTTGAGCTTAAATTGGGGTTTGTGTCCATCCATTTGGGGAGTAAAGAAGGTTTCCAGGTATTTTCCCACTTTGATAGAGGTTTTTTTGAATGTGGAAAGTGTGTAGTTGTTAGGCTGTGATGTTGGGGTAATAGAGGGTCTTTGGTGTGTTAGATGCCCCCAGACATGCTTCCCCTGCTGTCCCAGTGTCATTCCAGAGGTGTTGGCATCATTTCCTGGGGTGTCATAGTGGACTTGGTGACCCTCCAGACACGGATTTGGGTTTCCCCCTTAACGAGTATCTGTTCCCCATAGACTATAATGGGGTTCGAAACCCATTCGAACACACGAACATTGAGCGGCTGTTCGAATTGAATTTCGAACCTCGAACATTTTAGTGTTCACTCATCTCTAGAGATGAGTTAATTGAACATGTGACATGAACAGAAGATCTTGATGGAGTGTACTCCGCTTATACATATACTAAGGTAATTCAATAGGATACAACTACAAATAAAGATATATTGGATCAGATTATATATAAGGATTGGCATTATATGAAGAATCCTCATGAGAGACGGACAGTAATCTTATTAGGACATGAAATTTTTTTGTATACGTAAAGAAATTGTCTTCTGTTTTTTCATTAGATATTTATATTGAGTTTAAAAGCATTGTATTATATGTTGGTTTGTAGTGTATGTATCAATGTGGTTTATATGTGGGGTTAAACTCTTTTCCCTTATGGAGGTTTCTGCCGGATATAATTCCAAAATAAACAAGAGGTGATGGCAATTGGAACCAGATGGTTAAGATGGCGGTTTTCTCTATAAGCGAAAAGGGATAACATCAGTGTACAGGCTATGAGATAGGATGCATAGTCCGAAACGCGTCAGTCTGACGCTTGTATTCACTTTTATTGCGTGTTCAGTGTTTTACAAGGAATGTCCAAATAAAGAAGAAGTGTTTTATCTTCAAATGGTGGCCATGCTGGATTAGTTTTATCTAAGAATGTACCCAGGAAGACCCCACTTCTTACCCAGAGACATAAAAAAAAAAAAAAAAAAAAAAAAAAAAGCCAGGCTGCAGTTTGCCAAAACTTACCTGATTGTGGGGATAACGTCTATCCTTAGGGATAGACCACCTTCTCAGGTGTGTGGAGACTTATACAGCCATAGTTGCTCCACTGCAAAGGAACATGGGAAGAATATGCAAATCTGTCTCCCAAGATGTAAACAGGGAGACAGTGCCTCTGTTATGCTGCCCTCTATAGCAAGCACCCTGAACAACATGCCCAGCCTCCCAGAAGCCTTTGCTGGGTGCTTGCTATAGAGGGCAGCATAACAGAGGCACTGTCTCCCTGTTTACATCTTGGGAGACAGATTTGCATATTCTTCCCATAAAACTTACCTGAGAAAGCCTAAAACGTTTTGGAAGAATGTTCTCTGGTCAGATGAGACAAAAGTAGGAAAAGGCATCAACATAGAGTTTACAGGAAAAAGAAGAGGCCTTCAAAGAAAAGAACACGGTCCCTACAGTCAGACATGGCGGAGGTCCCTGATGTTTTGGGGTTGCTTTGCTGCCTCTGGCACTGGACTGCTTGACCGTGTGCATGGCATTATGAAGTCTGAAGACGACCAACACATTGTGCAGCATCATGTAGGGCCCAGTGTGAGAAAGCTGGGTCTCCCTCAGAGGTCAGGGGTCTTCCAGCAGGACAAGGACCCAAAACACACTTCAGGTCAGCACTAGAAAATGGTTTGAGAGAAAGCCCTGGAGACTTGTAAAGTGTCCAGCAATGAGTCCAGCCCTGAATCCCATAGAACACCTGTGGGGGAGGGGGAGAGATCTCTTGGTGGCAGTTTGGAGAAGGCCCCCTTCACATCTCAGGAGGGACCGCGAGCAGTTTGCCAAAGAAGAATGGTCTAAAATTCCAGCAGAGCCTTGTAAGAAACTCATTGCTGGTTACCGGAAGCGGTTGTGCACAGTTATTGTGTCTAAAGGTTGTGCTACCAAGTATTAGGCTGAGGGCGCCAATACTTCTGTCCCGCCCATTTTTGGAGTTTTGTGTAAAATGATCAATGATTTGACTTTTTTTTCATTCTCTTTTGTGTTTTTTCATTGCTAGCAAAATAAATGAAGATATTACCAAAGAGTTTGTGCTTGTAATCATTTTCTGGAAGACAACGAGTATTATCTGACAGAATTGCAGGGGGGGCAATAATTTTGGCCAACACTGTAGTTCTTGTATTTTTGTATTGTGACCAGTTTTTTTTTTTTTTTTTTTTTTTTTACTGTTATGACTTTAATAGACTGTAATTCACAAAAATACTGCAAAATGTAACTAATGTCCAATAATGTAAGTGCAAAGTAACTGAAGAGCTGATGTAGAGGAATCCTATATGTAACCTATAATGATGTATAAGGGCAGACAGAAGCGTTACATAGTCACATGTATAATGGAAGGCTTCTTACCTCCTGTGTGTGTCTCCAGGGTATAGACGAGGTATTTATATAAAGCTTCTGACCACTGACAGCCCATGGGGTAATATTTCCTACTATGTCCTCCCGTATGTCCTTATATGTGGCCTCTTCTATATATACCCTGTATATTATCTTATATCCATGTACGGCTTCCCCCCGCTCATTAAAGTAATAGGAAGGTCTCATTGGATCCAGTGGACTCTTCATCCTCTGTAGGTGGCGCTGTAACTTCTGTGTGTATTGTATAAGTCCGGTTATTGGATTTTCTGGAGATTTGTCTTTTATATATAAGAACATTTCATGGAGAGCTTTTGCCAGGACTTCTACAGCCTCATACAGTCTTGGAGAGACGCCCGATGTGAGGAAATATCTCATACTTGGCAGAGTATACCAATGACTAGAATTATATTCTTCATATGTGAGTGAAATGAAGGAATCTTTCCCCACATACTTTGTCATTGAATCCAACACTTCCCAGAACATTTCTTTATTGAATATATCGGGCAGTTTCTTGTAGTTTTTCACAAAATCTTCAATTCCTTGAAAAGATTGAGATGAAAAGTCCACGACTAGACTTCTATTAAAGTCTGGATACCGATTCTCAGAACTGACAGAACTAAAGGCCAAGGATGGTGGAAGGATGAAAGTCTTATCCAGAAATACAAATCCAAGATTCTCTATCATATGAACTAACAAATGAGTGAAGGTCCCGCACAGTATAATGACCCTGACTTGTGGATTGTGTAATACCTGTAATATCTGATTATATTCTATATTCTTATATCTCTCATCTGTATATTTTACGGTGTAGGCCACACAGATCCCGCGCTCTCTCATGTACTTTCTCAGTATCTGCAGTTCTTTCTCTCCGGCATCATCATCTGATACTAAAATCCCAACCCAGGTCCAGCCAAAGTGCTCCAACAGTTCGGTGACCACCATATTGTGGATGTGGCTATTTTGGACTGTCCGGAAAACATGTGGATAGAGGAGTCTATCAGATAATGAGGGGTCGGTGGCTCCATAGCTGATCTGTACAAGACAGAAGAGAACAGAAAACATTGGGGCAGATTTACTAATCCTATGGAATATTCACACAGTGTTACCTTATGCAGAGATAAGTCCGAGCTCTCCAATTTGTGATGTAAAGTGAAGATATAATTTATTGGTGTTTTACCATTGGCACCAGTCATGTCATTCCTGCAGTGATATATAGTAATAGTCAGGCAGTAGTCGGTATATTAATTCGGTTAGGTCTCAGACGTTTTGTTGATTTATCACCTTCCTCAGTGGGAGAGGACAGATACCGAGGTAAATAATTGCCATTGTAGGGTACATATATAGACATGTAGTATGTGCCAAAAGTAAGGACTAGGTGGAAAAAGGGTAGTAACGTGTGCTTCAGAGTATGTGAGTGTGAGGAGTAGCGGCACATGGCATAGCCGCAGACAATAGTCACCATTAGAGATGAGTGAACGGCATTCGATCGAATTGATATTAGAACAAATATCAGGCTCTTCAAGGTATTCGATTACAATTGAATACCAAGAGGCAAACACACTAAAAATGTGTATCTCTTCCCACTTTCCCTGGCGCTTTTTTTGCACCAATAACTGCGCAGGGGAGGTGGGACAGGAACTACGACAACGGAGACATCGAAAAAAATCGGAAAAATCAATCCGAATACGAATGGTGGATTTAAGATCCGGGTCATATGAGACTGTGAACTATGTGACTGTGAGACAGGGATAGATGTACTGGCAGGGTTAGCTAGGGATTACCTTTATTTAGGTGGGAATGTTACTCAAACAGCTCTCTGGGGCTCTATCTCGTCGGGATGCCTGTCAGCTTATGATATGCGGGAGATGAATTTTTCCCATAGAAATGCATTGACCTGCGTTGATTGGCTGAATGCCATACAGAGTACAGCATTCGGCCAATCAACGCTGGTTCTGTCAGAGGAGGCGGAGTCTAAGATCGGTCCACAGCAGTCTCCATTCTGGTCTGATCTCAGATGTAGACGTGTTGAGCTCAACCCTGCAGCAATATCGTTCTACCCGGCAGCATCTCACCCTTTCATGCCAGGCAGCCCATACGCCCAAGGGGTACCACGAGCAGTCATGGCAACAAGTGGTGAAAAATTAGATCTGTCTGAGTTTGCCAGGTTTATGGTGAGCAGAGAGCTAATCAACACCAGTCTCTCAAAATTTGACAACCGTGCGGAAAGCTACAGGGCCTGGAAAGCTACCTTCAAGGCCGCCATTGCCAACCTCAACCTAACTGCAGAACAGGAGCTCAACTCCATGATCAAATGGCTAGGCCCATGGTCTACAAACCGCATCAAGAGCCTCAGAACATCTATGTGGGACAAGCTAAAGCAGGTCTCGCTGCTGCTTGGCTGAGACTCGAATGTACCTTCGGCAGTACGGAAGCAATTGAGAAAGCCCTATTCAAAAGATTGCAGAACGTCCCAAAGATCAGTTTGAAGGACGTCCATAAACTTCAGGACTTAAGTGATCTGCTCATGGAATTAAAGCTTGCCAAAAGAGACCCTCGTCTATTTGGGCTGTGCTACCTGGATACAGCCCACGAAGTGAACCCAATTGTCGTGAAATTACCGTACAGTCTGCAAGAGAAGTGGGCGGCATCAGTTTCCATCTACAAAAGAGCGCATACTGTCATCTTTCCTCCATTTATACATTTCTGCAGGTTCATCGATGAACAGTCCCAGATGAGGAATGGCCCCAGCCTTGATTTCCTGGAGTGCAACACAACAGCTTCAGAGACTTCATCATCAAGGCATGAAAGTGTTATGCATAAACACAGAGACTTTAAGAGCAGCGTGAGCGTCAGAAAGACTAACCTACCTGCAGTACCCACGAGTAAACAGTGCACTACCTCCTCAGGAGACAAGTCCTTCATTCATGAATGTCCGATTCATAAAAAAAAAAAAAACACTCTCTGAATAAATGCAGAGAGTTGAGATCCAAACCCATACAGGAGCGCAAGAAAGTCCTCACCGAGCTCAGGGTATGTTTCAGATGCTGCGCTTCATTAGAGCACATGGCCAAGGACTGTAAATCTGTCATCAAGTGTGAAGAGTGTCATAGTGAAAAATACACCTCAGCCATGCAACCATCTCCACTTGCCGGAGAGTCACCAGCCGCAGCTGCCATTGGTCCTGTTCCAAGTCATGTTGGGGAGCCCCAGAATGACACACTGCCACAGTGGTTTCCTGCTCATGTTTGGAGGTATGTGGGGAGGCCCAAAGAAATGTTGCGCCCGAATATGTCTAATCAAGGTCTACCCAGAGGGGCTACCAGAAAAGGCAGTAAAAATGTATGCCATCATTGATGACCAAAGTAACCGCTCGCTAGCAGGACCTAAATTCTTTGAAGCATTTGGGATCAAAGGGCCATCAGAACCCTACACATTAAACACCTGCTCTGGCCGCATAGAGACTAGCGGTAGAAGGGCACAAGGATTCATCAATTATCCTATCAATGGGGATACTGAAATACCCCTACCAACACTGATTGAATGTGACCAAAAACCCAACCATAGGGATGAGATCCCTATCCCAGAAGCTGCATTTCACCAACCACATCTAAGGCACCTGGCTAGCATTATCCCACTTATGGACAACAACACAGAGATCCTACTCCTGCTCGGCAGAGACAATCTAAGGGTATACAAGGTGCATCAACAGTGTAATGGTCCCAACTACGCACCATACGCCCAGAGACTGGACTTGGGATGGGTAGTCATAATAAACATATGCTTGGATCAACCTCAAATTGACTCCTTCAAGACTTACGTACATGGAGATGGACGCACAACTTGTATTAAGCCGTGTCCGCATCACTATGAGGTGAAAGAGAAGCCTCCAGACCTCGTACAGATACCTGATGTCATTTCTCCCCTCTTTTTCTTATTTCTTATTTCTTATGGTAGAGTTGGAAGGGGCCTCAAGGGCCATCAGGTCCAACCCCCTGCGAGTGCAGGTTTTCCTAAATCATCCCAGCTATATGTTTATCCAGATTCTGCTTGAAGATTTCCATTGATGGAGCGCCCACCACCTCCCGTGGCATCCTATTCCACTCTCTCACTACCCTCACTGTCAGAAAGTTTTTCCTAATGTCTAATCTGTATCTCTTTCCCTTTAGTTTCATCCCATTGCTTCTTGTACTTCCTTGTGCTAATGAGAATAGGGGAGATCCCTCTGCACTGTGACTACCTTTCAGATATTTGTAGACTGCTATTAAATCTCCCCTCAGCCTTCTCTTCTGTAAACTAAACAATCCCAGTTCTTTTAGCCGCTCCTCATAGGACATGGTTTGCAGACCTTCCACCATTTTGGTTGCTCTTCTCTGGACTTGCTCCAATATATCGATGTCTTTCTTGAATTGAGGCGCCTAGAACTGTACACAGTATTCCAGGTGTGGTCTGACCAGGGAAGAGTACAGCGGAATAATGACCTCTCTTGATCTAGATGCAATGCTTGTCTTAATACATCCCAGAATTTTATTTGCCGAAAATTTTGGGAGATCAGTCTTTCATACAACTAAGGACGATGATAAAGTAGCTTTGTCAGTAGATGTCAGAGAATTTGTCAAGATCATGGACAGAGAGTATTTTAAAGACGAAACTAATCACTGGGTCTCTCCATTACCCTACCAGGGTAAGACTCCCGAACAATCTGGAACAAGCTCTGTCTAGATTTAAATCTCTTCAGCGTACCATGAACAGCAAGCCTGAAATGAGAGAACACATTGTTGTTTTTATGGATAAAATATTCCGAAACAACCACGCAGAACCAGCTCCACCCTTAAATAAACACGAAGAATGCTGGTACTTACCTTCATTTGGAGTGTATCATCCACGGAAACCTAATCAAATTAGGGTTGTTTTTGGTTCACGTGCCAAACACCAAGGTGTATCTCTCAATGATGTTCTTCTCACAGGTCCCAATCTGACAAATAACTTAGTAGGAGTGCTGATGAGGTTCAGGAAAGAACTCATTGCTATCACTGCTGACATTGAACAGATGTTCCACTGTTTCGTAGTCAGAGAAGACCACCAGAATTTCCTCAGGTTTCTGTGGTACAAAGACAATGACACCAACTCAGAGATAGTGGAGTATCCAATGAGGGTGCACGTATTTGGAAACAGCCCTTCGCCTGCCATTGCGACTTACAGTCTTCGGAGAACTGCGTTAGAAGGAGAGGCTGAGTACGGTACAGACGAAAAAGACTTTGTGGAAAAAGACTTCTACGTAGATGATGGGCTCAAATCACTACTGACTGAAGAAGCAGCTATTGATCTGCTCAAAAGGACTCAAGAAATGTTGTGCCAAGCTAAACTTAGACTACACAAAATTGCCTCAAACAGCCTGGCTGTAATGAGAGCCTTTGAGTTAGATGACCATGCACCTGGATTCAAGGACATTAACCTGGGATTCGACAGTCCTCCCGTGCAGAGGAGCTTGGGTCTCAGGTGGAATCTTTCGGCTGATTCGTTCGGGTTCCAAATAAGTTGAGCAGACAAACCATTCACAAAACGTGGTGTCCTATCTGTGGTGAATAGCCTATTTGATCCACTGGGGTTTGTAGTACCCATCACCATACAAGGCAAATCCCTATTGAGACAGCTTTCTGAAATCGTCAAGGATTGTGATGCTCCACTTCCTTCTGATAAAGAGCAAAAATGGGAAGCCTGGAAGCAATCCTTGTGTGCCTTGGATGAGATCCACATCCCAAGATGCTATGTCAAGGCATCATGTACCTCTAGCATAAAGAAAGAACTTCATGTGTTCTCAGATACTTCCACTGAGGCCATAGCAGCGGTTGCCTACCTGAAGGTGACAGAACCCAACAACCAAAATCACATTGGATTCATCTTTGGTAAGGCTAAGTTAGCCCCCAAGCCTGATCATACTATTCCCAGACTTGAAATCTGTGGGGCTGTGTTAGCAGTGGAGATTTCTGACTTCATACAACAAGAACTGGGTGACGACATAGATGAGGTCCAGTACTACACGGACAGTAAAGTCCTCTTAGGCTACATCTATAATCGGACAAAGCAATTTTATGTGTACGTCAGCAACTGCATAGAGAGAATCAGGAGGTCCTCCAAACCATAACAATGGCGCTATGTACCATCAGAACCTAATCCAGCAGACCAGGACACTAGGCCTATGTCTATAGGTTCCTTCACTGACTCTTCTTGGCTTACAGGTCCAGAGTTTCTGCTGGTACAGGTGGAAAAATGCGAACAGGAAATTTTCAGCATCCAAGATCTGGATAATGATCCAGAAATCCGTGCTGAAGTTAGTGCATTAGTCACTGCAACAAAGCAAACCTCCTGTCTCGGCTGTCAGCGCTTTGAACGTTTCTCCAGTTGGATGAGGCTCGTTAGAACTATTGCAAGGTTAGTGCACATTGCGAGAAGTTATCACAATACTCATTGAAATACATATTGTCATGGTTGTCACGTCTGCCATAAACCCTTCTCTGCAGAGGACGTCTCTCATTGTGAATCCCTCATAATACGTGATGTCCAGCAGGAGGAATTCAACGTAGAATGGAAGTGCTTGTACAACAAACAGCAGATTCCAATAAAAAGTCCTCTTGCCAATTTGAATCCAACTATGGACAATTTGTGGTTGCTGAGAGTCGGTGGTCGTTTGAATCAAGCCCACCTAGGAGTCGCAGAACAAAATCCTCTTATCATTCCCAACAAAGATCATCACGAAAAGGTTGAACAACGAGACAAGCAGATCACTGAGGGCAAGTTATGGTCTGCAGGCCTTTGGATTATAGGTATGAAAAGACATGTAGCCCAATTACCGCATGACTGTGTACACTGTCGTAAAGCGAGAGGAAAACAACTACACCAACAGATGGCTGACTTGCCTGCAGATAGACTACAAACAGAGCCACCTTTCACTTACACTGGCCTAGATGTCTTTGGGCCATGGATGGTATCCGCACGCAGGACCCGCAGCGGTCACGCGATCAGTAAGCGTTGGGCTGTACGTTTCACTTGCATGATTGTGCGTGCCGTTCACATAGAGGTGATAGAATCCATGGACACATCCAGCCTTATTAATGTTTTAAGACATTTCTATGCAATTAGAGGACCAATGAAACAGTTGAGTTCTGACCGTGGAAGCAACTTCATCGGAGCATGTAGAGAACTGAACATCGACACTAAGCCCATTCAAGATCAGTTGACGGAAAAGAGTTGCACCTGGATTTTCAATCCTCCTCACAGTTCTCACATGGGGGGCTCCTGGGAAAGGATGATTGGGATTTCACTCAGCATCTTGAATTCTATGTTAATGGATGTAAACTCTTCAAGACTCACACACGAGACTGTAGTCACCCTTCTCGCTGAAGTTTCGGCCATAATCAATTCAAGACCACTCATGCCAGTATCTTTGGATCCTGAGGCACCAGCTATACTAACTCCGGCTATTCTCCTTACTCAAAAAACTGAGAACACACTAATGCCTAGTGGAGATTTTACTCACGCAAACATTTACCAGAAACACTGGAAACGTGTACAATACATAGCGGATTACTTCTAGAACAGGTGGCAAAAGGAGTATCTAGTGATTCTTCAAGGAAGAAGAAAATGGCAACACCACAAACCAAATTTGAAAGAAAGAGACCTCGTGTTGATGAAAGATCAACAAACCGAACGGATTGACTGGCCTATGGGACTAATTACAAAGGTTCTTCCCAGCAAAGATGGCAAGGTCCGGAAGGTGAAGTTGAAGATCTCCAGGAAGGGTGAACCTAAAACGTTCACAAGGCCAATTAATGAACTCATTCTGCTACTCCCCATTAAGAACGTCCCTGCAGAATAAACAGGACTGTATTCGAGTTTGTGGAGCTTTTCCATTCCAAGATAGAAAACAGGACTATATTATAATGTTTTCTATCTCATTCTAACATGTTCTTTATTACAGGCTGAATATATATATATATATATATATATATATATATATATATATATATATATATATATATATATATATATTGTGGTAAAGTGTACGGCAAGGTGGTGGACAGAGACGGAGTGTATATCTCTCCTGGTTTCCTCAGCCAGGCGAGATAAAGGAAAGCCAGAGCAGTCATGTTCTAGCAGAGCATAGTCTGCTAGAGCTCTTGTTCCATATTATGGGCTGGCTTTTCTGGACTGGAGGGCAGATTGGTAGTGGGAGCCTTCCAGTCCACACCCTTACTCCACCACAGGTTTTGCTCTGAGTCCAGGGCATTCACAGGTGAAGCTTCCTTAGGGCTATTTACTGGGGAAGGAAGCTCAGTTATGGGGCTGATACACACATGGAGTGTGTGAGGAAAACACTCCTGAGACAAACAGGTATAGTGTGGACTTTGACCTGCTAATGTGGTGACTCTACCTGCTCTAGGTCAGAGAGGTAACCTGTTGGTTAGGTAGAGCCAGACAAGGTTTAGGTTTTGTTACTTTGCCGGCACTGTGGTTTTTATGCTGAAATACCAAATAAAAACCCTCTGGACTTGTTTATCATACTACCTGTCTGCATGGTGTCATTGCCGGTCCCAACCGTATGAGATGAACCCCTTACAATTGGTGGAGAACGTGGGGCACAACGGCATAACAGAAGTATGGACAGTTGTGTGTGGCACACATTAAAGGAGCCAGAGGTATATGTCCTGGGTGAAAGCTGCTGCGACTTTGCAAGGACAATCCAATACCATGGAAGAGGTATTAAAGCAGTTGGTACAAGTCCAGATGCAGCAACAACAGGTCCAGGCGCAGCAACAGGAAATTAACCGCCTGTTAATGGAGCAGATGGCTGCGCTCCGAGAGTCTGGTGCGACTCAAGCCCAACTAATGGAGGTAAGCCCGCCTGAGACTGCTAAGGTAAAGAGGGTCTGCAGAGTGGGCAGATGTGATTGCGCCCTTCCTCTCCGGTGAACCCCAAAAGGCCTACTATGACCTCAGGGAGCAGGATGTCCGGGACTATACCAAACTAAAGTTGGAGATCCTTGCTCGCCTGCGTGTCACACCAGCTGTCCGCGCTAGGAGAGTTCACAGTTGGACCTACTCCATTGACAAACCCACCAGGTCTCAGATGTATGACCTAATCCATCTGGTACGCAAATGGCTGGAACCAGAGACCTGCACACCCACCCAAATTGTGGAAAAGGTGGTCATTGATCGCTTCTTCAGGGCGCTGCCGGCAGAACTGCAACGCTGAGTCGGACACGGGGACCCCAAGACTGCTGATCAACTTGTCAACCTGGTGGAAAGGTAAATAGCAACCGAGGACTTCCTCCATGATGTTCCCACGGCACCAACCCCTCTCAGGACTGCCAGTCCCGTGACGTCTGTGGGTAAGAGGGGTACAATGGGAGGAGTGTGGAAAACTGCGAGAGGAAACAGGGCTCTGGAGCTCGGGCGAGGGCAAAAGACTGAACTTGAACCTAAGGGGCCCACAGGTCCTAGAAAGGACTCCCGGTTAAAAAGGCCTGGGACCCTCCAGTGCTGGAGGTGTCATGAGTGGGGACATGTGGCCGCCCATTGCCCTCTTACTTCAGAACTCATGGGTGCTGAACCGGTGTGTGCAGCCATGCCAGGGACTGAGCTACATGCATGCATGTTAAGGGTTAATGACCATTCGGCAACAGCCCTGCTGGTCTCTGGTAGCTCAGTGACTTTGGTTAAAGCCAGCCTTGTGACTGGGGACTATATACCAGGCAAACATGTGAAAGTATTATTCATCCATGGGGATATTATAGCTTACCCCGTGGCCTCAGTTAAACTGGTAACTTCCTCTGGGACTGTGACCTATGAGGTCGGTGTGGTAAAACGGCTCATGTATGAGGTGATTTTGGGCCATGATTTCCCGTTGTTTTGGGAATTATGGAAGAAATGTGACGCTCCTGCTGCCAGTGAAGTAACTCCAGCAGAATCTGTTCCTTTCTCTGAAAATAATGGTTCATGTGAAGGGACCCCTGGAAATAGTAATATTAATTTGGGGAAAAATGTGAATGAACCTGAGGTGTGCAATAATGAATGGTTCCCCCTGCAAGTGTTAGCCGGGGAAGAAGAAGAAACTTCCCCACCAGGGCAGCAGGTGTTAGATTTAGGAGTGTCTCGGGGTAACTTTGGGACTGAGCAAGCGAGAGACCCCACTTTGAGTACTGCACGCGCCAATGTTACGGTAATAAATGGTGTACCACAGGATCCTGAAGCTGACCACAAATTTCCACACTTTGCTATGAATGGGGACCTGGTGTATCGAGTCACCAAGTGTAACAATGAAGTTGTGGAACAGCTTTTGGTGCCAAAACTGTACCGTCGCATGGTGCTAGATATGGCACATAATCATGTGTTGGGTGGTCATTTGGGGACTAGTAAAACACAAGAGAGAGTCCTCCAACAATTTTTTTGGCCTGGGGTATATGAAGAGGTGAGGAGGTACTGTGAGTCATGCCCCACGTGCCAATTAAGTGCCCCAACACCCCACTACCGTAGTCCTTTTGTGCCACTTCCCATCATTAAGGTACCCTTTGATAGAATTGCAATGGACCTGGTGGGGCCTCTAGTCAAATCCGCTAGGGGACATCAATACATTCTGGTTGTGTTAGACTATGCCACCAGGTACCCGGAGGCAGTTCCCTTAAGAAACATGGCCTCCAAAAATATAGCTCGAGAATTGTTTTACATGTTTTCTCGCACAGGTATTCCCAAAGAAATACTCACGGACCAGGGTACCCCCTTTATGTCGAAAGTTATGAAAGAACTGTGCAAATTGTTTAAAATCGCGCATATCCGTACCTCAGTGTACCACCCCCAAACTGATGGATTAGTGGAGAGGTTTAATAAAACCCTCAAACACATGTTGAAAAAGGTAGTGGAAAGGGATGGCCGGGACTGGGACTGTCTGTTACCGTATCTTATGTTCTCCATCAGGGAGGTACCCCAAGAATATACAGGGTTCTCCCCCTTTGAGTTAGTTTATGGCCGGCATCCAAGGGGTTTGTTAGATATCGCCAAAGAGACCTGGGAGACTGAGGCCACCCCATATAAAAGTGCTGTTGAACATGTGGCTCAGATGCAGGACCGAATAGAGACAGTGATGCCCATTGTCAGAGAGCACATGCAAAAAGCTCAGGAGGCCCAGAGCAGAATTTACAACAGGTCTGCCCGAGTGAGGACCTTTAATCCAGGGACCGGGTCCTAGTTCTAGTTCCCACCATTGAGAGTAAGTTTCTGGCAAAGTGGCAGAGTCCCTATGAGATTGTAGAAAAGGTGAGTGAGGTGAATTACAAGGTGCATCAGCCAGGCAGGAGAAAACCCTTCCAGATTTACCACATAAACCTCATCAAATCGTGGATAGATAGAGAGGCTTTGGTAGCCACCCCGACTGTGGTTAAAGAAGGGTTACAGCCAATTCCCCCAGTAAGAATAGGAGAGGCCCTGTCAGGACACCAGAAACAGGAGGTAAGGGAATTCCTACAGCGCAACAGAGGCAAGTTTTCTGACCTACCCGGCCGAACTCACCTGATTAAACATCATATTAAAACTGAGCCCAATACTAAAGTGAGCCTGAAGCCGTACAGGATACCAGAAGCCCGCAGAGTGGCCGTATCCTCTGAGGTCAAGCGCATGCTTGAACTGGGAGTCATTGAGGAGTCGAACAGCGAATGGGCAAGCCCCATTGTACTAATCCCAAAGCCCAATGGGACATGGAGGTTCAGTAATGACTTCAGGAAATTAAATGAGGTTTCAAAATTTGATGCGTACCCCATGCCCCGAGTGGATGAACTGATAGAGAGGCTGGGGAATGCCAGGTACATCACAACACTTCACCTTACAAAGGGTTATTGGCATACCATACCATTATCTGATGAGGCAAAGGAAAAGACTGCATTCTCCACTCCGTAAGCCTGTTCCAATATGTAGTGATGCCATTTGGGTTACATGGGGCCCCTGCTACATTTCAGAGACTGATGGATCTGATCTTGAGACCACATTGTGATTATGCCGCTGCCTACCTGGACGATGTGGTCATTTTTTCGCCTGATTGGAAAAGTCACCTCTGTAAGGTACAGGCCGTCCTAGACTCCATCAGTGATGCAGGCCTGACCATAAACCCTGAAAAGTGTGCAGTGGGTCTGGAGGAAGCAAAATACCTGGGCTACATTATTAGTAAGGGATTGGTTAAGCCCCAGATAAATAAGATTGAGGCGATACAAAATTGGCCTAGACCGCTAACGAAAAACAGGTCAAGGTCTTCCTGGGCATTACTGGATATTACTGCTGGTTTGTGCCCAATTTTGCCTCCATTGCATCACCATTGACGGACTCAACAAAGGGCAGTAAGTCAGTCATGGTAAAATGGACCCCAGAGGCAGAGAAGGCTTTTCAGAGTCTAAAGTCCGCTCTGTGTGAACAGCCAGTGCTAATCTCCCCAGATTTCAGAAAACAGTTTCTGGTTTAGACTGATGCATTTGATACAGGGTTGGGAGCCGTCCTGTCACAGGTGGTAAATGGGGAGGAACACCCAGTGATGTACCTAAGTAGGAAACTGACCCCAGCAGAGAAAAATTATGCCATAGCGGAGAGAGAGTGTCTGGCCATCAAGTGGGCCCTGGAGTCCCTGAAATATTATCTGCTGGGTAGAAAGTTTGTGTTGGTGACAGATCACGCTCCACTGGCCTAGATGAGGCAAAATAAGGAGAGAAATGCGAGAGTGACCAGATGGTTTCTCTCCTTACAAAACTTCTGTTTCAAACTTGAACATAGACCAGGGAAATTACAAGGAAATGTGGATGCATTGTCCAGGGTCTACTGTCTGTTCAGTAAAAAGGCCCAGACCTCTGGTCTGGAGAAGGGGGGGGGGGGGGATGTGGTAAAGTATACGGTAAGGTTGTGGACGGAGTGTATATCTCTCCTGGTTTCCTCAGCCAGGTGAGATAAAGGAAAGCCAGAGCAGTCATGTTCTAGCAGAGCATAGTCTGCTAGAGCTCTTGTTCCATATTATGGGCTGGCTTTTCTGGACTTGAGGGCAGGTTGGTAGTGGGAGCCTTCCAGTCCACACCCTTACTCCACCACGGGTTTTGCCCTGAGTCCGGGGCAGTCACAGGTGTGGCTTCCTTAGGACTATTTACTGGGGAAGGAAGCTCAGTTATGGGGCTGATGAGGAAAACACTCCTGAGACAAACAGGTATAGTGTGGACTTTGACCTGCTAATGTGGTGACTCAACCTGCTCTAGGTCAGAGAGGTAACCTGTTGGTTAGGTAGAGCCAGACAAGGCTTAGGTTTTGTTACTTTGCCGGCACTGTGGTTTTTATGCCAAAATACCAAATAAAAACCCTCTGGACTTGGTTATCCTACTACCTGTCTGCATGGTGTCATTGCTCGTCCCAACCGTATGAGATGAACCCCTTACTATATATATATATATATATATATATATATATATATTATATTTTATGGACAATTGTCATAGTGAAATCCCCAAAGGGAATTTCAGAGGGGGAGTGTGCTGTTGTCCTCATACTTATTAGTTAAATGTCCTGTATTACTATTTCCCTTTCATGTTATTTCTATGCATTTTTGTTTCTGCCATCTGATGGCCAGAATTTGCATGCCGCACGCCCTTGTTCTTGTTAATAAAGTTTTTTTCTCTCTGAGCGTGGTTTTAGTCAAAGCCCTGGTCCATGTCGTCTCCCTGCAGCCATTTTTAGTTTTTCATAGCTGTGTGACAGGACTTGCTAATACTTGGGCTTGTGAAGGCATCAGTGTTTGACCAGCAGTTAGCCTCAGGAAAGACACCAACAGGACTGCATTTAATACCACTACTACCAAGGCTATTACAGTATTGTGTTATCGCTTGTCGCTGTTCTTGGGTCAAATAAACCCACGTTGGTTCATCATATCATCGTGTCTATGTTAGAATCCATCTATCCTGAGCTCCTGCCGGTTCAGTCTGCTCCACTGCTTCGATATGAAGGTAGGAGAGTCACACGGCCACTATTAGTTACACCTTCAATCACCTTCATATGGGAACAGAACAAGCATCTTATATTGTGTATGTGACTGTAAAGTCGCCATCTACCTTCCATTATTGGCTGAGAGTCTGTCAGGTGATGCCAGAAGCCGGCCAACATCACAGCACATATGTGATCTGCAATGAATCATACTGCGGCAATTTTAGTTTTCCCAACACAGAACACAAATGTTTTGTTTTCCAGGAAAACTATGGAAAATTTGGGTTGAATCCGGCCCAATGCAAATCAGTTCTCCCATCTCTAGTATTCACTATTAGAGATGAGCGAACACTAAAATGTTCGAGGTTCGAAATTCGATTCGAACAGCCGCTCACTGTTCGTGTGTTCGAACGGGTTTTGAACCCCATTATAGTCTATGGGGAACATATACTCGTTAAGGGGGAAACCCAAATCCGTGTCTGGAGGGTCACCAAGTCCACTATGACACCCCAGGAAATGATACCAACACCCTGGAATGACACTGGGACAGCAGGGGAAGCATGTCTGGGGGCATAAAAGTCACTTTATTTCATGGAAATCCCTGTCAGCTTGCGATTTTCGCAAGCTAACTTTTCCCCATAGGAATGCATTGAACAGCGCTGATTGGCCAGAGTATAGAATTCGACCAATCAGCGCTGGCTCCTCCGGCAGAGCCAGCGCTGATTGGCCGAAGGCTGGCCAATGCATTCCTATGGGTATGTAGAGACTTAGCAGTGCTGAGCCAGTTCTGCTCAATTACACCGTGTGCCGGTCAGCCCATCTGATATAGCAGAGCCGAGTGTGCACACTCGGCTCTGCTACATCAGATGTAGCAGAGCCGAGGGTGCACTAGAACCCTTATGCACACTCGGCTCTGCTACATCTGATGGGCTGACCGGCACACGGTGTAGTTGAGCAGAACTGGCTGAACACTGCTAAGTCTCTGAATTCCCATAGGAATGCATTGGCCAGCGCTGATTGGCCAAAGTACGGAATTCGACCAATCAGCGCTGGCTCTGCTGGAGGAGGCGGAGTCTAAGATCGCTCCACACCAGTCTCCATTCAGGTCCGACCTTAGACTCCGCCTCCTCCGGCAGAGCCAGTGCTGATTGGCTGAAGGCTGGCCCATGCATTCCTATGGGAATGCAGAGACTTAGCAGTGCTGAGCCAGTTCTGCTCAACTACACCGTGTGCCGGTCAGCCCATCAGATGTAGCAGAGGCGAGGGTGCACTAGAACCCTTATGCACACTCGGCTCTGCTACATCAGATGGGATGACCGGCACACGGTGTAGTTGAGCAGAACTGGCTCAGCACTGCTAAGTCTGTGCATACCCATAGGAATGCATTGGCCAGCCTTCGGCCAATCAGCGCGGGCTCTGCCGAGGGAGGCGGAGTCTAAGGTCGGACCTGAATGGAGACTGGTGTGGAGCGATCTTAGACTCCACCTCCTCCAGCAGAGCCAGCGCTGTTTGGTCGAATTCCGTACTCTGGCCAATCAGCGCTGTCCAATGCATTCCTATGGGAAAAAGTTTATGTCACAAAAATCACAATTACACACCCGATAGAGCCCCAAAAAGTTATTTTTAATAACATTCCTACCTAAATAAAAGCTATCCCTAGCTATCCCTGCCTGTACAGCTATCCCTGTCTCTTAGTCACAAAGTTCACATTCTCATGTGACCCGGATTTGAAATCCACTATTCGTCTAAAATGGAGGTCACATGATTTCGGCAGCCAATGACTTTTTCTGATTTTTTTCGATGCCTCCGGTGTCGTAGTTCCTGTTCCACCTCCCCTGCGCTGTTATTGGTGCAAAAAAAGCGCCAGGGAAGGTGGGAGGGGAATCAAATTTTTTTGGAGTTGGCCTGTGATGTTTGATTCGAATCAAACACATCGAACAGCCTGATATCCGATCGAACATGAGTTCGATAGAACACTGTTCGCTCATCTCTATTCACTATACGTCTAGTAATATCTCTCCATTATCTAAGACACTTTATGACTGTTATAGATTTGTGGCCTTTCTATAGGTCAGGTATACACTCACATATATTCCATCTCAATCATACTGCACTTACACTGATAGACAATGCCCGAAGTATCTAATACCTGAGGATATCCATATAGTCCAAGGATTTGTGCTGCGGGAATAGTGGTAGATGAGTGGTGGTCTCCAATGATACCGGCCAGCTGGCCATGCCCCCTACAGGAGTAATTAGGTATCACCATACCCGGGCCAGATAAAAGATGTAGTACATGATGTACCGCCAAACACTCATCTATACATGTGTCATAAATATCATATCCCAGTGTAATATTGGGTAAAATATCAGGATTCTGGTTAATATTATCAATGGCAAAGAGAAAAATCAGAGAATGTACAAATCCTTCAAAATGTTCCCTGTAAATAGACAAAAATATATCAAGATGAGGAACTGACGAGAGATCTGGACTCCATTTATTCACTACATAACCTCTGCAAGACTGTTAAGTTTTTACTCTTTATTCTCATACATTGAAGTAAAAAAAGTATGCACCCTAGACCGCCCAATATTAGGACTATCTATCTATCTATCTATCTATCTATCTATCTATCTATCTATCTATCTATACACAACATGCTAATGTACTGCACAGACAAGACTTCTAGGACTATATATCTATAATACATAGTGTATAACACTGTCAGGACTCCTAGGACTATATATCTATAATAATTAGTGTATGACACTGTCAGGACTCCTAGGACTATATCTATAATACATAGTGTATGACACAGTCAGGACTCCTAGGACTATATATCTATAATACATAGTGTATGACACTGTCAGGACTCCTAGGACTATATATCTATAATACATAGTGTATGACACTGTCAGGACTCCTAGGACTATATCTATAATACATAGTGTATGACACTGTCAGGACTCCTAGAACTATATATCTATAATACATAGTGTATGACACTGTCAGGACTCCTAGGACTATATCTATAATACATAATGTATGACACTGTCAGGGCTCCTAGGGCTATATATTTATAATACATAGTGTATGACACTGTCAGGGCTCCTAGGACTATATATCTATAATACATAGTGTATGACACTGTCAGGGCTCCTAGGACTATATATCTATAATACATAGTGTATGACACTGTCAGGGCTCCTAGGACTATATATCTATAATACATAGTGTATGCTCCCACGAGAAGACATCTCTGAAACTACCATCATGGGGATCAACAAAGAGCTGGTGACCAGAATCAGACAAACATCAGGCATCACCCTGGCACAACACCCCTCCATAGATAAGCGTCACCTACTGTATATAATAACAAACACCTCAATAAACATGGCGTCAGCCTTCTAGCGAAGGAATTTAAAGACTTAGTGCTCAACAGAGCCCCCGGGCCTAGACACCAAACAAGACAAAGAGTCATGGAAATAATACTAGACAACCGCCAATATCCAAGACAAAACCCCCCAAAGAGGCCTATCAAGAAAAAGCCAACAAGAGCAACCCAGAGCATTGGCATAGAGACAATAAAGAGAATAGAGAGACTGGAGTCCGCAGTCATTACAATGACCACAACAATGACACACACGAACCAATACCTGGCCACACTGCTATCAACCAAAAATCCAACCCTTCCTCTGCAGGACAGCTCATTACAAGGTTTACACACCGAAGATGAAATCACTAACTATCAGTAGTTGGAACATACAAGGGCTGAACGCCTTTGGATCTAAACCAAAAGATCCAGACTTCATAGACAGACTAAAAAACATAGACATCCAAATCCTCCTAGAGACATGGACCCGGGCAGAAGACGAGTCCCTAACGCCCATGGACTACAAGGAATTCTCAGTGCCCGCCCTGAAAAATAAGACCACCAAACATGGCCACTCAGGAGGCATACTAATATGGTTTAAGGAGGAGCTCAAAGAACACGTAAAAGCTACCAAACATGGAACTAATCACATATGGATAAAAATAAGTAGCTCCATCCTCAGTGGCCAGCAGGACATCTATCTCTGTGCAGTATATATGCCCCCACCAGGGTCCCCCTACCATGTCCCTGACACTTACGAGGTCCTACAAAGGGAAGCCGCCCAATTCCGACCCAAAGGCAGAGTATTAATATGCGGAGACCTGAATGCAAGGACAGGCACAGAGATAGACTACCTGCCCCCTGACGACAACCCACATACGCACGGTAGTGAGATCCACCACCCAGAACCCACACAGACAAGAAGAAACAGCCAAGACAGAATTGTCAACAAGAGCGAGAGACAACTGCTGAACATGTGCCGAAGCCTAGGACTGTACATAATAAACGGACGTGTCACAGGCGACACCACAGGACGCTTCACACTAAACTCTCAAGTGGGCAACAGCGTGGTGGACTATGCCATTACAGACGCAGACCTGTCAGACATTGAAGACTTCACAATCGCACCTGACTCCCATCTATCAGACCACAACCAGATCCTACTATACATGAGAACCAGGAACAAAACACCCATACATGAGCCCCAACAGTCCGGCCTCTACAACCTACCAAGACATTTCACATGGGCCAACCACCAGGCCATAGAATATACCAACGCAACCAACCGACCCGAAATCAAGACACTGCTCACAAACTTCCATACAAACACCTATCAGCCAGAACAACAGGGAGTCACCAGAGCTGTGAAGGATTTCAAGTACATCCTACAGACCACAGCAGAACTAGCAGGCCTGAAACAAACCAAACCAATAAGACAAACCAACAAACAGTCCCACAAATGGTTCGACAGCGACTGCAGAGCACTACGCCATACCCTAAGAACAGCCTCCAACCGAAAACACAGGGACCCCAACAACAAGGAGGTGAGGGAAGCCTACAACAATCTATGCAAGCAATACAAGGGCACCCTCAGAGAGAAGAAACAGAGGTACCTATCCCACAAAATAGAGCAACTAGAGGACTCCCTCCAGGACAGCTCATTCTGGGAGACCTGGCACCACATGGGCACAAAGCCCAAGAAAAACTCTCTCCACATCCAAAATGGCAATATCTGGCTCAACTACTTCAGAGGTCTCTACAAAAACATCCCAGAAGAAGAACTAATCCCAGAACAGCAACAGATAATCACCAAACTGAGGGACATGGAGAAAGTCATCAAAGACTCCCAGAACCCTCTGGACTCGCCAATCACCATAAAAGATATACAGGAAAGAATTGCCCTGCTGAAAGGCAAAAAGGCCAGAGGCCCTGATGGCATCCTACCAGAGATGATCAAATACAGCCCTCCAGCAATACACGCGGCACTGGCAAAGCTATTCACCCTTGTGCTCAATGCTGGACACTTCCCCGACGATTGGAACAAAGGCCTCATAACCCCCATCTACAAGAATGGGGACCAATATGACCCCAACAACTACAGAGGGATCTGCGTCAGCAGCACGCTGGGGAAACTGTTCAACAGCATCATCAATAACAGAATCCTCACCTTCCTCACACAACACGGGGTCCTCAGCAAGAGCCAAGCAGGGTTCATGCCAAACCACCGCACCACAGACCATATCTACACCCTGCAAAGCCTCATCAAGACGCACGTCCACAACACCAGAAGAGGAAAGATATTCGCCTGCTTCATAGATTTTAAGAAGGCGTTCCACTCAGTATGGCACCCAAGCCTGCTCCTAAAACTCCTAGAGAGTGGAATAGGAGGAAGAACGTACGACGTCATCAAGAGCTCCTACACCGGAAACCAGTGCAGTGTGAAGGTGAATGGGAAAAGTGTAACATACTTCAACAGGCCCGAGGGGTCAGACAAGGTTGTAGCCTGAGCCCAATGCTCTTCAACATCTATATTAATGAACTGGCTACAGCCCTGGAGACCTCACCAACCCCAGGCCTCACCCTGAATGACCGGGAGGTGAAGTTCCTGCTATACGCCGACGACCTCCTACTCCTGGCCCCCACCGAGAAAGACCTCCAAGAAAGCCTGTCCGTGCCGGAAAAATTCAGCACCACATGGGCCCTACCCATCAACCAGAAGAAGACCAAAGTCATGGTATTTCAGAAGAAGGGCCACAATAAAGCCTCCACCCCACAATTCACACTGAACGGCTCCACACTGGAGAAAACCAACAGCTACACCTACCTGGGGCTGGAGCTCAGCCAATCAGGAAGCTTCAAAGCAGCAATAGAAACCCTGAAAGCAAAACCCTGCAGAACCTTCTACGCTATCAGAAGACAACTGTACCACCTCAAACCACCGGTGAGGGTCTGGCTGAAGATATTTGACGCAGTCATCTCCCCGATCCTTCTCTATGGCAGCGAGTTTTGGGGCCCAGCCACCTACCCAGACCAGTCAAAGTGGGATTCCAGCCCAACAGAGAACTTCCACCTGGAGTTCTGCAAATACCTGCTCCATGTCCATCGCAACACCTCCAAAATGGCCTGCAGGGCAGAGCTAGGCAGACTCTCCCTATGAATAACCATACAGAAGAGGGCGCTAGCTTTCCAGGCACACATCCAGGGGAGCAAGCCCGACTCCTACCACCACCAAGCATGGCTAAGCCACCTGAGCAAACCAGACACCCAACAACCAAACAACAGCCAACCACCAAATCAAAAACACGAACAGTTGATAACCAAGGCCGAAATAAAGGCGACCACAGAGGCAAACAGAGAGCGGTACATTGAAGAATGGAGAAACGAAATAAATAACTCCAAGAAACTCACCGTGTACCAATCAATACAAAGGGACTACACCATGGCCACCTACCTGGAGAGAATACGACACCCCAAACACAGACAGACCCTGAGCCAGTACAGACTGAGCACCCACAACCTAGAGATAGAGACGGGGCGATACAGGCAGACGTACAAGCCACGGGAGAACAGACTGTGCCAGCACTGTGACCAGGGGGCCCTAGAAGACGAGACCCACTTCCTGCTACACTGCACCAAATACTCAGCTGTGAGGGCCGTCTACTACCAAAGACTCTCTGCCCACATCCCAGACTTCATATCTGCAGACAAGAAGAGGAAACTCTACATCCTACTGGGAGAAGAAGAGGCCACTGTGGAGATCGCTGCCCAATACGTGTCCAGCTGTCACCAAATAAGAGGAAGATGTGACTCCATGGACTGTTATATTTATCCCAATACACCCACCCCACCCCCACCCCCCCATATAGCGGTCACCAACGAAGAGGAAGATGAGACTCCACGGACTGTTATACCCCAAACCAACCGCCCCGCCCCACCCCACCCCACCCCACCTCCCCATATAGCGGTCACTAACTAAGAGGAAGACAAGACTCCATGGACTGTTATACCCCAAACCACCCACACCACCCCCCCATACCCACCACTCACCCACCCGTATCCAACCCCCCCCCCCCCCACACACACACACACACACACACACTTTACTAGCTTTGGCAATGCCAAATATCTATTCGGACGTGCCAATAAAGCTTTTTGATTTGATTTGATTAGTGTATGACACTGTCAGGACTCCTAGGACTATATATCTATAATTCATAGTGTATGACACTGTCAGGACTCCTAGGACTATATATCTATAATACAAAGGGTATGACACTGTCAGGACTCCTAGGACTATATCTATAATACATAGTATATGGCACTGTCAGGGCTCCTAGGACTATATATCTATAATACATAATGTATGATACTGTCAGGATTCCTAGGACTATACATATATAATGCATAGTGTATGACACTGTCAGGACTTCTAGGACTTTATATCTATAATACATAGTGTATGTCACTGTCAGGACTCCTAGGACTATTTATCTATAATACATAGTGTATGACACTGTCAGGACTCCTAGGACTATATCTATAATACATAGTATATGGCACTGTCAGGGCTCCTAGGACTATATATCTAAAATACATAGTGTATGACACTGTCAGGACTCCTAGAACTATATATCTATAATACATAGTGTATGACACTGTCAGGGCTGCTAGGACTATTTATATCTATAATACATAGTGTATGACACTGTCAGGACTCCTAGGACTATATATCTATAATACATAGGGTATGACACTGTCAGGACTCCTAGGACTATATATTTATAATACATAGTGTATGACACTGTCAGGGCTCCTAGGACTATATATCTATAATACATAGTGTATGACACTGTCAGGACTCCTAGGACTATATATCTATAATACATAGGGTATGACACTGTCAGGACTACTAGGACTATATATCTATAATACATAGTGTATGACACTGTCAGGGCTCCTAGGGCTATATATCTATAATTCATAGTGTATGACACTGTCAGGACTCCTAGGACTATATATCTATAATACATAGTGCATGGCACTGTCAGGGCTCCTAGGGCTATATATCTATAATACAAAGGGTATGACACTGTCAGGACTCCTAGGACTATATCTATAATACATAGTATATGGCACTGTCAGGGCTCCTAGGACTATATCTATAATACATAGTATATGGCACTGTCAGGGCTCCTAGGACTATATATCTAAAATACATAGTGTATAACACTGTCAGGGCTGCTAGGACTATATATCTATAATACATAGTGTATGACACTGTCAGGGCTCCTAGGGCTATATATCTATAATACATAGTGTATGACACTGCCAGGGCTCCTAGGGCTATATATCTATAATACATAGTGTATAACACTGTCAGGACTCCTAGAACTATATATCTATAATACATAGTGTATGGCACTGTCAAGTCTCCTAGGACTATATATCTATAATACATAATGTATGATACTGTCAGGATTCCTAGGACTATACATATATAATGCATAGTGTATGACACTGTCAGGACTTCTAGGACTTTATATCTATAAAACATAGTGTATGTCACTGTCAGGACTCCTAGGACTGTATATCTATAATACATAGGGTATGACACTGTCAGGACTCCTAGGACTATATATCTGCAATACATAGTGTAAGACACTGTCAGCACTCCTAGGACTATTTATCTATAATACATAGTGTATGACACTGTCAGGACTCCTAGGACTATATATCTAAAATACATAGTGTATAACACTGTCAGGGCTGCTAGGACTATATATCTATAATACATAGTGTATGACACTGTCAGGGCTGCTAGGACTATTTATATCTATAATACATAGTGTATGACACTGTCAGGACTCCTAGGACTATATATCTATAATACATAGTGTATGACACTGCCAGGGCTCCTAGGGCTATATATCTATAATACATAGTGTATGACACTGTCAGGGCTCCCAGGACTGTATATATCTATAATACATAGTGTATGGCACTGTCAAGTCTCCTAGGACTATATATCTATAATACATAATGTATGATACTGTCAGGATTCCTAGGACTATACATATATAATGCATAGTGTATGACACTGTCAGGACTTCTAGGACTTTATATCTATAATACATAGTGTATAACACTGTCAGGGCTGCTAGGACTATATATCTATAATACATAGTGTATGACACTGTCAGGGCTCCTAGGGCTATATATCTATAATACATAGTGTATGACACTGCCAGGGCTCCTAGGGCTATATATCTATCATACATAGTGTATGACACTGTCAGGGCTCCCAGGACTGTATATATCTATAATACATAGTGTATGGCACTGTCAAGTCTCCTAGGACTATATATCTATAATACATAATGTATGATACTGTCAGGATTCCTAGGACTATACATATATAATGCATAGTGTATGACACTGTCAGGACTTCTAGGACTTTATATCTATAATACATAGTGTATGACACTTTCAGGACTCCTAGGACTATATATCTGCAATACATAGTGTAAGACACTGTCAGGACTCCTAGGACTACATATCTATAATACATAGTGTATAACATTGTCAGGACTCCTAGGACTATATATCTATAATACATAGTGTATGGCACTTTCAGGGCTCCTAGGACTATATCTATAATACATAGTGTATAACACTGTCAGGGCTGCTAGGACTATATATATATATCTATAGTACATAGTGTATGATACTGTCAGTACTCCTAGGACTATATATCTATAATACATAGTGCATGACACTGTCAGGGCTCCTAGGACTATATATCTATAATTCATAGTGTATGACACTGTCAGGACTCCTAGAACTATATATCTATAATACATAGTGTATGACACTGTCAGGACTCCTAGGACTATATATCTATAATACATAGTGTATGACACTGTCAGGGCTCCTAGGACTATATATCTATAATTCATAGTGTATGACACTGTCAGGACTCCTAGGACTATATCTATAATACATAGTATATGGCACTGTCAGGGCTCCTAGGACTATATATCTAAAATACATAGTGTATAACACTGTCAGGGCTGCTAGGACTATATATCTATAATACATAGTTTATGACACTGTCAGGGCTCCTAGGGCTATATATCTATAATACATAGTGTATGACACTGTCAGGGCTCCTAGGGCTATATATCTATAATACATAGTGTATGACACTGTCAGGACTCCTATAACTATATATCTATAATACATAGTGTATGGCACTGTCAAGTCTCCTAGGACTATATATCTATAATACATAGTGTATGACACTGTCAGGGCTCCTAGGGCTATATATCTATAACACATAGTGTATGACACTGTCAGGGCTCCTAGGGCTATACATCTATAATACATAGTGTATGGCACTGCCAAGTCTCCTAGGACTATATATCTATAATACAAAGGGTATGACACTGTCAGGACTCCTAGAACTATATCTATAATACATAGTATATGGCACTGTCAGGGCTCCTAGGACTATATATCTAAAATACATAGTGTATAACACTGTCAGAGCTGCTAGGACTATATATCTATAATACATAGTGTATGACACTGTCAGGGCTCCTAGGGCTATATATCTATAATACATAGTGTATGGCACTGCCAAGTCTCCTAGGACTATATATCTATAATACATAATGTATGATACTGTCAGGATTCCTAGGACTATACATATATAATGCATAGTGTATGACACTGTCAGGACTTCTAGGACTTTATATCTATAATACATAGTGTATAACACTGTCAGGGCTGCTAGGACTATATATCTATAATACATAGTGTATGACACTGTCAGGGCTCCTAGGGCTATATATCTATAATACATAGTGTATGACACTGCCAGGGCTTCTCGGGCTATATATCTATAATACATAGTGTATGACACTGTCAGGGCTCCCAGGACTGTATATATCTATAATACATAGTGTATGGCACTGTCAAGTCTCCTAGGACTATATATCTATAATACATAATGTATGATACTGTCAGGATTCCTAGGACTATACATATATAATGCATAGTGTATGACACTGTCAGGACTTCTTGGACTTTATATCTATAATACATAGTGTATGACACTTTCAGGACTCCTAGGACTATATATCTGCAATACATAGTGTAAGACACTGTCAGGACTCCTAGGACTATATCTATAATACATAGTGTATGACACTGTCAGGACTCCTAGAACTATATATCTATAATACATAGTGTATGACACTGTCAGGGCTTCTAGGACTATATATCTATAATATGTAGTGTATTACAATTTTAGGGCTCCTAGGCCTAGGCACTATACATAAAATGTGTATGCTAGAGATGAGCAAGTAGTATTCGATCGAGTTGGTATTCGATCGAATACTACGGTATTCAAAATACTTGTACTCGGTCGAATACCATTTGGTAAATGTAGTAAAAATTTGAACATTAAAAAAAATGTATACAGTAGAGATGAGTGAGTAGCGAAATATTCGAAAATTCAAAATTTGATTTGACTATTCGATCGAATATCTACTCGCTCATCTCTAGTGCATACATCAAGCTTTTCAAGTAAATAACACAGGATAAAAATCACAAGACGAATGAAACCAATGGTACTTGCATCTTAGTAAGTCATTAAGGACATATACTTAAGAAGTGATCATTCTAAAGAGCAATAATAAATGATATAGTATTGAATGTATTATAGCAGAATAGTAGTTGCAGCCAAACTTAATATTTCTTGAAAAAATGATGTCTACAAATGAGAAAATCCGATTTACAAAATTGCAATGGTTTTGAAATCGCAGTATTTGTGCTGTAGATATTTTTCTGCAATATGTGGGTGGAATAAGCTAGAATCCCATTCACTTTGTAGGTAATGTTAAATGCCATGGTTTTTGCCGCAGAGTTTCCTCCGTGGTCAAATTATGGCGTTTTTGCAAGGTGGGGCCTCAGCCTTACTGAGAGATTATTAAACCATAGTGAGTGTAAAGATTGTAAGTGAGGCCTATGTATAGCTGAGGATACTGATAGGAATACATGAGCAGCATTTACTAGGAACTGGAATATGAGGAGAATCACAAGAACCTGCACAAGATCCTCCGGCTACAGAAAGATCACAGACACTTCCTTATGGTTTATCGAGTCCTTATCTTATTCTTATTCTTATGGTAGAGTTGGAAGGAACCTCAAGGGCCATCGGGTCCAACCCTCTGCGAGTGCAGGTTTTCCTAAATCATTCCAGCTATATGTTTATCTATATGTTTATCTTCAGGGAACTGACTACAGACCTCACACAACTCGCTCTACTTTTCTGATGACAATTTGTACATGAAATAAGGACTTACTCAGAACACTGAAAACCTGTGTCATTGTAGTCTGTGGGTTGATGATGGTCTGTATATTTATACAATGTCAATAACCCCCCAATGATGAGATCTCCTTCCTGGGAACAATTCTGTACAAGCTCATGAACTTCTCTTATCCTGAGATCACAGACTAACTCTGTTACAGGAAACCAAAGAAGAAGTGTAGTAATGAGACTGTGCATCTCCTTGTAGGAGTAGGATAATGATGATGATGATGATGAGATGACGTGTATTCTGTCCTCAGTAAGACATGATGGATAGAAGCAGTGAGGCAGCAGTGACACAGACAGCACGGCCCCCAGGATCAGGACATGCTATATGGTGACTGCTCTCATCTCCCCTCCTTTTATACAGTATTATGGGATAGATTTTACATTCTCTGCTCTCATCGCACATCATTCTGGATCTGCTCTCCGAGGATTGTGCTCTGAACCGTCCTTACTATAGAGAATTGTAGAAGAAATAACCGGTCTCAGGCGTCCTTGTGTTATACAGAATATACCACAGACATATTCCACAGCCCTGTACAAAGATTGTCATCACTCACATTCACCCCTGACACTACTGAGGCTACAATCTAATGTTCTTACTGATAAACCCACTTATACAATGGGAGGGAAATCTCATAGATAGGAAGTCAATGAATCTGTAGACTGTGGTGAAGGCTGTCTTGAGAAATAGTCTGCAGGGTTCTTAGATCCTGCTTGATATTTCAAATGGAAGTGATGGTTCTGTAGGTGGAGTAGCCAGTGTTCCAGTCCTGGGAGAGGCTTTGATGAATGTTTATTGCAGACTGGAATGAGTGGTTTATGGTCACTTACCAAAGAGGTAAAGATGGAAATGAAGGCATCCCCATACAACTACAAGAGAATTGGGAATAGAGGTGTTCCATCTCTGTTAAAGCCTTGCTTGCATAGGAGACTGTGGAAATACTGTCAGTTTTGGACACCTGAGTTAAAATCTCACCAAAGCCTACAAGACTGGCATCAACAATGAGCTCAGTAGACTTTAGTGGGTCAAAATAGGCCATGGCTGTGTTGCTAGTCAAAAATCCTGTACACATGAAAGAGGACCAAGGGCTTGGCCCACAGGTTCAGAAGGTACACGATGCCACCCAGACACAAGCAGTGTTTTAATTCCTAGGACAAAGTTTTACTGAATAAGTCACAGAATAGAGATGTTGGAAAATTATGAAACAAGGTATAAACAGAGAAGAAATACAAACTAATATGGAACAGAATATTGCAGCAAACTAACACTATACTCCTAGTTCCCACAGTTACTTAACAGGTAACAGATACAAGTCCTTTAAGAACATGGTTCTCCTGGATCGGTCCCTCGTTGGGCCGCACCCTAAGTATTGCGCAATACTATTTGTAATCCACAGGGAAATGGTGTCTTCACTTAAAAGTACAGTTATATCCTATGCTCCAGCTCTCCACTTAACAGACAGGCCCATTTCTCAGATGATAAGGTGTCAGCTTAAGAGTCCCTTATATATCACCACATGGAACACATGGACGCGGCCAAGCCATGCTTACAAGTCCTTGAGGCCTTTCTCTCATATAGTCTCCTTTACCTTCTGAGCTTCAGAGCTTTCCAGACTCAGTCCCCAAAGTAGCACCACAAACTCTGTGTCTCCAGACTCAGTCCACAGCCAGCATGGCGGTTCTTCCATCCAGCAGAGCACAGGCTGCCATCCAGCATGTCAAGTCTCCAAACACATTTTAAGGCTGGGAAAGTACCGCGTCTACCTAACAAGCATTTTCCTCTTAGCTATCACTCCACCAATCCTATCTCGGCCTGCAGGGGTGTTTCCATCTTGTTTCACCATAATGTGAATAAGAATGGAGTTCACAAACTTTGAGCGCTTTGTGTTAGCCAAGAACAAACGCTTAAAGAAAACAGCCTTTGTTCTACCCACCTTTGTGAGGCCTCTGCAGGTCCAAAAACCTACCTTTCTCACTTCTTGGGAGCAGGAGCTTGCTATCTCCCTAACGGAAAAGCAACTGCAACAGATCCATAATCCCTCTCATGGATTCTCACCATGCGTTCGTCTTCAAGAAACGCGTTATAAACTCTTGACATGATGGTACCGAACGCCTCAATGGCTATTTGATAGGAAACTTACAGACTTCAATAAGTGCTGGAGATGTGACCAACATGACGGTACTTTACTTCACATATGGTGGTCCTGCCCAAAAATTACACAGTTCTGGGCTGATGTTCAGGACTCAATCAATAAATGTTTCACAAGGAACATCACGAGATTCCCCCCACGATGAGAGATTGGATTGAAAAAGTAAACCAAATTTCTCGATTCGAAGAGATCCATGCTGTGTAATGTACTGGGCTTGGCTGATGCTGCAGCTTTTACTACTCCTTATACTTGTGGCACTCGCAGAAGAGATGGAGAACTTTGAGATGGACAGGGAGTGGGCAGAGGACTCTTAGGCACTCTTGTAACTGGCACTTGCACAGGTCTCCCTAGAAGCACCTCCAACCTGGGCATACAATACCTTAGGAAGCAGGGTAGAATTACCCCATCTTGTCTTTATAATGAGGTTCTCAGAGCACTGCCTTTTAGTCCTCAGCCCTCTGCTTAATGCTAAGAATATGCTTGTCACAGTGTAATCAGAGGGTCATACACCCTGCCATGCCTTCAAGTCTGTGCTCAGACCTGCCATGATTGGTGTTTTTGGCCAGTCTAATCATCAGTATTATAATCTTTGAAGAAATAAAGATCACCCTCCTCCCCTGGCTGTGACTTATACAGAACCCCCTTCTCCATCCAAAGGAGAATATTCATTTTTAATCTATGCTAGAAGTCCCAATTCCTCCTCTACTATGACATTGAACAATTTTTTCATCCTCTTCATTTCTTTCGTCATGAACCCAGGGCAATGATGGTGACTAATAGATATAATGTGTCCTTCTTCTTCTATCTCTCGTTGTGGGTTTCCTGTAAGAGATATAAAAGAAGGATTATCACTGAAGCTGCAGATGTCCCTTTTGACAAATTAGGCGGCCTCCTCAAAGGGCTTTAGAAGGTGACATACTTCCTCAAGCCTCTAATAGTGGAATAAAACATTAGTGAAATAAAACATTGTGCCTTTTGTTTGCTGAATGTAGTAATTCCATTAATTTAGAACATCGGAGATGAGGAGGTGAAGTTGCAGACTGATTTGTCACTGCAAGTCCAGCAGAGTGTTTTTTGCAATATTAGGTTGAGGCTCTACATTGTTGAAATGCTTCTTTTTTGTTGCAGATTTTGTTCATTTTTTTAAGCCAAAGTCAAGAATGGCTACCAAAGGAATGAGAAATATATAAGAAGTTTTTATACATCTCTCTTCTGCTCAATCCACTCCTATATTTGGCTTAAAAAACCACGACAAAATCAACAACATGGGGCCTCAGTCAGGCAATTTAGATGTTGGATCTGCACATTGGCTGGAATCATTACTATCTCTACTGTCAACATCCTTTTCCTCTGATGTCATATTGTCAACATGACCCAGTTGCCAGATACTACCCACAAAAAATTATTGACAATGTCATTGTTTTCCCCACTTTTTTTTTACTCATCTTGGTCATAGACATCCTCTTAATTTTCAGAATTCCCCCAAATTCTCCAACTAGAATGACTACCGTATCACATTCCCTGCCACTAAAAACTTCACCACCAACAGTCATGTCTTCCTCTTCTACCTCTACCTTCTCTACTTGCAAAAATTTTGAATGTTCTCATTCAACTAATTAAAAAGAGGAGGAAGACTCTGACTTGGAGAAATAGCTTTCTGAGCAGGTGCTTCATTAGTACTAGGTGTTAGGACAGTGCAGCAGCTGCGGCCAAGGGATCAGGTCGCAGCCCGTTCCTCTGTTGTTGCGTCTTGCTGGCGGTCACCCTTTCCTACTTGAGGGCAGCCCTGCTTAGTAGGGGTTAACTTCCTTGCAGCAGCTGGGCGTGGTTGTTTGTCTGACTGACAGAGTGTCAGCCAATGTGCGCCTGGTGTGGGCAGCTGGGCTGATTGGTTGGGATCGCCCTTTCCCTATTTAAGGAAGCAGGTGGCTCAGCCCGCTGCCCTAGCCTCATTCCAGATCCTCATGTCTGTGTTGTTGTGTGCAGGTTCCAGTGCTGTTGCTTTGTAGTTGGCCTTAGTTAGAATTTCCCTTTAGTTAGAATTGCACCTTCATTCTCTGTTGGCAAGCTGCCTTGTTCAGATTGCACTGATAGAGCACACTCTGAATTGGTCACTGTATAGCTCAGAGGTCCTGACTAGACTGTTATTTTCTTTAGTGGCTGCTCTAAGCTGTGCAGGCTGTCTCTGTAAGGCTAACAGAGCACACCCAGATGGTGGAGTAGCCCGGCAGTGATGCTGATGCCTTGTTCACACCAGGGTGACCAGTGATCAGTCACACCAGTTGGGCTCCACAAGTTATTGTTTTATTTTATTTTATTTTTTTTAAAACTCATTTTATTGAAGAAGATATAACAAAATAAACAATACAATCAGGAGAGTGCATACACAATACAAAATTAAGGAAAATAAATGGGTTCCAAACAAACAAACAAAGATCCGTCACAGCGAACCCCAACCCAGGCCCGACCATTTTGCACAAAAGAAGTGAAACAGGAATGAAGCGTCTCGGCATTGGCAGCCTCATGGAAACCCAACACAAGGGGGCTACAACTCCATCAACAAGTCTCCCTCTCAGGACTCAAAGGCGCCCAATGCTGAGCTCATCAAGGGGGCAGAGTACTGAGTAAGAGGAGAATCGCACCACGCTCCCCAAACCTTGACAAATTTCTGGGGGCATCCCCGACCTTTATATATAATCTGGTTGAATGCGAGGATTGAATTAACCAATTTCCACCATTGAGACACAGACGGGGATCATGAGGCCATCCACCGCAGGGCGATGGCTTTCCTGGCATAAAATAAACACTCCTGAAGGAAAATCCGGGTATGATGCAGCCATACCTCCTCATCCAGTACACCGAATAAACAAACTTCAGGAGAAAACGGGACAGGGCAATTTAGGACAGGTGTCAGGAGGTCTACCACCTCCCTTCAGAAGTCATATATAACTGAGCAACTCCATACCATGTGCCAGAAGTCTGCCCAGGGATGCAAGCACCTAAGGCAATTCAGACTCGAAAGCCGACCTATCTTATGAAGACTGGCCGGGGTCAAATAGCATTGATGCAGAATAAATATTTGGATCAGCTTGTTATTGGCTGAGGGTGAAACCTACAGGGGGGATTCCAAAATGTCCTGGAATGTCTCATTCGTCAGCTCAGGGATATTGGTGCGCCAGCGTGTCAGAGCCAGGGCCTCACCTTTGTGTGGATTAAATGATCATAGAGAGGTGAAATGAGGCCCCCAGGACCCTGAGAGCACAGCACACCAATCAGCGGATATTCTTTTTTTTTTTTTTTTTTTTTTTAAATGTAGATTGTGAGCCCCACACGGAGCTCACAATGTACATTTTTCCCTATCAGTATGTCTTTTTTTGTAATATGGGATGGAAATCCACGCAAACACGGGGAGAACATACAAACTCCTTGCAGATGGTTTTATGCCCTTGGCGGGATTTGAACACCAGGACTCCAGCGCTGCAAGGCTGCAGTGCTAACCACTGAGCCACCGTGTGGCCCCCAATCAGCGGATATTCAGAGATAGCACTCGGCTGGGTGGGGACTAAAGAGGAGTGGGCATGGCGTATTTGGAGGAATCGGAAGAATTGGTGGCAGGGGATCTCACGGGAGGTAGTCAGAGAATCAAATGTAACGAAGATTCCCTGCACATACAGGTCTGGCAGGGAGGATACTCCATAACGGGACCAAGACCGGGCATCAGTCAATTTATAAAGGTCAGGTAGACTAGGGTTGTCCCACAGGGGGATCTCCACAGGGGTGTCAGAGTAGGAAGACACCTTCCGGGCTTGTTGCCAAACTCGTGCTGCCAAAGTGTGGAGGGGTAAAAGTTTGCTTCTAAACAATTGAGGGCGAGCCAGCACCAGCCACAAAATGCGCATGTCCAGATGGTGAGCCAGATGTGCCTCAGGGCCCCGGAGAGGCTCCGAGGTGAGCCAAGTCCTAAGGAAGCGAAGCTGGCCAGATAAATAGTAAAGGAACAGTTCGGGGAGGGAAGCCCCCTCAAACTGTTTCGGTCTCTGGAGAACAGACAATCTCAATTTGGGTCTGGAGTGGCCCCACACAAAAGAGGTCATCAGAGAATCCAGGTGTTTGAAAAATCAGAGAGGCACGGACACAGCTGAGTGACTCAATATATAAAAGCATTTGGGTAAGACAATCATCTTAATCAAATTAATCTGACCCGCTACAGACAGGAGCAGAGCAGCCCAAGTATGGAACTTAACTCTAAAGTGTGATATAAGCGGCAATACATTCAGGTCTAGGAACCTCCCATGGTCACTGGAAAGTACTATGCCCAGATACTTGCAGGAAGAAACTACCGGCAGCCCACATAACATTTAACCCCCCGCTGCTGCTGAAACACGCATGCTGAAATATGTATGTAAGAAGATTTGGCCCAATTAGTTCGTAAACCGGAGTAGCTGCCAAATTCATCTATGAGCACCATGGCACGGGGCAAGGATACAGAAGGATTAGACAAGAAAAGGAGGAGGTCGTCGGCAAAGAGCGTGACTCTCTCCTCTCGGGGGCCAATGAATATTCCCCGGTAAATAGAGTCCCGTCTAAGGATAATGGCCAGGGGCTCTATAGCTAAGGCAAACAGCAGCGGTGAGAGTGGACAGCACTGCCGCGTGCCCCTACCTAATGAGAAATATGGAGACAGTGAACCATTGATACAGTGTTGGCCAAAGTTATTGGCCCCCCTGCAATTCTGTCAGATAATACTCATTTTCTTCCAGAAAACGATTGCAAGCACAAACTCTTTGGTAATATCTTCATTTATTTTGCTTGCAATGAAAAAACACAAAAGAGAATGAAAAAAGTCAAATCATTGATCATTTTACACAAAACTCCAAAGGTGGTCCGGACAAAAGTATTGGCCCCCTCAGCCTAATACTTGGTAGCACAACCTGTAGACACAATAACTGCGCACAACCGCTTCCGCTAACCAGCAATGAGTTTCTTACAAGGCTCTGCTGGAATTTTAGACCATTTTTCTTTGGCAAACTGCTCCAGGTCCCTCATGAGATGTGAAAGGGGATTTCTCCAAACTGCCACCAAGAGATCTCTCCCCCTCCCCCACAGGTGTTCTATGGGATTCAGGGCTGGACTCATTGCTGCCACTTTACAAGTCTCCAGGGCTTTCTCTCACCACCATTTTCTAGTGCTGACCTGAAGTGTGTTTTGAGTCATTGTCCTGCTGGAAGACCCCTGACCTCTGAGGGAGACCCAGATTTCTCACACTGGGCCCTACATGATGCTGCACAATGTGTTGGTCGTCTTCAGACCTCATAATGCCATGCACACGGTCAAGGAGTTCAATGCCAGAGGCAGCAAAGCAACCCCAAAACATCAGAGAACCTGCACCATGTTTGACTGTAGGGGGCGTCTTCTTTTCTTTGAAGGCCTCTTTTTTTTCCTGTAAACTCTATGTTGATGCCTTTTCCTACTTTTGTCTCATCTGACCAGAGAACATTCTTCCAAAACCTTTTTGGCTTTCTCAGGTAAGTTTTGGCAAACTCCAGCCTGGCTTTTTTATGTCTCTGGGTAAGAAGTGGGGTCTTCCTGGGTCTCCTACCATACAGTCCCTTTTCATTCAGACGCCGACAGATAGTACGGGGTGACACTGTTGTCCCCTCGGACTGCAGGGCAGCTTGGACTTGTTTGGATTTTAGTCGAGGTTCTTTATCCACCATCCGCACAATCTTGCGTTGAAATCTCTCATCAAATTTTCTTTTCTGTCCACATCTAGAGAGGTTAGCCACAGTGCCATGGGCTTTACACTTCTTGATGACACTGCACACGGTAGACACAGGAACATTCAGGTCTTTGGAGATGGACTTGTAGCCTTGATATTGCTCATGCTTGCTCATGATTGCTCAATGTGGTCACACAAGGACACAGGACAGAGCTTGAGTAAACTTTAATCCATTTCAACTGGCTGCAAGTGTGATTTAGTTATTGCCACCACCTGTTAGGTGCCTCAGGTAAGTAACAGGTGCTGTTAATTACACAAATTAGAGAAGCATCACATGATTTTTCAAACAGTGCCAATACTTTTTTCCACCCCCTTTTTTATGTTTGGTGTGGAATTATATGCAATTTGGCTTTTTGACAATTCTTTGGGTGCATTCACACAGAGTAAAATGGAGTGTAATTTGGAGTGTAATTTTTACACGTGTAAAAAATTTACGCGCGTATTTTGGAGCGTTTTTTTTTCACGTGGCGTTTACGGAGCGTTTACGGAGCGTTTTTTGGAGCGTGTTTTTCTACACGCGTAAACGCTCCAAAAAACGTTCCGTAAACGCCACATGTAAAAAAAACGCTCCAAAATACACGTGTACATTTTTTACACGTGTAAAAATTACACTCCAAATTACACTCCATTTTACTCCGTGTGAATGCACCCTTTTTGTGGTTTTCCATTGAAGACAAATTAAATGAAGATAATAATACCAAAGAATTTGTGATTGCAATCATTTTCTGGAAGAACATGAGTATTATCTGACAGAATTGCAGGGGTGCCAATACTTTTGGCCAACACTGTAGATAACGCTGCTCTGGGGGAATGATACAGAAGGGACACCCAATTAGGGACGCCATCCCCAAACCCATATCTGCGCAGAGATTGCAAAAGAAAAGGCCATTCGACTGAATCAAAGGCTTTGGTTGTATCAAGGGAAGCTATTGCCCAATCCTCAGAAGAGACCGAGCCAATCTGGGTCACCACCTGGACGCGACGCAAATTGTCAGACGTGGACTTACCTGGCATAAAACCTACTTGGTCCGGAGGGACCAAATCTAGGATCACCGAGTTGAGTCGGTTATCCAACATTTTGCCCAGTAATTTATAGTCAATGTTCAACAAACTTATAGGTGTGTACGAGCCACAGTCCAGCGGCTCCTTGTCGGGCTTAAGAAGTAATATAATAGTCGCATCATAGAAGGACGCCGGGAGACCATGGTCCGCAAAGGCCAACTTATAACACTCCAGCAGCACAGGGAGAAGCTTATCTTTATACTGGGCATACACCTCCACCGGAATTCCATCCAGGCCTGGAGATTTCCCCGTTTCCATACCTGACAGCGCCTCCGTCAACTCCTCCAAAGTAAACAGGGAGTCCAAAACAGCGCGCTGCCTAGCAGTCAAGGTGGGAAATGGGATGGAGTCAAGATAGGTAGACATCTCCTGAGCACTAACCCTGAGTTTAGAGCAATACAACTCACTGTAATATTGTTGAAATCTGTCACGGATGTCTCAGCTATTGGACACAGTGTCGCCCGTGACCGAGTGCACACGAAGAATGGCAGGGGAGGCAGTATTCTGATGCACCAGATTGGGACCTAGACTCATCAGTCGGATTGGCGATATAGGCCACCTCAAGGGCGGTACACTGAGTAGGTAAAGTAGTCTCCAAGTGTGAAGATTCCCTCTTAATAAAGGAAATGGAAGATTTAATACAACCTCTAAGGAATGCCTTAGTAATCTCCCACAAAAGGGATGGAGGGGTAGCCGGGGAGTTAATCTTCAGAAAAACTTGTAATTGGTCGGGTATCCTGTCACTAGGCAAAAACAATTGAAGCCAGAAGGGGTGTATGCAACAGCTCTGGTGTGTCCTAATAGTGTCACCATGATTTAGCGTAACTAGCAATAGAGAGTGATCTGAGACCGCCCTGGGTAAATAGGATGCCGAGTGTAAGACGGAACATACTTTCACATTTCCAAAGGCATAGTCTATATGGGACAGAGAATGTCTATGGGCCGAATGACAGGAGAAGACTTGAGAGTCGGGAGACAGTATCCTCCACAGGTCCTGCCAACCCAATTCCTGGACCAACCTGGCCATGGGAGTGGGACGAGAGGAGGGTGGAGGACCTGGACCAGTATGAAGCCGGTCTAGAGCATTTATTAAAGTCTCCCAGACAAAGCACTACTGCTCCATGGAATTTGGAAACAAACTGGGCCACCGTTTGGAGCACAGAAAGGTCAGACACAGGGGGCAAATAGACACCCAGGATTACATACAGGGTCGAGTCAATCCAAGCCTGAAAACACACATACCGTCCCTCTGGATCCCTCTCAACCATACCAAGCTCCCATTTAAGGCTACGATGTACTAAAACAGACCCCCCCCCGCCCCCTAGAGAAAGTAGTGTGCATGGAGTGAGCGGCCCATTGAACCCAAGATTTCTGTAGCCATTTAACATTCTCAGACACCAAGTGGGTCTCCTGGAGACACACAATATGGGGGTTGATCCTTCGAAGCTGGGAGAAAATTGTGGAGCATTTACGCAGAGTGCCCATACCCCTTACATTCCAGGAAAGGACATTAAGTGATGCCATAACAGTCTACAATAAGTACAGGTCGGAAACATCAGGGCACCGGGACAAGTTAGCGCTCGGCAGATCAGAAACCAAACAAAAACAGAAGTATAACATAACAATACACCCACAAGAGGTGCAAAAAATTGTACAAACAGTCTTGGAATACTGGACATACCAGTATCGCGGCTACAACAACGGGGGAGAAAGCGCACCCAATACCGATGGAGTCCTGGGTGCTCTCTCAAGGAAAATAGCGCAGTAAAGCTAAATGTAGACACGTAGCAGAGCCAAAAGTACAAAACCATAACAGCTTAAGCATATAAGGCACCTGGGCCAAGCAAAACATCATAACGTCTACCTGGGGAATAAAATCCAAAGGATACATAACAGACATGGCAAAAAAAAAAAAGTTTGTTTCAAATATGGACGGTCCGGCAGGACCTCTCACCACCAGGAGCAGGGTCAACGCCGCGGGGATCCAGGCAGAAGGGATAGCCAGTAGAGATGAGCGAGTACTGTTCGGATCAGCCGATCCTAACAGCACGCTCCATAGAAATGAATGGATGCACCTGGTATTTCCGCTTTGACGGCGGCCGGCCGCTTAACCCCCCGCGTGCCGGCTACGTCCATTCATTTCTATGCGAGCGTGCTGTTCGGATCGGCTGATCCGAACAGTACTCGCTCATCTCTAATAGCCAGTCCTCAGCATCCTTAGGAGAAGTAAAAAACATAGAACGGTCACCGTGAATGACACAAAGCCTGGCCGGGTACACCATGGAGTATTGTATAGCCTTTTCCCGTAGCCGTCTCTTAACTGCCATGAAGGATGCCCAGGTCTTCTGGAGGGCAGCCAAATTTTTTTTTTTTTTTTTTTAGTTAACCTGCACACCTTAACAACTAGGATCTGGGTCAGTGAAAAAAATGGAGACATTATTGACAATCCAGAAAGGCCTTGGGTAAATTACATGTGACAACATTAGAGGAGGAGGAACACACAGAAGCCTGACTTAAGATCACATCACTCTCGTATTCTATATCCTCCTGTGATGTCAATGACCAAGATAAGTGATCAAAACCGTCATTTTTTTTTTCTCAAGATGTAAAGTAGAACCACCAAAACCAAAAGTGATATTACTCTTGCCACCCACATTCTTATTATTAGTATCTACATGAGTGTTTCCTCTTCTGGGGTATTAAGGGACCCCTGGAAGCCTTTTTAAGTCAAATTTTGACCATTTTTAGGTTAGGAAAAAGCTCACATGAGAAGTGTTTGTATGTCAGTGTATCAAGTCACCCCCTCTCTGGACTTTTGCCTCTTGTTTTTGCGTTTTCCAATTGAATGAAGTACAGCCTAAAGAGAATCTTTCACCCCCTCCACAAAGTTCAGTGCTTTGCATCATTTCATATCAGCTGATCAACTGATTCTGGCATAATTTGAAATTTAGCTCTAGCTTCCCCCTCCCCCCACATTCCTGATCAATCAGTGTTCTCAGTTTTGATGCCGGAATTGCAATATAGTCTTCTGCTACTATCTCAGGTGGGCAGTATCAGACAGGAGCAAGTAAGCGTAAGTTCACCCGTAGTTCACATGCCTCAAAACCCTGACCAAAAAGATGGCTCCCATTGAAATCAAAGGGAGCCACTCAGGAGCTTTTTCCGGGAGCTGTTTCTTCCGGCTCCTGGAAAAAAGAAGCGAGATGCTTATTCTTCAGACCGAGTTGTCTGGTGATTCGGCCTGAAGAAACTCCCTCCCTGGACTAGGTCCATTCATTGGGCCCAATCCGGAGTGGACCTCGCGGCTGGATGCCGGTGCAGTGCATCAGCATTCAGTCGCGGCTAACCGTCTTTTGGACCAGAACCTGAGGCGGCCTCCGCCTCAGGTTCTGGTCCAAAAAAACCCCGTGTGAACTCACCCTAAGAGGTGTGATTCTCAGCACTAACATTTGCTGCTTCTGATTGTAGCTCTGAATCACACCCCCTTGTCTGCTCCTGCCCACCTGACAATAGAGAGGCTAAGTAGCATATTAGACACCAAAACTAGCTGCATTGGTTGCTCAGTAACGGTGAGATCTAGAATAAAAAAAAATGCCAACTCTGCAGGAATGAGGGGGGCAGTGCCTATTAAATGGAGCTAAGAGCTGGAGTTAGTGGAGGCAGTGAAGGGTCTGCAGTCAGTATTTGGTCAGTATGTTGTATCAATAGTTGTAAATGTAAAGAGGAATAAACATTGAATCATCATTATGGAAGGATTTGTGCCTCTTCTATATATTTTGCTCCTACTTTTGTTTTACAAATACTGATGCAAAATACTGATCAAATACTGACCATGTGAAAGTAAGCTAAGCACAACTTTCTCTTATCAGCTATAACAAGATGGAGGTGGTCAACCAGTAAATGGCCAATATTATGGGGACTGTGCAGCCTGCAACATGCCAACATCTAGAGCCTGATCATTATTATGAACAGGACCTCTTTTGACAACTTACAACGCCATGCTGTGTTTGGAAAAGCTGCTTAAGAGTTAACCCAAGTAAAATGAATAAAGCCTTGAGATAAATTTACGAAGTTGAATATAGATGTTACTCTTAGGTTATTTCACCCTTTACTCCTCCGCAGTATTCTCCTGATGCTTCTATATCAGTCCCAGGTAAGTCTTATAAGCTGCGTCTGACTGTCATCTCCCCCTGTGCTGAGGTTCTGCAGAGCTGTCAATGACCGGACTGCCACAGGAGATCTGCTCTGGGTCATGAATTGGTCTCCTGTGCACTCACCCTTGTATTCCTTACTGATCCTGGTCCCTGCTATATCCTATAGCAGTCTAGTGAAGAAGTTACCATATTGTAGTCTCACTGCATCGAGGCCAATGTTTGAGTACGAACCTTATCAGGAAGGCGACGTCGTGATCGGGGGTCTGATATCTGTTCATGATGTAATTTTTGATATTAAAAATAGTAAAGGAAATAGCAAAGGATTCAGGTTCTGTGATCAGTAAGTATTGGTGGTCTGGGGGCTTCTGTGCACTGAGGTCATATATGTGTCATGGAATATTCTCCCTTTATTAAATCCTATATAGTGTCCAGATGCCCCTGTACATGGAGGACTTTCTGTGTGTCCATCACACTGGGATCAGGAGACATTATAGTGTCCATACTGTACCAGGAGAAGTCACCGCAGAGCTGTCCTCAGCGACACTGACTGCGCATTTACAGATTGTGCTAAGGGTTTAGTATTAGTCACTGCTGGATCCTAACATGGAATATCACCATGGAATACATTGTCTATAGACAGTAGAAATAAGGAAAGCTGCAAAGCAAAAATGGAAATCAGAGAATAAGAAATCTTAATATTATCACAAGTCACTTAATACAAAATGTAATGTCTTATACTGAACGCATGGAAGGTGATAAGATGTGCAGCATTTCTGGACTACAAGTCACACTATTAAGCAAAAAATGTAGGTTATGTGTCCCCGTGTATTCTAGTGCAGAGTCATGTCAGACATTCGTGGAGCTCGGCCATCCGTTCTCATCCCTCTGCTTGATAATAATAATACACTTGTTGCTGTGTAAGGGTGCATGCACACTACGTAACGCCGGGCGTGTATGAGAGCCGTACACGCCGGCGTTACAGCAGGGCTGCCGAACACTTCCCATTCACTTCAATGGGAGCGCTCGTAAACGCCGCTGTTACGGCGTTACGTAGTGTGCATGCACCCTAAGCAGCGGAGCAGAGAGCCCGGTATGCTTTCCAGTGTATGTGTGGACCCAGGCACCTGTGTATATTGCTGATGCTCTCTAGAGATGAGCGAGTAGTATTCGTTCGAGTAGGTATTCAATCGAAAACTACGGTATTCAAAATACTCGTACTCCATTGAATACTGCTAGCTATTCGCAGTAAATATTCGATTCAGAACCAGCGTTGATTGGTCAAATGCTATACAGTGTATAGCATTCGGCAAATCAGCGCTGGTTCTGCAGCAGGCTCTTCCTTGCTAGTCGGCAGAGAGTTGGTAGCTTGCTGTTACGAGGGAGCTGACTTTTTCTCATAGGAATGAATTGACCAGCGTTGATTGGCCAGTGTACAACATTCGGCCAATCAACGCTGGATCTTTGCAGATTTCCTTATTTCTACTGTCTATATACAATGTATTACGTGGTGATATTCCATGTTAGGATCCAATACAAAGTGGCGCACCCAACCACCATGACTGACAAAGCACAACCTTGTATGGAGCTTTGCAGCCTCACATTGACATTGTCTTTATTTTACAGTATTAACCTTGATAACTACAGAGCCTTCCTGGGACTCATCTTTGCTGTTAATGAGATTAACAAGGACCGCAACCTTCTGCCTAATGTTACTCTGGGTTATCACATAGGTGATACATGTGGAGATCCCAAGGAAACCTTACACTACACCCTCCAAATTTTATCAGGACCAAAGAAGACGGCTCCAAATTATTCCTGTATGGAACGTGGTGAACTGGTGGCCTTTATAGGGGACTCTGAATTTCTTACAAGTCACGCCTTGGCTCAGCTACTCAATCTGTATAAATACACACAGGTAAGGAGTTCTCCATAGAAATGCTCCTCTAAGATGATGATTTATACAGCTACAGTACATCTCTCTATATTATAAAAATGAATTCTTGTCTGTCTGTCTGTCTGTCTGTCTGTCCGTCTGTTCTCTAATGCGAACCAAACGACTGGACCGATCTTCACCAAATTTGGTACAGAGATACTTCAGATATCAGGGAAGGTTTAAGACGAGACTTCAACTCGCTCGGACGTACCGTTGCTGAGATACAGCATTCCAAACACAGTGCCCCCCCCCCTTAACCAATACAAACCTGCAAGACTTTCACTCATATTCCAACTGCAATACACACGGTCATTCCACATGCACAATCCAACACTGATATCCAAACTGAGATACACGCATCAGAGGATTAGATACAGGGTTGGACTGGCCCGCCGGGGAACCGGTGAATCCCCTGGTGGGCCCCAAGCCTTGACTATCGGTTCGGGGCCCCAGGCTGCCGGAAGCACTGTAATGATTAAAGATGGTCGGATGCCGGCAGTTTCCCAGGGCCCCGACACTAACACAGAGGGGCCTCCTGCCAGGAGTATACTTTCCCTATTAACCCCTTCGCGACCCTTGACGTAACTGTACGTCATGGGTCGCATGGGGATGTATGGAGCGAGCTCACACGCTGAGCTCGCTCCATACACGGCAGATGCCGGCTGTATAATACAGCCAGGACCTGCCACTAACAGCAGCGGTCGGTGCCCGAGCCGATCGCTGCTGTTAACCCTTTACACACTGCGGTCAAACGTGACCGCAGTGTGTAAACGGCGCCGGCGGCATGGGCGCTGCCATGTTTCGCCGATCGCCGCCCTCCTGAACGTCACATGAGGGCGGTGATCGGTTGCTATGACAGCCGGAAGCCTATTGAAGGCTTCCAGGCTTGTCTCTGCACTAGATCTATTACAGGATGCCAGAGGCCAGAGGCAGCGTCTAATAGAAGTGCTGGGATTTTCCTATTCACTGCAGTACTGTAGTATTGCAGTGAATAGTATGAGCGATCAGACTCCCTAGGTTTCAAGGTACCTAAGGGGTCTGATCATAAATGTAACAGAAGAAAAAAAAAAGTTTTTAAAAGTATTAAAAAAATAAAAAAAATATAAAAGTTCAAATCACCCCCCTTTCCCTAGATCAGCTATAAAAGTAATTAAAGAACATTAAACATAAACATATTAGGTATCCCTGCGCTCCAAAATGCCTGAACTATTAGAATATTAAAACATTTATCCCGTACTGCGAACGGCGTAGCGGCAAAAAAAATAAAAACAGCCAAAAAGCGTTTTTTTCAACACTTTGCCTCCTATAAAAAAATTGAATAAAAAGTGATCAAACCATCGGATCTTTCCCCAAATGGTATCAATAGAAACGTCATCTTGTCCCGCATAAAAAGACACCACAACCAGCTCCATACATGGAAATATGAAAAAGTTACAGGTGTTAGAACATGATGACACAAATTTTTTTTTCTATTTTGCAAAGTTTATCATTTTTTTAAAAGTATCAAAAAATTTCAAATACTATATAAATTTGGTATCACCGCGTTTGTACTGACACGTAGAACACAGGTAACATGTCATTTGTACCAAACAGTGAATTCTGTAAAAATTAAACCCATAAGAAAATGGCGCAAATGCATTTTTTCTCCAATTGCGCCTCATTCTGAATTTTTTTCCAGATTCCCAGTACATTGCACAGCATATTGAATGGTGCAATTACAAAGTACAATTTGTCCCGCAAACAATAAGCCATCATGTGACTCTGTGAACTGAAAAATGAAAAAGTTATGGCTCTTGAAATGTGAGGAGGGAAAAACGAAAATGCGAAACCAAAAAATGGCCTGGTCCTTAAGGGGTTAACATAGGGAAAGTATACATCCGGAGGACGGAGCATACCAGGGGCAGCAGCTATCCCTGCCATCCTAGAAACGCTCTCTCTGCAGCCCGGACTTCCTTCCCCTCCCCCTCCCAGCAGTGAGTCATCTCTTACATCGGACTGTGTGGGGACAGAGGAGTCTGCTGCTGCGATGATCTGCTTCACAAATGTGAGTATATATTTTTCTTTTTTTTGGTAAAATGTAATATTTAATATGTATTTGTGTACATTTGTTTAACCCTTAAGTCCTATCATGGTGTCTATCATACACCACTACCATACACATGTCACTATGATAGACACCATGATAGTACTTAAGGGTTAAAGTATGTGTCTTGTATACTGTGTGAGGACTGTATGTTTGTGTACAGGTATTTGTGATTGTATACAGTATGCTATAATAATGTGTATATGTATATATAGTATTCATACATTCATATAAGTGTATATATGGCTTATATATGGTATATGAATGTATATCTGTCAGTGTGTAGGTATATAGTGTGTGCAATCCCATCCACACATTGCAGAAAAATACACAAAGCGGAAATGCTGCAATTTCCAAAACTGTTGTGGTTTTGGAAATCACAGCATGTTACTTATACCTACAGAATCACTTTCAGTGTCCCTATAGGTATAATGGAAGCAGAAAGTCCTCAGAGGAAACCTCTGCGGAGTTTCTGCAAAAAGCGTTGCAGGAAAAACTGATGTGTTGCCGCCGGGGGTTTTCCTGCAGCGCTTTTTTGCTACGGCTTGTTACATGGGGCCTTAGCCTTATAGTGTAGTACACAATGTATTGAGATAATAAGGATGAGGCCCAACAGCGAAACGCAGCTAAAAATCACTGCTGAAAAAAATAGCGGTGAATCTCAATGTATTTTTTCCGCAGTGTATTTCATTGAGCTTTTGATGCATTTTCCCGGCACTTTCTCCTGATTGTGCAGCTGAAAGTAATCGGCCATGTTTTTAGAAGTGCACGCATTTTAGAGTTTGCAGCATCTTCCACGTCTTTTTTTTTCCTGCAATGTGTGGATGAGGTAAATTTGATAAAATTTCATTCACTTTGCTTGTTTTGTAAAACACATTATTTTTATTTTTTCTGCCGTAGCCAAAAACGCTGTGTTTCTGCAGTGTGAGGCTTTAGCTTAAAGAGCTTGTCCACAAACTGGAGCGATCACTGTGGCGGCCGCCAGGTGGGTGTACCCCATTGTTCCCCGCCTGTGTCTCTTCAGTCTCATGGTAGCGCCTAATTTCTGGAAATCCTGTACCTAGTTGGTCTTAGCAGTCACATGAGGTGCAGGACTGCCAGCAAAGAGGCGGCAGCACGAGACTGAGTGGACACTGGTGGCAGAAAACAGAGCACCAAGGACAGATGAGCGTGCTTCTTACTTTTTTTTATTTTATTTTACTCCTCCCTTCCGGCACATGGGTTGTTCCAATTCCTGGACAAATCTTTAAAGGACTTATCCACCTTTCGAATATTGATGGCCTGTCCTTAGGATAGACCATCAATATTACATCTGCGGTGATGCAACAGCCAGGACCTCTGCAGATCAGCTCTTCCAGGACAGTGTGGCTACAGGTGATGGTAACGTTTCTAGGAGCCGCGCTGTTCATTTGCAATACAGGGTGTAGCAGTGGGTTTAGGTAGTGAAGTGGTGCACAGTGTATGGCGGGTGAGCAGCATGGCTCCCGACATGTTATTACCTTTAGCCACCCTGTCTCAGTATCACTGGTCTGCAGGGTCCTGATGGTGGGCCCCTAGAAACAATTCCACTGGTGGGCCCCAGACACCCCAGTCCAACACTGATTAGATACACAGATCGGCACACAGTATCACATACCAGAGGATTAGATACACACGTCTGTACACAGTACCACATGCCGTAGGATTAGATACACGCGTCTGCACACAGTCCCACACACCAGAGGATTAAATATGTGCGTCTGCACACAGTTCCACACACTGAAGGATTAGATACGTGTGTCTGCACACAATACTACATAGGGGAGGATTAGATACGTGTGTCTGCACACAGTACCGCAAGCCAGAGAATTAGATACACATCTCACACACAGTACCACACAGGGGAGGATTAGATACATGCGTCTGCACACAGTACCACACGCTAGAGGATTAGATACGCGTCTCTTTACACCATACCACACAGGGGAGAATTAGATACGCACATCTACACACAGTACCACACGGGGAAGGATTAGATACAGCTTTACTCCAGGTATCCATAACAACTGATCACAGGTTTTTCACTGACATCCAAAATGAGATACACATAATCACATGACGCTTATGGACATACACACAAACCACATACAAAATACATCAGTGCAAAATTGGACAATTCTTATGGGGCCACTACACAAACATAAAATGTAATATACCCGTGCGAAGCCGGGTCCTCCCTCTAGTATAGATAGATAGATAGATAGATAGATAGATAGATAGATAGATAGATAGATAGATAGATAGATAGATAGATAGATAGATAGATATAGATATATACAGTCCTATGAAAAAGTTTGGGCACCCCTATTAATCTTAATCATTTTTTGTTCTAAATATTTTGGTGTTTGCAACAGCCATTTCAGTTTGATATATCTAATAACTGATGGACACAGTAATATTTCAGGATTGAAATGAGGTTTATTGTACTAACAGAAAATGTGCAATATGCATTAAACCAAAATTTGACCGGTGCAAAAGTATGGGCACCCTTATCATTTTATTGATTTGAATTCCCCTAACTACTTTTTACTGACTTACTGAAGCACAAAATTGGTTTTGTAACCTCAGTGAGCTTTGAACTTCATAGCCAGATGTATCCAATCATGAGAAAAGGTATTTAAGGTGGCCAATTGCAAGTTGTTCTCCTATCTGAATCTCCTCTGAAGAGTGGCATCATGGGCTACTCAAAACAACTCTCAAATGATCTGAAAACAAAGATTGTTCAACATAGTTGTTCAGGGGAAGGATACAAAAAGTTGTCTCAGAGATTTAACCTGTCAGTTTCCACTGTGAGGAACATAGTAAGGAAATGGAAGACCACAGGGACAGTTCTTGTTAAGCCCAGAAGTGGCAGGCCAAGAAAAATATCAGAAAGGCAGAGAAGAAGAATGGTGAGAACAGTCAAGGACAATCCACAGACCACCTCCAAAGAGCTGCAGCATCATCTTGCTGCAGATGGTGTCACTGTGCATCGGTCAACTATACAGCGCACTTTGCACAAATAGAAGCTGTATGGGAGAGTGATGAGAAAGAAGCCGTTTCTGCACGTACGCCACAAATAGAGTTGCCTGAGGTATGAAAAAGCACATTTGGACAAGGTAGCTTCATTTTGGAAACAAAAATTGAGTTGTTTGGTTATAAAAAAAGGCGTTATGCATGGCGTCCAAAAAGAAACAGCATTCCAAGAAAAACACTTGCTACCCACTGTAAAATTTGGTGGAGGTTCCATCATGCTTTGGGGCTGTGTGGCCAATGCCGGCATCGGGAATCTTGTTAAAGTTGAGGGTCGCATGGATTCCACTCAGTATCAGCAGATTCTTGAGAATAATGTTCAAGAATCAGTGACGAAGTTGAAGTTACGCCGGGGATGGATATTTCAGCAAGACAATGATCCAAAACACCGCTCCAAATCCTCAGGCATTCATGCAGAGGAACAATTACAATGTTCTGGAATGGCCATCCCAGTCCCCAGACCTGAATATCATTGAACATCTGTGGGATGATTTGAAGCGGGCTGTCCATGCTCGGCGACCATCTAACTTAACTGAACTTGAATTGTTTGTCCAAAATACCTTTATCCAGGATCCAGGAACTGATTAAAAGCTACAGGAAGCGACTAGAGGCTGTTATCTTTGCAAAAGGAGGATCTACTAAATATTAATGTGACTTTTCTGTTGAGGTGCCCATACTTTTGCACCGGTCAAATTTTGGTTTAATGCATATTGCACATTTTCTGTTAGTACAATAAACCTCATTTCAATCCTGAAATATTACTGTGTCCATCAGTTATTAGATATATCAAACTGAAATGGCTGTTGCAAATACCAAAATATTTAGAACTAAAAATGATTAAGATTAATAGGGGTGCCCAAACTTTTTCATAGGACTGTATATGCAGCACATGAAAGACAAACACTTTGTAACTTTTCATGAAGGGCTTTGGGTTGTTCAGACATTTTTTTATATTATTGGTATAAAGATTTATACATTGGAAACCTGGCAGTAAAAAACACACAATCACAGATCTAATAACACAAATATAATATTACATGGAGGCTGCCGGCCAGTGCCACTATCTGCACTGGGTCCAGCACTTCTGAGCCCTTCAGGGTTAAGACTGGAACCTGTGCATTAGTCTGTGGGGGTTGCCAGTCTCCTCCTGGGACCAGAACCCACATGTCCGGGGTCAGGCGGTCGGCGGTGAGCCAGAGGCTATTTAAGCCTCCAATAAATAAAATAAAGCCTCCCATTGATTTCAATGGGTTCCACTAGCTTTTTTTTCCCACTAGCAGAATTTTCTGCTAGTGTAAAATTCTTCTAGTGGAAAAAAAAAAAAAAAAAAAAAAAAAAAAAGCTAGAAGCACCCATTGAAGTCAATGGGATGCTTTCTTTTCAGCGTGGAAAATTCTACACCAAATTCCTCACCGTGTTCCTCCGTGTGAATGAACCCTAAGGGTGCATGCACACTACGTAACGCCGGGCGTGTATGAGAGCCGTACACGCCGGCATTACGGCAGACTGCCGAACACTTCCCATTCACTTCAATGGGAGCGCTCGTAAAAGCCGCTGTTACGAGCGCTCCCATTGAAGTGAATGGGAAGTGTTCGGCAGTCTGCTGTAATGCCGGCGTGTACGGCTCTCATACACGCCCGGCGTTACTCAGTGTGCATGCACCCTAAGGCTGCTACCAGCTCCACACTGTCACTTCTCATGCTGTTCCCACCCTCCCCACTCCATGACTGGGCCACTATTTTGCATTTTTGGCCTGGTTGACATCATCATTTATTTGACCCTTCTTCTGATCTGTCAGAAGGAAGGAAAATGAGACGCACAATGGATCCTGTCTGTGTAGTCACTGTAATGTCTGTAGGGTCCCATCAGAATTGGCTTATTATTTGGTAGCCAAAAGCAGAAATGGGTACAAAACACAGAAAACATGTAAACATTTGAATCACATGTCATCTGTTCTGGATCCACTCCTGTTTATTTTTGTCATCAGCAATACTGATGGATTACTGACCAAATGCTGACCAAGTGAAGGGGAATGCTTAACAGACAGGATCTTTTTTTTTTTTTTTTTTTTTTTTTTTTTTTTTGGGGGGGGGGGGGGGGGGTTATTGTTCTGACGGATCAGAGGAAGGGCAAAATAATCAGTGACATCAACACAAACTGACTGCTGACCCCCTCACCACTCTGTCAGGGGGCCAGCGCCACACCTCCCATGAGGCGACCTAAAATGACCGCTTCAGGCAGCATTTTTGCTGACCTAAGCCAGTCCAGGACAAGCTGTCCTGGATTGGCTTAGCGTCACCATCACAGAGTGGAGGATTGGGGCGGCCCTGTGGACGCAGTGCTGCTCCAGCGGCCGCCCCTCACACTCAGGCAGAGAGCAGGTCCTCTCCCTGCCTGCTCTCTGACTGCTAACGACGCTCACTCTGCTCGTCCCCGCCCCATCCGTGTGGCCCTGCCCCCTTCCGCTGGGTTCCCCCCTCCGCTCGGTTCCCTTCTCCGGGGGGAAGGAGCGGGGCTTTCTGACGTCCGCCTCAGGCGGCAAAAACCCATGGTTCACCCCTGCAGGGGGCGCTACTTGTATAAGCATGTACTAGAACAGGTTCTGTAGACATCTGTGCGGAATCATCAGGCGATGGTGTAACAGGAGTGCGCTCTATCACACTACAGGAGGATCTAGGGCCTCTGTACGCTTGTTTATACCTGGCACTAACATTGGCCTGTGAGGCTGAGTTTACACTTGAGTTAGTTGGTCAGTTTTGGCCTCGTAACTGGCCAAATAAATGAGGTGTGCAGTGGTTCTAGGAGCGACGCCTGTCATGTGCGTGCAGGGTTGGTTTTAGAGAAAATGTGGCCCTAGGCAATGTTAAAGCGGGATCCTACGTCCTGACATACCAACAACAACAACGTCCTATTTAGTCATTTCAGAAGTCAGGGCTGCACTTCCAGCCGTGTGTATCGCTCTGTGTACCACCATGTGCACCACGTTGTTTCTACCGTCATATGTGTACCATTGCGTGTGTACCATTGTGTGTATACTGCCATTACATAAAAATGGAAATAAAAATCTATAAAATGGTCCATAAGAAATTCACCCAATTTGCAGTTTTTCTCCAATTCCACCTACTTCTCAGTGGCGTGACTACCACGGAGGCAGCAGAAGCAGCTGCCACAGGGCCCGGGACATTAGGGGCCCGGTGACAGCCGCTACCGCTGCTATCATTATTCTCGGAGGTCTTTTCGGACCCCCGAGTATAATGATCGGGGCCCCCTGTTGGTGGAATACTTTCCACCAACAGGGGGCCCCGAAGTTGCAGCAATGGCTGAGACACAGGAGCTGCAGGTCTGGCTCCTCTCAGCGCTTAAGGACGTTCCCCCTCTCTCCCCCCTCCCTTTCTCTGCCTGTCCTCTGCCCACCAATGAGAGGGCTGAGGAGAGCCAAGGAGGCGGGGCTTATCCCTGCCGAGCTCCTGCCATCCTGCACTCAAGAGGAGAAGAGGAAGAAGCTGCAGCTGCTCCAGGAAAATGAAACTAAAGATACACAGGTACGTACTGGGGTTACTTATTACTATCAGGCATTTGGGGTGATTACTTTTGTTTTAGTAACTCCATGTGTCTCATATTAATAGCAGTTAACCCTATCATGTCCCTCACATTAACCCCTGTATGCCTCACCATAAGAGTTACTGATATGTGAGACATATGGGGGTAATAATAATGAAGATACTTTATTATTACCTCCATGTCTCTAACATATCAGTAACTCTTATGGTGAGGCACACAGGGGTTAATGTGAGGGACATGATGGGGTTAACTGCTATTAATATGAGGCACATGGAGTTACTAAATTGTAATGCACATGACCAGATTTTTTATCCACAATTGTCCTGGTATAGCAGTCAGCGGGTGACGTGACAGTATTTAGTCCTGTAGGGGCCACTATGGGGTATAATACTGTGTGCAGGGGCCACTATTGGGTATAATACTGTATGCAGTGGCCACTATTGGGTATAATACTGTATGCAGTGGCCACTATTGGGTATAATACGGTGTGCAGGGGCCTCTAAGGGACATAATACTGTGTGCAGGGGCCACTATTGGGTATAATACGGTGTGCAGGGGCCACTATTGGGGATAATACTGTGTGCAGGGGCCTCTAAGGGACATAATACTGTGTGTAGGGGCCACTATGGGACATAATACGGTGTGCAGGGGCCACTATGGGGTATAATACTGTGTGCAGGGGCCACTATTGGGTATAATACTGTGTGCAGGGGCCACTATGGGACATAATACTGTGTGCAGGGGCCTCTAAGGGACATAATACTGTGTGCAGGGGCCACTATGGGACATAATACTGTGTGCAGGGGCCACTAAGGGACATAATACTGTGTGCAGGGGACACTATGGGACATAATAGAGCGCGCAGGAATGCGTAGGAGGGACTCGGTCGAGATCTTCGGTGTCGGGGGGGCCCCATGTCAAAAGTTCGCCACGGGGCCCCGCCATTCCTAGTTACGCCACTGCTACTTCTGAATATTTTTCCAGCTTCCCAGTACGTCCTATAGAACACTAAATGATGACATTACAAAGTACAATGTATCCTGCTAATATTACGCCCTCTTATGGCTCTGTGACCAGAGAAACAACAATGTTATAGAAGACGTAGAGCCAAAAAAGGAAAATCCAAAAATGCCTGCAGTAAGAAGGGCTTAAAACCTGTACACAATGTGAAGAGGTACAGACCGGACCCCAGACCCCGACCAGGACGGGAAAAGCTGCCGAAAGACACATCTTCTAGTCATTTTCAGGAGTCCCAGCACTTAAACTGATTGATGAGCCGGACCCGTCCAAAACTGTACTGACCTTTACCATCTGTGCCAATCCTGTTAGTTTCATCCACTAGGGAACGGCATAATTGATGTGACAATAATAATAATAATAATAATAATAAATTTTATTTATATAGCGCCAACATATTCCGCAGCGCTGTACAATTTGTAGGGTTCAGATACAGACAAATACAAAACAAAGAACGTCATTTCACACAATGGGACTGAGGGCCCTGCTCACAAGAGCTTACAATCTATGAGGTAGAGAGGGTGACACAAGAGGTAGGAGGGGCGGCATTGCTTATACAGTGTTCAGACAATTTTGTAATAGAGGTTGCAGCCATTACACAAACAAAGCTTTATGGGCCGTCACTAGTAGTGTCCTTTAACATATGGATAGAGCATGGACAAATATGTTAGGCTGAAAAGGCATCAAGAAGGGTTTACGTTAGACATTGTGATAGGCCTGTCTGAAAAGATGTGTCTTTAGTTTGCGTTTGAAACTGTAGAAATTGGGAGTTAATCTGATTGTCCGGGGTAGAGCATTCCAGAGAAGTGGTGCAGCTCGGGAGAAGTCTTGTATACGAGCGTGGGAGGTTCTGATAATAGAGGATATAAGTGTTAGGTCATTGAGTGAGCGGAGAACGCGGGTTGGGCGGTAGACAGAAAAGTATGGAGGTGCGGCATTATGGAGAGCCTTGTGGATGAGAGTAATAACTTTATATTTTATTCTATAATGAATAGGCAGCCAATGTAGTGACTGGCACAGACCAGAGACATCGCTGTAGCATCTAGCCTGGTAGATGAGCCTGGCCGCTGCATTCAGAATAGATTGTAGAGGGGAGAGTTTAGTGAGGGGAAGACCGATTAGTAAGGAGTTACAGTAGTCAAGGCGAGAATGAATCAGAGAGACAGTAAGTGTCTTTAGTGTATCTCTTGGTTTTGGTAATAAAAGAAACAAGTCTATGATGTCACATGGGGCACATTTACACATTTATCAAGGGTTTTAGACACTTTAATACGTGAACAACTTTCAGAGGGTTGTGGTTGATTGGAAAGTGGAGGTGACTTAAAGAGGAGGTGACTCCAGATTTTGGCCATTTTTGAGGTTGTAAAGTGAGGCAAGTAATAAGTGTTGAAAAGTTAGACAAGACATCTGCACATATGTCACATCTATCAAATAGCATTAAACACAGTGATAGACCTGTCTGGTGAATTTGGCATTGTCTAAACCTTAAAGTGTTTGTCCAGTTTCTGACCAGCTCAATAGCAGTGAGATGTCAGATTACTGTGACTGTAATGAGTTCTGCACCTATATATCCATCACATGACCATGGACTGTACATCACATGACTATAGACCTTACATAACATGACCATGGACTGCACTTCACATGACCATAGACCTTACATCACATGACCATGGACTGTACTTCACATGACCATAGACCTTACATCACATTACCATGGACTGTACTTCACATGACCATAGACCTTACATCGCATGACCATGGACTGTACTTCACATGACCATAGAGCTTACATCACATGACCATGGACTGTACATCACTTGACCACAGAGCTTACATCACATGACCATGGACTGTACATCACATGACTATAGACCTTACATAACATGACCATGGACTGCACTTCACATGACCATAGACCTTACATCACATGACCATGGACTGTACTTCACATGACCATAGACCTTACATCACATTACCATGGACTGTACTTCACATGACCATAGACCTTACATCGCATGACCATGGACTGTACTTCACATGACCATAGAGCTTACATCACTTGACCACAGAGCTTACATCACATGACCATGGACTGTACATCAAATGACCATAGACCATTACGTCACGTGATCATGCATTGATTTTTATCTACTGGAAGTAAGAAGAATGAATGATAACAAGCAGAGATCTCAAAATCTGTGGGGGAGGGGTACAGAAATTATATCGGAGCATTGTACAACTTTTCATTATACAAACAATAACATTTGTCTCTCAGTTTTGGTCTGACACTGGAGAACCCCTTTAACCATTATTAGTCCTTCTGGCCCAATGTGCACTGTATAGGCCAAGTCCACACATAAGCAGCCATAGAGCAGTTTCTCTATATCCCGTGGGACTGTGCATACAGTTTGTGGACTGTGGATGTCGGACCGAGCGTCACTAACTTGTCCCCTATTTATTATGTTTTATGTCTGTAGATCAATTACGATGTGTCCGATCATCGATTTAATGATAGAGAATTGTATCCAAGATTATATCGGGTCGTTCCCGATGACCGGGTCAGATACGACGCCATTATCCAGTGTCTGAAATACTTTGGATGGAATTGGATTGGGATTATTACAGCAAGTGATGGGAGCGGAGACATGGAATATACAGAACTGAGGAAAATGATGGCCCGGCATAAGATCTGCATTGAGTTTGTCATTGTCTGGAACAAAGAAGGGAATTTTATCATAGACGAGATGAATGGCATTGGCAAGTACAAGTCGGGGGTCATAGTGGTCTGTGGCTTATTCTTAGTTTCGTATTTTACCTTGGTGTCTGAGCCTGAGTTTATGCAACAAAACTTTACTTTGATCCTTCATAATTCCTGGCTGAGAGTCCCAGTAAAAAATTTTGAATACGAAGTGCTAATCAATAACAGCTTACTTCTTATATTACCCGACAGAACCATTCCAAAGATTGATACATTTATTAATAATATCAACCCCACCAACACCAAAGAACCAATGCTGGATGAGATCTGGATCACGCTCTTCACATGTCTTTCAAAAGATCAAAGAAAAAATAATTTCTTTCAATCAGTCCATCAATTTACTGCAGTGAACTGCACTGACCCGACTCCATTAGCTCTAGATAAGAGCGTAAGGACAAAGACCTATTACACATATACTATAGTCCGGCTCCTTGCCCATATCCTACACAATATGAACCTAAGAAGTGACCAGGCGAGACCCTACAAGTTAGGACAAAAAGTAAGTGCCCTATAGATATGTATATATCCTGTATGTGCGGAGGGGCCGCAGGGCACAACAACACCCATTATATTATATCCATCAGGATTTGGGAGGGAAAATGTCACAATGACAACAAAAGATTTTTCTAAACTTATTTTATCAATGAGCGCTGTATACACAGCTATGGGCGCCACCATGATGTGGCCGCCCTCTGACCCGGCGGTCACGTGATCCACGGGGAGCAGGGTCTTGCAAGAGCTGCTGGGTCCTACAGGACCCAGATCAGCTCTATATACTGTGTATACAGCGTGTAGGAGGCTGTATTCCTCCTGCAACTGGGGCTAAATATACCAGCCTCAGTTGCAGGGAAAATCAGCCTCCCTAACAAAAAAAAGTGATCAGATGTCCCCAAATGTCTCTTACCACCTTATGGGGACACAATCTGAGAAAAAAAAAAAAAAATAAAAGTTTAAAAAAAATAAAATAATTTAAAAAAAAAAAAAGTAAAATAATACGCCAATAAAATGACATTATTAAAGGTTATAGCCCCACCCTCGATGACACCATATAAAATAAAAGTTACCGTAATTGAGAGGAAAAACTATTTTATAAAGTTTTTCAGTGACACTTTGTGTTATTAAATTAAAAAAAAAAAAAAAAGAAAAGTGAAAACCAGACACAATTTCCCTCCTATTATGTTATAAAGCCCTATGTGTCCCCGAAAGAAGACGCAAAAATTAGTTGACTGAGACGTCTGAGAAAAATGTTACAGCCCTCAAAAGCGCACATACAAAATAAACCTAAAATGTGTCTGGTCCTGGACCACAAATTGGCCCGGTACTGAAGTGGTTAAGGACCAGGCCTCATTTATCAAAACTGACATGTCACTTTATATGTAGGGTTGAGCGATCGGGATCGGACAAGATCGGATCACGATGGATGATCGAGCAAATTTCGGGATCGGGTGGAAAAAGATCGGAAATCGGATTTTGAAATCTCAAGCTCAGCTGAACCCTAAAAGTGACTTTACCCATAGAGAAGCATTGACTAGGTTAGAGCAATCGGGTTCGGGAAAGATCGGATCCCAATCGTCGATTGGGCAAATTTCACAATCACTGGAAAATGATCGGAAATCAGATTTTAAAATCGATCCTGAAATCTCAAGATCGGCTCAACCCCATTTATATGGCAATAACTTTGGCATGCTTTACTTACACAAGTGATTTTGAGATTTTTTTTTTTAATTTTGGCACACGTTAAAAGTGGTTTTGAGATTTTTTTAATTTTTTTATTGTCAGTTTTTATTTAAATTTTCAAAAATTTTACAACTTTACATCACAAAATGATTAGCATGTTGAATAAGAATGAGCTTTATCTGCCAAAGAACAAAAATAACAACAAAAGAATAGAAGTATAATTGTTAAGTACAGATATAAATGTTGGGTACATGCTTCATAAGTAGAGATGAGCGAATAGTATTCGAAACTCTAGTTTCGAATACCTCACTTCCATAGGAATGAATGGAGCGAGGTATTCGAAACCAGAGTTTCCAATACTATTTGCTCATCTCTATTTGTAAGTAAATAGTGAATATATGACATGTAACTAAGATGTAGTAAACAATGGTGTAAGCCAATAGCTTGTGAATGATGAGGTGGGGGTGGGGTAGTGCAAAGGCTTATTGAAGTAGTTTTAGGGATAGGGAAATAGAGAAATTATCTACTGCAGGGGTGCTCACACTTTTTCATCATGTGAGCTACTTTATAAACTGACCAAGGGATAAGATCTACTACCCACTTCTTGTGGGCGGGGCGGGGCCTGTGGGGGCGGAGTGTGAGAGCAGGAGACAGTTCTCCGGTGTCTGCTTGTTCACAGCGCAGGCTGATAATCATCACTGGACACTGGCAGGCCGGGGCCTTGCACTCTTTCGCAGTCAGGGCTGCGGCGGCTTCGCCTGCAAGTGTCTGGAGATGACTCTCAGCCTGCGCTGAGCAGCACCCCAAGCAGCACCCCGGCTCCTTTCATCCCTAAGAGCAGGGAGCGCGTCATCCCCCAGAGCTGCTGCTGCCTGGCCTGCAAGTGTCCAGAGTGCTTGTTTACAGTGCCGGCTGAGTCATCTCCGGACACTTGCAGGCGAAGCCGCCGCAGCCCTAACTGTGAACGAGTACAAGGCCCCGGCCTGCCAGTGTCCAGAGATGATTCTCAGCCAGCGCTGTGAACAAGCAGACACCGGGGATCCCTGGCTGCATCCTGCGTTTGACCCATACGGCCTTTGCGATCGACCGGTAGATCGCGATCAACGTTTTGGGTGCCCCGGATCTACTGTGTTTATGTGAGTAATGCCTGGTTGAAGTCTCACCAAGTAGACCAGATTTTTTGGAAGGGGTCATGAGTCCTATTTGACCAACTGATCTGTTCTTCAAAGCCCTTGATCTGTTTGACTTTTGCAACGTGTTCCTGGCTGTAACCAGTGGTTGGGTATCAATATTTTTGCCACTTCAAGGAGATGTGTATCTAGATATAATTTTGATAGTCGGAAGCCTGAAGTAGGGCAAGAGAGGAGAACGGCTTCTGGTGTCAATTCAACAGGGTTATTTGTTACTTTCCTAATATGACACTGAATTTTATTCCAATATGGTTTGATGTTATCGCAATACCACCATATGTGGGACAACGTCCCTCTATTGGACTGACATCTCCAACAGGTGTTTGAGCTAGCTATTTTGTGAGCAAAAAGCCAATCTACTATACTATACTATACTATACTATATACACCACTATAGTATCATACTTTATACACCACTATATATACTATACTTTATACACCACTATATAGGCTATCTGCAGCACAGCAGGAAATAGCTGGTTCTTAACGCGAATCAACACAAATTAATTCAGATTGAATCAAATCATTTTGGTAACTTCGGAAATCGGTTGAATCGACTTTTTTGAATATTCACTCATCTGTAATTACTAGAGATGAGCAAACGGTAAAATGTTCGATATTCGATATTCGTTTCGAGTAGCCCCGCAATATTCGACTACTCTAATCGAATATCGAATCCTATTATATTCTATGGGGGGAAAATGCTCGTTTCAGGGGTAGGCAACATTCGATCAAACTGAACTTACCAAGTCCACGAGTGAGGGTCGGGCTGGATTCTCCGAGAAGTCTTCTTGCAGTGTCCCCGCGGCGTCCGATGCCTGGCAGAGTGAATTCAGAGCCGGAAGACACCGCGGGGACGCTGCATGGAGAAGACTTCTAAAGGTAGGAGAAGAACCAGCGTTGATTGGCCGACTGTATAGCATTCGGCCAATCAACGCTGGTTCTGCATCAAATTTTTCCATTGAAATAGCGAGTAGTATTCGATTGAGTACGAGGATTTCAAATACTGTAGTATTCGATCGAATACCTACTCGATCGAATACTACTCGCTCATCTCTAGTAATTACTATTATAGGGTTTCTAATACTGATCTTTGTATGTCTGCCACCTGGGACCCCTGCGGATCAGCTGTAACAGGACAGTGCGGTTACAGGTAATGGTTACATTCTGGGTGCCGCGTTCTCACTCGCCGTACTGCGGAAATGTGCCATAGACTGTGCAGTACCAAACCTCACCATACTAACTATAGCTCACCAGGTGCCATGCTGTCTAGGTACAGTTGGAACATAGTGGAAATAGGACGACCCCTTTTAGATCTCGGGACAGATTCTTTTCTCTATATATTGCAGGACATGCGGAGATCCTTGTCTGAGGTTTCGACAATGTTAACGTTTCTTTATATCTTTGTTCCAGATAAATTACTTTTTGAAGAAAGTTCATTACATGGATCACAATGGAGAAGACATTTCTTTCAATGAGCAGGGGTCGGCATCTTCTCCATGGACATTAGTAAACTGGGTGGTCGTTAAAAGTGGAGACATGATTGACTTTATTCTAAAACCTCTGGCGTCCTTTAATGAAACCACAAAGGACAATTTACCAAATATCAATAATGAAGAAATCAGATGGAGAAATGGCAGAGTAAGAAATTGTGAATTATAGTAGATATATAGAGTAATGGGGTAGTGTGTGTGATATAGCGTATCACAAAGTATAATGGTTATATACAGGGTGTTAAGAACTAGCAGTGACTATAAACTGCACCTCACATTACTAGAGATGAGCGAACACTAAAATGTTCGAGGTTCGAAATTCGATTCGAACAGCCGCTCAATGTTCGTGTGTTCGAACGGGTTTCGAACCCCATTATAGTCTATGGGGAACAGATACTCGTTAAGGGGGAAACCCAAATCCGTGTCTGGAGGGTCACCAAGTCCACTAAGACAACCCAGGAAATGATGCCAACACCTCTGGAATGACACTGGGACAGCAGGGGAAGCATGTCTGGGGGCATCTAACACACCAAAGACCCTCTATTACCCCAACATCACTGCCTAACAACTACACACTTTCCACATTCAAAAAAACCTCTATCAAAGTGGGAAAATACCTGGAAACCTTCTTTACTCCCCAAATGGATGGACACAAACCCCAATTTAAGCTCAACAAACAGTAACAACCACCCCTTTAAATCACGTTCCCCATGACAACCACAAATGGAATAGGCAATGGGAATTCCAAAAGCCCTCACCCTTAACTGTCATTTTGAGTGTGTGTGTGTGTGTGTGTGTGTGTGTGTGATGTGGTAAGACCTTCCAAAATTCACTTTTCTAGCCCTTAACATGAGCCCTTCCAAACAAAGTTACATGACCTTAAGCTGAGCTACCAGCAGAGATTGAGGCCCTTGGCATGAGTAGAGCCTTGCACCAGCAGTGTTTTTGGCACTTAGGGTGAGTTGAGCCTTGTACCAGCGTGTGTCCCTTAACATCAGGCGGGCCCTAAGTTCTGCGCTTTGCACAAAAGTTCCACATTAACTAGGCTGAATGGTACAAAGATTAGTAGGCCCGAGAACCAGGAACAGGTCTTGCAATGGCTGTCGGATAACGCTTAAAGCACATTTTCCACCAGCCAGTCAGCCTCTACCTCCTCTTACCCAACAGTCTTGTCCTCCTTCCACCCAAAATTCCCAATCTTCCCAGAACAATAACCCCAACTGTCCCTGCTCCCCAGAGCTGTTCTCCCTTCCTTTGACTGTACCGCAACCTGCCCCTCCATTTCGCGATTCCACGGACCTAACAGACGAGTATCTGTGTCCAGATGCTCAAACACTAGAGTCTCCTCCATTCCATCTCCGGTCGATTTGGTGGCGGATGACCAGCAACCCACCCTCATCGACGACGATGAGACGCAGTTGCTGTCAGGGCAGCCAGTTGACATGCGCATTGTGCAGGAGGAGGAGGCGAGACAGGAGTTGGAAGAGGAGGTGGTGGACGACGAGGACACCGACCCCACCTGGACAAGGCAGATGTCAAGCTGGGAAAGTAGTGTGGATGTTGAGGCAGGTGCAGCACCAAAAAGGGTAGCTAGAGGCAGAGACATGTCCAGAGGCAGAGGTCAGCTGCTTTGCCGAAGCCAGGCCAGACCCGGAATGTCCGAAGATGTTCCCTTTTGTACCCAGCCCAGAAAAACTCCCCCATCGAGGGCACGTTTCTTGAAGGTGTAGAGTTTTTTCAAGGAATGCGCCGAGGACAGATATAGTGTCGTCTACACAATTTGCCTCTCGAAATCGAGTAGGGGCCCTGAGAAGAGCAACCTGTCCACCACTTCAATGCACCGTCATTTGGAATCCAAGCAATGGAATCAGTGGCAGGCAGCAACGGCAGGACAAACGTCGCCCGCCGTTCATGCCACTGCCTCTGCTCACAGTGCTGGCAATGCACTCCAGAGGACGAGCCAGGACATCACTTCATCTGCCTCCGCCACTTTGTTGACTTCTCCCTCATCCTCCCCTGTTTCTGTCTTATCTCCTTCTCCTGCACCATCAAAGGCACCATCAGGCGCTTCTTTACAACAACCCACCATCTCTCAGACATTGGAGCGCCGGCAGAAATACACCGCTAACCACCCACCCACGCAAGCCTAGAACGCCAACATCGCTAAACTGCTGGCCCAGGAGAGGTTGGCGTTCCGGCTTGTTGAAACTCCCGCCTTCCCAGACCTGATGGCAACTGTGGCACCTCACTATGCCGTCCCTAGCCGTCTCAACTTCTCCCGGTGTGGCGTCCCCGCCTTGCACCAGCACGTGTCACTCAACATCAGGTGGGCCCTTAGTTCCGCGCTTTGCTGCAAGGTCCACTTGACCACCGACACTTGGACAAGCGCCTGTGGTCAGGGATGCTGCAGTGCTTATCTTTAATGACAGGCAGGGTGAATGTGGTGGAGTCTGTTCCCCGGGTGCAAACTGGGGTGGCCTATCTCCTCTCCCAGGCCAAAATTCATGGCAGGAGTAGACTGAAACCCTACGACGCTGCAACCTCCACCACAGCTACTAGCGGCAAACGCTGCAACACTGGTGTGGGGAGACGTCAGCGGGCCGTGCTGAAGCTCATCAGCTTGGGGGCCAGACAGCACACTGCCTACAAAGTGAGTCATGCCATCCTCGATGAGACGGCAATGTGGTTTTTGCCACTGCACCTGGGCCCAGGCATGTTGTCATGTGTGATAATGGCCGTAACCTGGGATTGGCTCTGTAGCTTGGCAGCCTGCAACATATTCCATGCCTGGGCCACGTTTTTAACTCATTGCTGCTAATCTTTTGAAAAAGGTACCCCAATGTTCCTGAGCTACTGGTGAAAGTGTGGCGCTTGTGCGGATAGTTTTTAAAGTGTATAGTTGCCGCTGCTAGCCTCTATGCACTCCTACAACGCCTGTACCTGCTGGAACAACGGCTGTTGTGCGACGTCTCCACACTGCTGGCACTAAACATATCATGTGTTGAGCAGAGTGTGTGAGCAGCACAGACCTTTGATGTAGTTCCAACTCCAAAACCCTCGGGTTCGTCAAAGTCAACTCCCTCAGTTGCTCAACCATGAGTGGCCATGGGTGGCAGACTTATGTGAAATCCCATCCCATCCATTGCACTGGACACGAAACATTAGCATGCGCTCAGCACAACTTCGGATATGGCAGATGCGTTAAGCAGGGTGCAGGGTACAACACAGACCAGGCCCGAGCACCAGGAACAGGTGTTAGAAATACTGCAGCATCTGCCATTTCCTTCCAATTTTGGGGTTTTGGACCCGCCACCGACTTGTCTGGACCTAAGTGGGGATCATGAGACACAG